>NW_026652284.1:63640877-63793247 GCF_009828535.3 Hylobates moloch
CATTCTTTTTATTATTATTATTATTATTATTATTATTATTATTATTATTATTATACTTTAAGTTCTAGGGTACATGTGCACAACGTCCAGGTTTGTTACATATGTATACATGTGCCATGTTGGTGTGCTGCACCCATTAACTCATAATTTACATTAGGTATATCTCCTAATGCTACCCCTCCCCCCTACCCCCACCCCACGACAGGCCCTGGTGTGTGATATTCCCCACCCTGTGTCCAAGTGTTCTCATTGTTCAATTCCCACCTATGAGTGAGAACATATGGTGTTTGTTTTTTTGTTCTTGCGATAGTTTGCTGAGAATGATGGTTTCCAGCT
Source organism: Hylobates moloch (assembly GCF_009828535.3). NCBI lineage: Eukaryota > Metazoa > Chordata > Mammalia > Primates > Hylobatidae > Hylobates > Hylobates moloch. The sequence goes on from NW_026652284.1 coordinate 63,641,214, forward strand.
TTGTTTTATCTGCAGTTTTTATTTACAATTTTTATTTGCCATTTATTTGCAGTTTTAATAATTTGTATCTTATTTTCCATTGCTGATTTTCAAGAAAAAAAATTAGATCTCTACCATGTGCATCAGTTTTCTTTCTCTTTATTTCTTTCACACATGTGAAATGCTGCAATACAAGCCACATTGGCTCATCATAGGTTTAATGTCAAATTCAGTACATTATTTAGGTAATATTAGCTTCAGTTTTACCGCCAGCTATACAAACATCCTTTCTACTTTATGTAGTTAGTTAGCTAAGTATAATTAATTGAATTAAAGTGTCTTGCCAATAATTGGTTTCTCCAAATTCTTTCACCTTAAAGTATAACTGATTTAAACACACATCTACCAATCTCTGATAGAGGCCCTTTTATCTTTTCCAAAAACTCTCTATGAAAACAAACAAAAAAAACATATAAACAAAACAATATGGAAAACTGAGACAGTTATTTAACTTATTTTTAAGATATAGAGATATTTTCCAAAAACCACTGGAACTGATGGCATTAGACTGAAAAATACAATGGTTGGCTTAAATTGTTTTAACCTCTGAAATGGAGCAATCTCACCCATCTGAAAGCAGATAGAAATCATTTTGGCTTTCTTGCTGTGGGTTTCTGTTAAAAAATATAGAGTCTAAACCAACTAAAATCCAGATTGCAGTCTTTTCATTGCTAAACTATTACATATTATTACAGAGAAAGTAATACAAACCACTTCAGTGCTCCTCTTTCAGCATTCAATTAGAAATAAACACAGTACATTTAGTTATTGCATTGGCATATATTATTTTAGGAGTTGTCTTAATCTTGAAACATTGAATAGCAGAGAAGCAATTTAAAAATAATCATACCTAGAAATTTCCTAATTTAACACTAGAGAATTTAGATTAGAAAAGTATTACCTATGATGATTACAGGTTTGGAAGCATCATAGTGAAACTCAAAATATCAAGGTTTTTTTTAATTATGACAGTGAAACACATTGTAAATTAAAAGATGGGTAAGAGAACCCAGCAGAATGATAAATTCAAATTATGAACAGAAAGAACTAAAAAAAAATATTTTATGCCTGGCTAAAATATTATTCAAAAGTGAGGACATTTGCAAAGGCATAGCTATTAATACTTCCCCACACTGCCCACCTCTAAGAAATTTATTAAAGGAGTTCCTTAGGGAGAAGAAAAGTGAACAAAATAAAAGGTGAGAGATTTATGCAACATTACCAAACAGGTACATTGATAAATATGGCAGCTAATTGAATTAAACATTGTTATTTGAAATAATCTCTATATGTTTAAAATAACTCCTTTCCCTTTACCACTAAAAAATAATTGTCACCAGGTAGAATGTAGTGAGGAAGGAAAGTGGTTCAAATGTAATTGAAGTATGCTACATTTCTTTTCATGCTTGGAAAAAGAATAGAAACTGGAAAAATCTGAGCATTTTGTTAGGTAGATTGACAGCTATTTACCTAACTTCTTTATTTAAAGATAATTACTAAGAGAATAACCATATTCCATTTTGTTTCAGAATGAGCCAGTAGCAATCAAAAGATGTGCATCAAGGAAAATTATTCAGCCTAATAGAAGCTAGGAAAGAGAAAAAGATGAAAGAAAGAGAGTGATACACAGAAATGCAAAAAAAAGTGTGTAGAAAATAACCAACAGACTTTAATAATCAATACAGGGATTATGATTTATAAATTTAAAATCCAACTACCTGCTCTTTGCAATTGATACAAGTAAAATAAATTCTTCAGGAAATAAAGGAAGGAGATGCACTATGTAAATATAGACCTAAGTAAAGCTAAATAAATTATATATATATTAGAAAAAATAGATTTTAATGCAAAACACATCAATACAAACCTAAGAGCCTATATATTAATAAGAATAAAAAAAGAAAAGCAAAATACATAAAAGACAACTTTTCCTAACAACCTATCTCTGGTGTTCACACAATAAGTTTTAGTTATAATGTGTTATGTCGAATTGATATTATGGCTATTTTTTATGTATTAGAGATCAATATTATCCTTCCAGTTTATCTGCTAATCTGAAACATTGATTTTCAAGTATAATGTCAAAATTGCATTTCATAATAAACTCAATTTGCTTTTGATTAGTTATTCTTACATATGGTATAATTTGGTCTATATTTATTTATTTTAAAATCCCTTTACATCCATGTTCCTGGAAAATATAGACCTGAAATTTTTTCTCCTAATATTTTTTTCAGATTTTCTGGTAACTATTATTCTAGCCTTATACAAAGTCATTTTTAGAAAAGATGTTCTAATTTTTAGAATGTATATTAAAATCCACCTGGGTTTTGGTTTTTCCCTAAGGGAAATTTTGTAAGACATTCAATCCCTTGAATAATACTTTCTAATTTTCTTTATGTCACTTTTAAGTCGTGGTTTTAAGAGTTTATCCATTTGATCTGAATCTTAAAATTTATAGCAGGAAGTATATGAGACTACATAATTATCATTTAATACCTGCGTCTAGTAATACCATTTATTCTTAATTTTGGTAATTTGTGCTTTGTCACTTTTTTACAATTTTATTAATCTTTAAAAAACAATTTTGGCTTTGCTAATTTTCCATTTATAGTTTTATTTTTTCTTTATTTATCTTCTTATGGTTTTAATTCTGTTCAATTTTTTTTGATTTGTTGCCAATCTTCTATCTCATTGAGATAAATATTTAGAACAATAACTTCAACATTTTATGTATTTTTTTATTTTTATTTTTTTATTTTTATTTTTTGAGACGGAGTCTGGCTCTGTCGCCCAGGCTGGAGTGCAGTGGCGCAATCTCGGCTCACTGCAAGCTCCGCCTCCCGGGTTCACGCCATTCTCCTGCCTCAGCCTCTCCGAGTAGCTGGGACTACTTACTTTTCTTCTTTTGTTTTATGCTGGGTGTATTAGTCCATTTACATACTGCTATAAAGAACTACCAGAGACTGGGTAATTTATGAATAAAATAGGTTTAATTGACTCACAGTTTTGCAGAGGCTGTCGCAGGCTGTGGAGGCTTCAGGAAACTTACAGTCATGGTGGAAGATGAAGGAGAAGCAAGTACCCTTTTCGCCAGGCAGCAGGAGAGAGAGAGAGCACTCAGGGGAAACTGCCACTTTTACAACCATCAGATCTAGTGAGAGCGCTCTCACTATCATGAGAACAGCATGCAGGAAACTGCCCTCATGATCTAATCACCTCCCACCAGGTCCCTCCCTTGATACATGGGGATTACAATTTGAGATAAGATTTGGGTGGGGACACAGACCAAACCATATCGCTGAATATTTATGTTGTTTTATCTACTAGCTCCCTAGTCCTGTCACCTATTATGTTTAATTTGCTTCTCAAACATTCATTTGGCACTTAATTTCAGGGTTTTATTTAGATTTTTATTTGTAAGGTTAACATTTCTTAATTGTATGTTATATTTTGAGAAAACTGAAAACTTACATTCAATTTTAAGAACTATAATGTCAAGATTAAATGTACTCTTCACCAAGTTTTCCCGAATGCTAATAGCTAGCAAAACTATAGTACAGTATCACAATGTGGAAATTTACATTGATATACATTACCAATATATTCTACCAATCTTAATACATTTAACGCATAAAATGTTCCTTCACAACAAGGATCTCTCATACATCCCATTTATAACAACACCCAATTCCCACAGAGCCACTCCATCTGTAGCCCCTAGGAACCATCCATCTCTTGTCAATTTTTATTTTATTTTTTTTTAGTTTCAAGGGAATAAATAAAAGGAATCTTTACACTAATGTAGTCTTTTGGGGATGACATTTTTTTCACTCAACATAACTCCCTTGAGATCCATCCAAACTGCAGTGTTTTGTAGCTCTTATCCTTTTTTTGTCTTGTTTATCCATTTTTTTATTGAAGTTAAATACAGATAACACAATTTATTATCTTAACCATCTTTATGTGTACAGTTCAGTGGTATTAAATACGTTCATCATGTTGTGTCACCATCACTATCAACCATGTCCATAACTCTTCACCATGTAAAACAGAAACTCTACACACATTAAACATTACCTCCCTATTTCCCGCTTCTCCCAGCCCCCTAGAAACCACCATTCCACCTCTATCTCTATGATTTTGACTGCTCTTAAGAACTAACATATAAATGGAATTATACAGTAGTTTTCCTTTTGTTACTGGCTTACTTCACATAGCATAATGTTTTCAAGGTCCATCCGTGTTGCAACATATGTTAGAACATCCATCTACTTTCAGGCTGAATAATATTCTGTTGTATGTGTACACCACACTTAGCACACCCATTAATTTTTTTCCATGGACACCTGGATTGATTCCACAAAGCTACTGTGAGTAATGCTGCTATGAGCATGAGTATACAAATATCTTTTTGAGATCCTACTTTTAATTCCCCTGAGTATACCCTGGAGTGGAACTCTTGGATCACAAAAGTAATTCAATTTTTAATTTTAGGGTGAACCAATATACTGTTTTTCATAGCAGCTATACCACTTCACATTCCCATCAACAAGGAACAAGTATTCCAATTTCTCCACATCTTTGTCAATGCTTATTAAATTCTGTGGTTTTTTTTTTAATAGTAGCCATCCTATCATGGGTGAGGTGGAATCTCGCTGTAATTTTGATTTACATCTCCCTTATGATTAGTGATGTTGAGCAACTCTTCAGGTACTAATTGGTAATTTGTATTCTTCTTTGAAAAAACTTCTATTCAAATCCTTTGCCCATTTTTGAATCAGGTTGTCTGATTTATTATGTTTGAATTATAGGAGCTCTGGATATTAATCTTTTGTTAGATATATGATTTGTGAGTATTTTTGCTGATTCTGCATGTTGCCTTCTTACTGTTAATCTTGTCTTTAGATGCAAATTTTTTAAATTTTCATAAAGTTCAATTTGACTACCTTTTATTTTATTTCCTGTGTATTTTGTGTCAGATTAAAGAAATAATTGTCAAATCCAATATGATAAAGCTATGTTTTCTTATGTGAGTTTTATAGCTTAAAGTCCTACATTTAGGTCTTTGATTTTTGAGTGATTTTAGTACAGGGTATTAAGTAAAGGCCCAATTTTATTCTTTTGAATGTGGATATCCAGATTTCTAAGCACCCTTTTTAGAAAAGACTGTCTTTTGCCTATTGAATTGTCTTGGAACACTTGCCAAAATTCATTAGAACATATATGTAAGGGTTCGTTATGGGGTTCTCTATTGTATTTCATTGCTCTATATATCTATCTTTGTGCCAATATCACCCTATTTTTGATTACTGTAGCTTTGTAGTAGGTTTATAGAAATAAGACAGTGTGAGTGCTCCACCTTTATTCCTTTTTTTCAAGACTCTTTTTGCTATTCGGGGTTCCTTGAGATGCCGAATAAGTTTTAGAATAAGTTTTTCTATTTCTGCAAAAAACAAAACCAAACAAAAAAGAAACAGGCATTTTGATTTTTATAGGCATTGCATTTTATCTGTAGATGGCTTAGGGTAGATTTGACATTTTAACAATTTTAATTATTCCAATCCATTAACATGTGATATGTTTTCATTTACGCATGCTGATTTAATTTTTTCATTTGTATTTTATAGTTTTCATAGTACAAGCCTTTACCTAGTTAAGTTTATGTCTAAGTATTTTATTTGTTCTGCTGTCATTATAAATGGGATTATTTTCTTAGTTGTCTTTTCAGACATTTCATTGTTACTGTATAGAAAGACAACTGATTATTATGTGTTCACTTCATATTCTACTATTTTGCTGAATTAATTTATTAGTTCTAAGATTTTCTATGGAATCTTTGAGACTTTCTGTATGTAAGATTATATTATCTTTTAACAAATAATTTTACTTCCTCCGTTATCATTAAGATGTATTTTTGTCTAATTGTTCTGTTTAGGGAACTGTCAGTACTATATTGAATAAAATAGTAGAGTGAGCACTCTTATTTTGTTCCTGAATTTACAGGAAATTTTCAGTCTTTCATTTTTGAACATGATGTTTTCTGTAGGTTTTTTGTATATGGCTTTTACTTTGTTAAAGTGGTTTCCCTCTAATACCAGTGTGTTAATCCATTTGCATTGCTCTAAAGGAATACCCAAGAAGGGGTAATTTAGGAAAAAGAAGAAGTTTTGTATGGCTCATGGTTCTGCAGGCTGTACAGGAAGCATGGCACTGCATCCACTCCTGGTGAAGTTCTCAAGAAGCTTCCAATCATGGTGGAAGGCAAAAGGGGAGCCAGCATGTCACATGGTGAGCATGAGATCACCAGAGAGAGAAGGAAGTTCTAGGTTCTTTTAAACAACCAGATCTGATGTAAACATATAGAATGAGAACTCACTCAATTACAGTGAGGATGGCAACAAGACATTAATAAAGGATCTACCTCTATGATCCAAACTCTTTTCATCAGGCCCCACCTGCGACATTGGAGATTACGTTTCAACATTCAAAAGGGACAGACATACAAACTATATCAACTAGTTTGTTAAGTATTTTTACCACAAAAAGATAAACAAATTTGTCAATTGATTTCCTGTATCAATTAGATATTCATGGTTTTTTCCTATAATTTTCTTAGCATGGTGTATTACATTAATCAATTTTCTTGTGGTGAAACATCCTTACATTCAAGGAGTGAATCTCACTTTTTCATGGTTTATAATCCTTTTAATATGCAGCTAAATTTGGTTTGCTAGTATTTTGTTGACATTTTTGGTATTAATGTTGATAGGAGATATTGGTTTGTAGTTTTCTTTTCTTGTAATATTTTTGTTTAGCTTTAGTGTCAGGGTAATGTTGGCCTCATAGAATGAGTTAGAAGTGTTCATTCCTTTTCAGTTAGTGTAAAACATTGATAAGGATTGGTGTTAATTCTTTAAATATTTGGCAAAATTTACCAGTAAAGACATCACGTCCAGGGGTTTTCTTGTTTGGAAAATTTTTAATTACTGATTCAATCTTCTTACTCTATAGATCTATTGAGATTTCCTCTTACTTTGTGACTCAGTGTTTGTAAATTTATGTTTCTAGAAATTTGTCTGTTTGGTCTAGACTATCCAATTTGTTGACATACAATTTGTTCATAGCATTCTCTTATAATCTTTTTACAATTTATGTAGAATAGCTTATGTCTCAATTTCCATTTCCGATTTTAGTAATTTGAGTGATTCTTCTTTTTCCTTACTTAATCTAGCTGAAGCTTTGTCAATTTTGTAGACTTTTTTTTTAATTATACTTTAAGTTCTGGGGTACCTGTGCAGAACGTGCAGTTTTGTCACATAGGTATACACATGCCATGGTGGTTTGCTGCACCCATCAACCCATCACCTACATTAGGTATTTCTCCTAATGCTATTCCTCCCCTAGGCCCCCACCCACTGACAGGCTCCAGTGTTTGATGTTCCCCTCCCTATGTCCATATGTTTTCACTGTTCAACTCCCACTTACGAGTGAGAACATGTGGTGTTTGGTTTTCTGCTCCTGTGTTAGTTTGCTGAGAATGATGGTTTTCAGCTTCATCCATGTCCCTGCAAAGGACATGAACTCATCCTTTCTTATGGCTGCATAGTATTCCATGATGTTAGGATTAAGAAACCCACCCAAAACTGCACAACTACGTGGAAACTGAAAAAACAGCTCCTAAATGACTATTGGGTAAATAATAAAATGAAGGCAGAAATAAAGATGTTCTTTGAAGCCAGTGAGAATGAAGACACACATACTAGAATCTCTGGGATGCATTTAAAGCAGTGTGTACAGGGAAATTTATAGCACTAAATGCTCACGAGAGAAAGCAGGAAAGATCTAAAATTGACACCCTAACATCAAAATTAAAAGAACTAGAGAAGCAACCGCAATTTCAAAATCTAGCAGAAGACAAGAAATAACTAAGATCAGAGCAGAAATGAAGGAAATAGAGACAGGAAAACCCCTTCAAAAAATCAATGAATCTAGGAGTTGGTTTTTTGAAAAGGTCAACAAAAGACAGATGGCTGACCAGACAAATAAAGAAAAAAAGAGGGAAGAATCAAATAGACGCAGTAAAAAGTGATATAGTGGATATCACCACCGATTCCACAGAAATGCAAACTACCAGCAGAGAATACTATAAACACCTCTATGCATATAAACTAGAAAATCTAGAAGAAATGAATAAATTCCTGGACACATACACGATCTCAAATCTAAACCAGGAAGAAGTCAAATCCCTGAGTAGACCCATAACAGGTTCTGAAATTGAGGCAATAATTAATAGCCTACAAACCAAAAAAAGGCCAGGACCAGATGGATTCACAGTTGAATTCTACCAGAGGTACAAGAGGAGCTGGTACCATTCCTCATGAAACTATTCCAAACAATAGAAAAAGAGAGAATCCTCCCTAGCTCGTTTTATGAAGCCAGCATCATCCTGATACCAAAACCTGGCAGAGACACAACAAAAAAAGAAAATTGCAGGCCAGTATCCCTGATGAACATAAATGTGAAAATCCTCAATAAAATATTGGCAAACTGAATCCACCAGCACATCAAAAAGCTTCTCCATCACAATCAAGTTGGCTTCATACCTGGGATGCAAGGCTGGTTCAACATACACAAATCAATAAATGTAATCCATCAAATAAACAGAACCAATGACAAAAACCACATGATTACCTCAGTAGCTGCAGAAAGGCCTTTGACAGAATTCAACAACCCTTCATGCTAAAAACTCTCAAAAAACTGGGTATCAATGGAACATATCTCCAAATAACAAGGGCTATTTATAACAAACACACAGCCAATATCATACCGAATGGGCAAAAACTGGAAGTGTTCCCTTTGAAAACTAGGAGAAGACAAGGATGTCCTCTCACCACTTCTATTCAATTTTGTAGACCTTTCTAAAGAAGCAACATTTTGTTTCACTGATTATCTTGTTATTTATCTCTCTCTGTTTGATTGCTCTCTGCTAATTTTTATTATTTCTTTTCTTCTGCTAGTTTTGGATGTAGTGTTTTTCTACTTTTTTAAGTAATAAAGTTAGATTGATGATCTGAGAACTTGTTATTTTTTAATATAATCATTTATATCTATAAATCTCCCATTTTGCACTGCTTTGGCAGTATCTCATAAGTTTTGGTATGTCCTTTGTGTTTTTTTTTTTCACGTCTATTTTCTAACTTCACTTGTATTCTATTATTTGATCCATTCATTGCTCAAAACTGTATTAATTTCTACAATTTTGTAATTTTTTCAGCTTTATTTCTATTATTGATATTTAACCTCATCTCATTGTTATCAGAGGAGACACTTTGTATGATAGCTGTTTTTAACTCTATTGTAACTAAATTTGCTGCCTAACATAGATCTGAAAATTCATCAGTGCACTTGAGAAGAACGTGTATGCCAATGCTGTTGGGTAGAGTGTTCTGTATATGTCTGCTAGATCTAGTGGGGTTATTGTGTTGGGTCCTCTATTTCCTTACCTATCTTGTATCTGTTTTTTCTATCTTCCATTGAGTGTAGGATATTGAATTCTCCAACTATTATTGTAGAAACTCCTATTTATCCCTTCAGTGTGTGAGTTTTTGCTGGCTTTGATGATCCGTTATGAGGTGCATAAATGTTAATAATTATATCTTTCTATTTTACTATTATTACTCGTAATATATAATATCATTTACCTATTATAACCTTTTAAAATTTAAAGTGAATTTTGGCTAATATTAATAAAGCCATCCATTACCCAATTTTGATTGCAATACTCTTGCAATATCATTTTCCATCCTCTCACTTTCAATCTATTTAAATCTTTGGATCTAAAGTGAGTCTCTTGTAGACAATGTATAATTGGATAATTCTTTTAAATCCATTCTGCCAATCTTGATCTTTTTATAAAAAATTTAATCTATATTTAAAGTAGTTATTCATAAGGAGGAATTTACTTGTCATTTTGCTGTTTATTTTTTGTAATTCTTATAGCTCTTTTGTCCCTCATTTTCTACAGTTCCGCATTCTTTTTTGTCTGATATTTGTAAAAAAAGATTACATTTCTTTTTCGTTTTTTGTATATATTCTATATTTATTTTCCTTGTGGTTACATGGGGATTATATTTAACATCCTAAGATTTTAACAACCTCATTTGAATTTATATGAGCTTTATTTCAGTAACATACAAAACTCTACTCCTTTAATAATTCTATTGCCACCCCTTTTAGTTGTAGATTTCATACAATTATAAGTTTATATATTGTACACCCCAAAACATAATCATTCTTTTAAACCAAAATTAGAATAAGACTATCATTTAGACTCATACATTTTTTAGTCTCTTACTCATGTAGAAAGCAAAAAATGCACTAACAAATCATTGCTACAACCATACTAGCGTTTTATGATTTACTATGTATTTGTCTTTATTTATTTCTTTATATAATTTTGAGTGACTGCATAGTGTCTTTTTATTTCACCTACAAGTTTCCCTTGAGCATTTTCTTACAGGGCAAGTCTAGTGGTAATGAACCCCTTAAGCTTTTGCTTATCTAGGATGTCCCAATATTTCCCTTATTTTGGGATGGAGGAGAGTTTTGCTGGTATATAATTCTTGGTTGACAGCTTTTTTTTTTCTTTTAGAACTTTCAATATATCAGCCTGTTGTCTTTTAACCTCTAAAGCTTTTGAGGAGAAATCTGTCTATAGTCTTATTGAGAACTCCTTGTATGTGACGAATTGCTTCTTTCTTTGTGCTTTCCAGATTTTCTCTTTCTCTTTCAGAAGTTTGGTTTTGTCTTGATGTGGGTCTCTTTGAGTTCATCATAGTTGGTATATATTGAGCTTCTTGGATGTTTATATTCATGACTTTGATAAATTTTGGGAAGTTTTCAGATGTGATTTATTCAAATATTTTCTCAGTCCTTTGCTCTCTCCTCCTTCTAGAACTCCCACAATGCATATGCTAGTTTGCTTGATGGTCCCTTAGACTCTGTTCTCTGTTCTTTAATTTTTTTTTCTGTTTTATTCTTATTTACAAATTTCTGATGTTTACTCCTTTCATAGTCAAACTGGAAGTTAGAGTAATTTTTTTAGGATTTCTCTAATTTGACTAAAAACTCAATTTTTAAAAAACTAAATCCAGTGAGACTTTCAAATCTTTGCTTAGCTTCCCAGTCTCTTAGCTCTTCAAACTTCTGCTTTTAAGTGTACTTTCTTTCAGCACCTTCACTGTTTCTTTCCTGACTGTCCTATATATATAAAACTAATAACTTCAATTATGTATTTTCTTATTCGCTAATCATAGAGAACTCAGTTGAGATAAACAACCTCTTAATTTTAAAAACATGTGTGTCTTATCACTCTCTGCATCCTAAGGCATTTACAGAAAGGAAATGCTTAGAGAAAAAAAGGTACTATAGGTTGTTAACTTCTCTTTGTTATATTCTCCTTTTCTCTTGGATTTTATAATTTCAAGTACCGACTGCCATGATACTTTTCCAATGGTTTCAAATAGATTTTTTTGTATGCTTGTCCTGTACATTGAATTATTTATTCTAAAATAGCCTATATCACCATGATTAAAACAGCAATATCACAGAAATAACTCTTGGGTAGCAGAAAACAAGGCAACAGCCCTGTGAAATGGTGGAAATTGGAAATAGGATCTATTTCTCTCATAAAACGGGATACTAAAAATGGCATATTCTTATTCTGAGAGTGATTTACCAAAATAAATTAATCTTGCCATTAACAAAGGGAATTAAATACATAATTTGCCAGATGCAGGGGGCATGACATTTTATTTATTTATTTATTTATTTATTTATTTATTTATTGAGACAGAGTCTCACTCTGTCACCCAGGCTGGAGTGCAGTAGCACGATCTCAGCTCACTGCAACCTCCGCCTCCTGGGTTAAAGTGATTCTCCTGCCTCAGCCTCCCAACTAGCTGAGATTACAGGTGCACACCACCATGCCCAGCTAATTTTCGTATTTTTTAGTAGAGACAGGGTTTTGCCATCTTGGCCAGACTTGTCTTGAACTCCTGATCTCAGATGATCCATCCACCTCGGACTCCCAGAGTCCTGGGATTACAGGCGTGAGCTACCAGCCACCGTGCCTGGCCAACATTTTAATAATATGTTCCACCCTCACTTTGTATTAAGGCCAAGTAAACCAAAAGCTGAGAAGTTAACATAAAATTGTATAAGTTTGGGGGTTTTATCTTTATGATTCAATTCAACAAGATCAGGTTCCATATAGAAAAGAAATGTCTCTATTGGTCATTCAGTATCAAATGAGTATTTGTATCCTCCTACTGGGAAAGACAAAATTCAATTTCCATTTATAAAAGCAGAAAGGTTATCTAATTGTCACAGATAAATTTGCTAAACTTAACTCATATTACATACTAAATAAAGCTTCATAATTCAAAGTCTACTGATATTTAGAAATCACTACAAGCTAATTAATTACAATATTTCTCAATATATAAAGCTTAGAAGATGAACATTAAGTGGAAAGAGGAAAGTTACTGAAGGTTAAGAGGAAGGGCTAACAAGTCTGATGGCAAGAAATGAAACTCAAGAGCTTTGGGTGGTACTTAACATATGAGCTAAAATATATCCTATTTAAATTTTATACAGCATAACACAGCTATTATTCATGAATATGGCCACAGTTTAACAAGAAACTGCATAGGCTTAATATATTTTAATAGGGAATGTTAAATATAATTTATTATGTATACCATCTGTAGTGTCTACAATGAAATAAGATAATAGGCTTAAAATTGTTAAATTCAGGAATGTACAAAGTTAACTTTTCTTGATTTCTTTTAATAAAATATATGAATCCAGATACCGCTTTTAATGTTCCAGTGTAAAGTTTTACCTCAGTCATTCTAGGGATATCCACCCCTCTACCAGGGGTTGTGCTATGGTTGTAGGAACTTACATATACCAAGATTATCAGTAAAAAGAAGAGAGCCAATTAAGGCTTTAGACATTGTTCATCCATCTACACATGAATTTACTAAGATATCTATTCCAGGCCTTAATGTGGCCTATCAGGAATTGCTGCTTTCTGTGACTTCTCAACTGTTCTTGAGTTTCAGAAATCTTTGATGAGGCTGCCTAAACTTCTATCCCTCTAAACGCACTGTACAGTTCTTTATTTTTTTTTCCTAAAAGTTTGGTCCTAAGTCTCCTTTGCTCTTTCTCACTCTTTTCTCCCAGCTGCCACCCAGGGATTTATTTGCAGTTAGGATTAATATCTGGATTTGGAAAATCTGCTTTTTTCTATTGTTTATGTCCAACACACTTTGCCTCTGCCTAAAAATGGCCTTTCCCCAAAGGAACACAAAGCTGTAAAGACTGTCTTTTGCTATTATCAAATCTTTCTGTTTGAACCAATGTGTCTTTCTATTGACTGAGAGTGAAGGAGAAAGGGGAAAAAAGGAAGAAAAGTGAAGTTTCATGCACAAATATGTTACTTTTGACTAAACTACTACAATATGATATATTGCTTCATTGATGCAGAAGAAAAGAGAGAGGCATTAAGTATTTGCACTCAATATTATGTAAAGTTTGACATTTTGAAAGTTCTTAAGAACAAAATAGAGCAATGAGCAATTTTTCTTTTTTGTTGTCTTCTCTTTTTTGATTGCTTATTAAATAATTGTATTAATTTTTTTCTTATAAAGATTGATCATCCAAATATAATACTGGGAAAATGACCACAAATAAAATCATAAAGAGTTAATTTTACTTTATGGTATTATAAAATGTATTCCAATTTATGTTAACAAACAATTTGAAATAAGTACACATAAATCACTTGATAGTATCATCATAAATGCAGTCATACTGCCTTTAGTAGCAGTGCCACACAATGTGACTCTAACACATTGGCATTCAAGATACTAAAATAAGAAGCATCATTTTTTTCCACTTAGAAAAGAGCTCATTCAATTAAGTCCCCAAGTAGAAAAGGAAATACTCATGAAGCCCAGTTTTGAAACAAATCTCTAGTGGGTTTGCAGAATTTCTAAAGTTAAAAACTCCTTTCCAATCGACTACCAACCATTTTCTATAGGATAGTTCTATGTCTGAACTTAAAAGTTCCAGAAAGTTAAAAAGATATAGAGGAAAGTTTGTGTTGCTGTGGGACTTCTTTAAAAAATAAAAAAAAAAAACAAATAATAATTATATAGATCTTCAGTTCAAAATTTAAAAAATGAAATTTCTGTGTTTTAATATTGAAACCACAATGTTATAACTCAATGTTTATTATAATACTATAATAAGTAAAGGTATTATTTTTCTGACTTCATATATTTTTAAGCAAATTAAAGCCAAAATTTAATTTTGGGGGCTTTGACAGAATCTTGTTGCCAACCGCTTATCTTTCTATTAACCCTTAAAAAGACACATATTTTACCTATTCCCTGAAAACACTGGCTTTTCCACCTGGTATAGGTACACAACTCTCAGTTTATTTTATTTTTCTAAGAATTACTTAATTTTCCATTGTGATTTCTTTACTATTCTTTTAGCCTCACATCCTTCCCAGAAGGCTAGGTAGTATTTAGCTGAACATTCAAAACATGAATAAATTCATTCTTCATTTCTCTATATTTTTCTGTAGCAATTTACTAGTACTATTTTATTATCACCACTTACCAATTTCTTGCTGTTTGTTTAGTAAATGCTTACCAAATGTTATTAAAGTACTCAAAATAATATGTTGAAAAATCACAGTTGCATATATTGTAATCTTTTCCAGATTACAATAATAGTCTCAATGTTTTACCCCACTCTTTTTCTATTCCCTTCAGTGTGTATCTTTGTAGTTCCTCCTGCAATGCAGGGCAGAACTGTTTCTTCACCCTTTGACTTGGAGTGCTGCTATAATTTGTTTTGGAACCATAAAATGAGTTCCTCTCATCCTCTTGCACTATAAATCTCCCATTGTCATATGAGTGGCATGGCCAGGCTTACTGGCTCATGCCAGAGAAGGATAAGGAACATGTAACACGGTAATGAATCAGTCCATCAAAATCCAGATTTGGCCAGCTAATAACAAACAGAGGTCAGAGGAAGTTTCACCTAGTTCAACCTCAATCAGCTGAACTCAGTAGATACGTAAGAAATAATATTTATTATTGTTTTAAGCAACTGAATTTTAGTGTTGCTTATAATATATATATATGGCATTAGCTCATCTAGGCACTATCTTTGTGAAACTTGTATACTGAGGAAGTAATGTTAGCACCCATAAGCTGAAGAAAATATGAGAAAAATAAAAACCCTATAATCCTTCTACTGTGTCAGTCTTTCTAAATTACATAAAGTGTGGTTTATTACATTGATTTAATTATTTTCTGACATAAGACTGTGTCTGGAATTGGTGGGTTCTTGGTCTCACTGACTTCAAGAATAAAGCCGGGGACCCTCACGGTGAATGTTACAGCTCTTAAGGCGGCGAGTCTGGAGTTGTTCCTTCCTCCTGGTGGGCTCGTGGTCTCGCTGGCTTCAAGAGTGAAGCTGCAGACCTTCCCAGTGAGTGTTACAGCTCATAAAAGCAGTGTGGACCCAAAGAGTGAGCAGTAGCAACATTTATTGCAAAGAGTGAAAGAACAAAGCTTCCACAGTGTGGAAGGGGACCTGAGTGGGTTGCTACTGCTGGCTGGGGCAGCCTCCTTTAATTCTCTTATCTGGCCCCACCCACGTCCTGCTGATTGGTAGAGCCGAGTGGTCTGCTTTGACAGGGCGCTGAGTGGTGCATTTACAATCCCTGAGCTAGACATAAAGGTTCTCCACGTCCCCATCAGATCAGTTATATATAGAGTATGGACACAAAGGTTCTCCAAGGCCCCACCAGAGCAGCTAGATAGTGAGTGTTGATTGGTGCACTCACAGACCCTGAGCTAGACACAAGGTGCTGATTGGTGTATTTACAATCCCTGAGCTGGACATAAAGGTTCTCCACATCTCCACCAGACTCAGGAGCCCAGCTGGCTTCACCCAGTGGATCCTGCACCAGGGCTGCAGGTGGAGCTGCCTGCCAGTCCCCCGCCGTGCGCTCGCACTCCTCAGCCCTTGGGTGGTCGATGGGACTGGGTGCTGTGGAGCAGGGGGTGGCACTCTTAGGGAAGGCTTGGGCCACACAGAAGCCCATGGAGGGGGTGGGAGGCTCAGGCATGGTGGGCTGCAGGTCCCGAGCCCTGCCCCGTGGGAAGGCAGCTAAGGCCCGGTGAGAAATTGAGCACAACGCCGGTGGGCTGCACTGCTCTTAATATAATCATAGATTGCGACCTAAACTTTCTGAAACCATTTCTCATATAGGCGGCTTTATGTGTGCATATATGCACACATACAACTAAAATAACAAAACATTCTCTCTAAATATATACTTAACCATGTGTGTGTGTGCATGTATATATTTTCTCACATTCAATGTCATCCAGAATCTTTTGATAATCATTCTCTTGATTTACACCTTACAGAGTGCACTTTTTACCATATATTCCTAAATAACTGTGTTTTAAGTTTTCTTTTTTTTTTTGACTTTATAAAGCTGTTGTTATGAGAGGTATATTTTGTAACAAAATTTTCACTTAATAGTTTATTCCATGATTTGTCATTTTGGTTTTTGTGGGGGCTATATTTTAATTATTCAGACTGAACTGTGACATGCCATTCTGTTAATTTACTGATGTTCATATGTAACTTCTTCTGTTGATGGGCATTTGGATTGTTATAAGACGCTTGCTTTTATAAAAAGTTCTACTATGAAAGACCTTCTGCATCATTTTACAATTCAGAGAGATGAGGAAGTCTCTTGGGTATATATGTAGGAGTAAATTGGTTGTGTCATAAGGTAATTGAGGTTTCGAATTTACTAGATAAGTCAAAATTTTTAAAAGTGGCTGTACCAAATTATCCTCCATGAGCAATCTCGAGAGATTCTATTGATGCATATCCTTTCCAACATGTGGTATTGTCAGAAATATACATTTTTGTCAATGAAACGAATCTAAACTTGTATATCATTTGATTTAATTTTCTGATTGTTAGAGATTAATAATCTATTCATATGTTCATTGCTCTGATGTGTTCTCTCCTCTATGAAATTCCTATTCAGTTCTAATGTTCATTTGTCTGTCTGTTGGATGCTTGTGTACTTCTCATTTTTAATAGGAATTTTTAATACAATCTTGATACTCTTCAATGTCACTTTCTTAGAACTGTAAATGATGCATCAAATTCGTATGTTGGGGCAAATGGTATAAATCCAAGTTAAAATGCTTTCCTAAGTAAAATTGAGGGTAAAAATCACCACCATAATATGAAATTCTGGAACACAAGAAAAATTTGAATTTTTATTTGAAAATTATTTTTATAATTTATTTGTTTAAAATCTTAGTAATTATATTAGTTTCCTAGGGACAGCACAACAAATTACTACATAGAAACAGAAATTTAATCCCAGCACTTTGGGAGGCCAAAGTCGGCAGATCACTTGAGGTCAGGAGTTTGAGATCAGCCTGGCCAAAATGGTGAAACTCTGTCTCTACTAAAAATACAAAAATTAGCCAGGTGTGGTGGCACTCACCTGTAGCTCCAACTATTAGGGAGGCTGAGGCATGAGAATCATTTGAACCCGGGAGGCGGAGGTTGCAGTGAGCCAAGATGGTGCCACACTCCAGTCTGGTGAAGCAGGATGTTTCCCTGACCCCTTCACGGTACTTGTGACAAGGGTGCCTCGTTTACTCTGCCTGCCACTCTCAACTTTTCACAGGAGGGAGCCTGCAAGCAAATACGTGCAGGAACTGGAGTGAATGAGCACTGGAACCGGCTGGCAGCTTCGGCACCAGTGAGATCTAACTCCACTCACTCGGACCTTCTGCGTTCCATTTCTCATGGGAGGGAGTTCACAGGTAAGAGGGTGTAGGAACCAGAGACAGCACTTTTGGGCCCTGGCAGGAAAAAACTCCATTTACTGAGCTCCTCACATTCAAACTCCTTGTGGGAGGAAGCATGCAAGCGAGTATGGGCTCCAAATGGCTGCTGTTGGGTGCCAGCAGTAGTAAACTCTGTGCAGGCCCCACAGCAGCAGCAAGTGGGAGTGCCTGTGACTCCCAAAGCTCCAGAGAGCATGTTACAGTGCTCTTTTAGCTCTGTTGTTTACACAGCTTAAGTGTTAATAGCTCAGTAGGCCCTTTGCCTTTTCACACAGGGTGGCTGCCCTCTGCCAGCAAGGGTAAAGGGCCAGCGTGACAACCTTTTGTATCTGCACTTGTGGCTCCTGAGCTCTTGTCTAGTATCCAGGAAAACTTAAGTTGCATGAAGCAATTGAAGGATGGTAAGTGCAGGGGATTTTATTGCTAATTAAACTGGCTTTCAGCGGGAAGGGGAGATGAATACAGGATAGAGTAGGTAATCTTCCCCTGAAGTCCCCCCATCTCTTGCCAGATTCTTCTCAAGCATTACACTGTCAAGCTTTCCCTCTGAAGTCAAGCCGATTCTCTCTGATGTCCAGATACAGTCCTGTCTACTGGCTGAGTATGGGGTATTTATGGACACAGGATGGAGTGGGGTGGAGCCATGGTTGTTTAGAAAAAGGCAATATTCAAGCAGGAAAACAGGGATGTAAGTTCCCACTTCAAGCTTTTTGGCTTGAGAGTGTGGTTTCACTGGGGACCTGCCCTTTTCTGCCTAGAATTTCACTGCCCCCTGTCCCTGTCACTGGCTGACAGAGTGAGATTCTGTCTCAAAAAAAAAATAAACCCAGAAATTTATTTTCTAACATTCTGGAACCTAGAAGTCCAAGATCAAGGTGTCCTAGATAAGGCCTCAATATGTGAATTTTTCAGGGACACAATTGAATCCATAACAATCAAAGTTTAAGTGTTTAACAATATTTTTATCAGAAAATAATTCCTCAGTAGTATCCTGTGCTGGATTTCTCCTAAAATCCTTTTATTATTTATTAGCCATCCTAATCAGATACTTGGTATTTTAATCATTGAAAACAATGACTTTTTGCTTTTGAGTAAGCAAATTTTCAAATATGTAACAAAGTAGAACTAGTAAATATAATGAATCCCAATGAACCCACTATTCAGCTTCAATGAATGACTAATGGCCAATATTGCTTCATTTATTCTCCCATCCACTTGTACCCTTTTCCAAAAACTAATTCTGAAATATCATATATCATATCATTTCATCCATAAACATTTTACTATGTATCTTTATAAGAATTTTAAAAAATAAGCAAAATACCAATTTCACAATTAATTTTAATGTATTGCCTTAATATAATCAAATATCCAGCCAATATAAAAATGTCTCTGATTATCTGAATGTTTTAGTAATCTATGCAAATGAGGAATCAAGTATATAAATATATATATTTAGATCTATATATTGCAAATGGCTGGCATGACACTAAATACACACTTGGTTTTGGAATAGAAAGTGAATACTTCTATCAACAATATAAAAACTGTTTAAGATTTTTGAGGCGTTTGCTTTGTTTTGCATTGTTTTATCTTTCTTTTCTATTGAAATAAGTAGATCAATTACAGGTTGGTGCAAAAGTAATTGCAGTTCTTTCCCATTGAAAGTAATGGCAAAAACTGCAATAACTTTTGCACCAACCTAATATTGTGTTTTACAATGATTGAATTAGTCCTTCTCCCTTATCATCATACCAGCAATTTGATGCACATATGTATTCATGTTTATCATTCTGTTTATTTCTTTTCAGAATATAAATTTGCCTTATAAAAAATATATTTGCTTTAAAGTTGTATTTTAAAAGGTTTAGTTCATGTCACTGCAACTTCTACCTGAAATAGAGTATTATTTCTACTTCTCCCTCTCTCTAAGTTAAACATTGTTTTTCTATTTTGTGTTCCTTTTCCATTTTTTAATGAAAAATATTTATTTCCCATGTTTAAAAGGAAAATTCTTATGGTGACCCATTGCAGAGGGAGGTGGACCAGTCATCATATCTCGTTTATTAATATCAGTGTATTATGTGTCTGTGGGTTTCTTATTGTTTCTGATAATGGAGACACTGAAATCACTGGCTGAGTAACCAACACATGGAGAATAACAAAGTCCTGGATTCTAGGGTGTCCTCACCAGAGCTCCTCACAACTAGAGTTTAAAAGACAGAAAAAGCATACATTCAAAAGATGGTCAATTGCCTCAATGTCTGTTTGGAGGCCTGTCATCCTTAACCTCTCTCTGAATCTATAGTGGCATTGTTTGTTTTCTTGGTGCTTTACGATCCTTGTGAATTGACCAAAACAGATGGTAGGAGGTATTCTATGATCACGGGTTCACCTCTCTTTCCCCAGGTGTGCCCAGACCTTTGCTTTTCTTGGACTTACCAAACCAGAAATCGCAAAATATCCATGAATTCTTACCATATTACTCTCCAGCCTGTGTCTGTGCTGGTCGCTAACTTTTCTGTGCAGCCTTCTTCCAAGCACTGATATACGTCTTACCTCTCATTTGGAATCTGTATGAATATGTTGTGTCTCTTCAGGATGTGGCCTTACAAGTATTTAGAGGGAAACACTCTGGATAATTCAAAAGGATCTACTGTGCCTGTGCAGCGTGTGACAGTGGTGTGTTATCACCCATGAAGATGTCAGATACCTGGAAGCAACCTACAACCTCACAAGTAAGCCTGGACACCCTGGGATGCTGGGGCAGCTTGGTCATCTGTGACAGGTGCAGCAGCATGTCCTTGTCTTGAAGGTTCCACTGGCTCTGCTGTCCCTGACCCCAAGTCTAGCTCCATTATTTTTTAATGTAAGATAATATACTTTATTTAAATATTTGTAAATGATGTATCTGTCACATATATGTGTGTGTATGTGTGTATATATCTATATAGAGATAGATAAATAAATATAGTATCTCTTAAAAAAAGTAACATAATCTGGACACCACTCAACAAAGACTCCATTTCTTTTCAAAACTCATGACATCCACTCTGTGGCTATATTATATTATATTCAGAAAATCTCATGATGAAATGAGTGTTTGGACTGTTCCAGTATTTTCCTACTATAAATCATCCTGTAGCCTTATATACATAGCTTTAAACATACTTTATTTTTCATAATGTTGTCAGAGTGTCATTGAGATAGAAGCCTGGAAGTAGAATTGCTGAATTAAGGGGCATAGGCATTTTTAATTTTCCTAGCACAGTCAAATTATCCCACATATTATTTGTAGCATTTTGCATTCCTACCAGCAATATGAGAAAGTTTACCTGCTTCCCCATAAATTCACCTATGGAGTGTTTTGTTGAACTATTATTTATCATCAATTTGGTTATTGAGGAAAATGGCAGTCAGTGGGGTCTAAATGGACACTCCTCATATTAGGAGCAAAACTGAACACATTTTGCTTTCACCTTACTATGATTTCTTCTTCTTCATTTGTGCAAATTTATGGGGTACATGAGTGATTTTTTACATGTGTGTAATATTCAGTAATCAAGTCAAAGCATTTAGGGTGTCCATCATCCAAGTACAATACATTTTTGTTAAATACAGTCAATTCCACTCTGCTATCAAACAGTAAATTTATATGTTTTATCCTACTACTTGTTTGTAAATTTGAACCCACTTTTCTCCATCCTCTCCGTTAGACCCTGCTCACCCTTTCCATTCTCTATTACCATTTTTTACACTTTTTACCTCCAAGTGTTCATATTTTATTTTATTTTTTTTGCTCCCACAGTTAAGTAAAGAACATGCAATATTTGTCTTTTTGTGCCTGGCTTATTTCACTTAAGATAATGCCCTCTAGTTCCATTCATGTTGCTGCAAAGGACATGATTTCCTTCTTTTTATGACTGAAGAGAACTTCTTTATCCATTCATTAATTGATGGGCACTTAGGTTGATTCCATATCTTTGCTATTGTGAATAGTGCTGTGATAAACATGCCAGTGCAGGTATCTCTTTGATATATTGATTTCTTTTTTGAGGGGGTAGATACTTAGCACAGGATTGCTGTATTAGATGTTAATTCTATTTTTATTTTATTTATTTATTTTTTGAGCACTCTCCATACTGTTTTCCACAGTGGCTGTACTAGTTTACATCTCCACCAACAATGTGTAAGAGTTCCCTTTTCTCCACATCCTTGGCAACATCTGTTATTTTTGTGTCTTTTTAATAAAAGCCATTCTGACTGGGGTAAGATGTGATCTCATTGTGGATTTCCCCTTTTTTGTACCTTTTGTCCTTTTTATAAGGAGCTTTTTTTTATTTTCCATGTTCAGAAGGTCTTCATTTATTAGAGATATTAACACTTAGTCTATTTACAAATATTGTCCCTAATTTAGATGTTTTCATATAAGGTTGTTAGAGAATCAAGAATTTTTTTTATGTCTTACACTTCTAGTGAATATTATCACTGATGATGCTGTGGTTACCAAATTATTAGCAACTATAAGACTTATCCACTTTTTGTTTCCAAGACTTGATGTTTACTTTATGGTATCTATTGAATGTCATTAAATCTATCACATAAACTGAAGTTTTGTGCATTTTCTGAGGAAGAAGCTTTCTGATCACTATACATGACTACTTAAAATCCTCTCCCTTGATTACATTTTTATTTCTAATAAATGTGCATATACTAACTTCACATAAGCATTTTTGAAAATGTTTCTTTAAATCATGGATTTAGAAGCTTAGCAACTGAAAAATGTACTAGAATTTCAAGATAATAATATCTTAAATTCTCATCCAAATCTGTTTTCATTGTATGAATACCAGTTTCTTTTGAAATAGCACAATAGGAACAACATTTTCTTATTTTGTATTTGTGCTAAGAACACTTAGCATAAGATCTACTCTCTTAAATGTTTAAGTGTGCAACACAGCATTGTTAACCATAGGCACAATGCTGTATAGCAGATCTCTAAAATGTATTAATTTTGCATAACTGAAACTTTGCACCTGTTGAACAGCAACTGCTCATTTCCTTCTCCCTTCAGTCCCTGACAATCACTATTCTATTTTCTGTTTCTGTGGGTTTCACTGTCTTAAATATCTCATATAAGTGGAATCATGTGATATTTGTCCTGTGAATGGCTTATTTTACTTAGCATAATGTCTTCCAGTTTATTCATGTGTTTGCATATAGCAGGATTTCCTTCTGTTTTAGAGCTGAATAATATTCAACAGTGTGTATATGTTACATTTTTCAAATCCATTTATCTGTTGACAGTCATTTGGGTTGTTTACATATCTTGGCCATTGTGAATAATACTGCAATAAACATGGGAATGCAGATAGCTCTTTGAGATTATGATTTCAATTCTTTTAGATATATACTCAAAAGTGGGATTGGTGGTTGTACCATATTACATTCCCACCAACAGCATACATGGATTCCATTTTTTTTTTCACATTCTTTCCAATACTCGTTATCTTTGGTGGTTTGTTTTAATAATAGCCATCCTAACAAATGTGAAGTGTTAGCTCAATGTTGTTTTGATTTGCATTTCCCTTAGGATAAGTCACTTTGAGCATATCTTCATATGCTTGTTGACCATTTGTATGTCTTCTTTGGAGAAATGTCTACTCAAATCCTTTGCTCATTTTTTAAAAAACTGGGTTGTCATTTTGCTGGAAGACCTTTAAAATGCATATTAATACTTTTACTCTGAAAACATATCCATTTATTTGTTTTTTTTTTTAGCAACAAGAGATTGATAGTAAGCTCTGTATGTTGGTATTGTTACCTAAAAATGACCGTATTAAAGCCTTGTTTCCTTTAAGAAATGTTATTAAACTGTGATGACCATTGTCCCATTTTGTATGAACACCATGTATTAGTACTGGACAAACTATTTCCAAAATCTTTTGTCATATAATTTCTCTTCAACTAAAGAAGAATGAAAAAAGTCCCACTAAGGAATCTTTCCTATGGCTTGCTACATTGCTAAAATATTAGGTGTTACAATTTTTTCTCATACACATTGAAGAATGTGAACAAAATAAAACATGCTTGTGATTCTTAAGTCACTTACAGCCACATTTGTTCTTTTGCCAATGGCAGTTGTATGGCATTTTATTGCATATTCATTATATAAATATTTTTCAATCAGATTTGCTATATTAATAAAAGACAAGTATGAGAAAATCCCAGAATTATAATGCACATGAAAAATTGTTCAGATATTTAAAATATAGGAAATTGACATATCATGTTCATATTATATACAATACGTTTTGTAAAAGTTATGAGGTAAATCACATAATCATTTGATTAATTATGCAGATGTTCATGGATACTGTAAAATATCTTGAAATAGGCATTTTGTTCTGAGGCCTCTAGGGGAAGAATTTGAAACCCATTCATTTGAAACCCATTTGGACATTTTGGTCAAATATCAGGCAAAAACAAAAATTTACAATATTTCTGAATGTGATAAATACTATCCCTTAAAAATTGATTATATAATATGCAAATATTTTGCCACTATTTTTCTTATAGAACCGGTTGATAATTGTCATATTTTGAATTAATTTAACTCTTTCTAAAATTATGACTTTTTAAATATATAAGTTAAAGCAATCCTTAAAGGAGATTATGTAAAATTTTATCAAAAGGCAAATAAATATAGATGAGATTAAAACAGAAATAATAAATTTTAGAAACTGGCAGGAAAACAAGAGTGTGTGATGAAATTATGGGAGAATTTCTAATAAGAATTATCTGGAGAATAAAACAGCTGGTTTTCAGCTGTTTCTAATTAACAAGGGTACAAAATACAGTTTTCTGTAAGCACACTGTAGGAAATAAAATAAACAGAAAGAAGGTACCATAAAATATGAAAATAATATATTTTACATATAGAGCTAAACAAAAAATGTGTTTGAATTTTGCATCTCAGTAGAGTAGAATGGTATCCAATTTAAAAGGCATAACAAAATTAATATATTACTTCCACTTTGGGGGATAATTTTTAACATGGTATACAGAAAAAAATATAATAAGGTTTAAGGTGACTTTAAATGAGATTATCTGAAAGTAAATGTATAACTAGTGGACTAAGCATATAAAGCTTTGATGTCAGCACAAACCATCCTATGCTTTATAATTTATATCAGACTTGGCTTGAAATTTCATTTTATATGCCTTGCTGAGACGGTATAGAGAAGAGACTCCATCCTGGCAGATCAGAGACATGGTAACCAAGATGCCATGGGCCTCACATGAACAGACATATTTCCTCCCCGACCTTCTTGCCTCTCCTAACAAGCTGACCCAAATCAAGTAGCAGAGAGCTGCCCCCTTCTAACTTAGCTGATTAGGCTAAATTCCTGCCCATAAAAAGAAGAGTCTACCCAGTTATCTCCTTGAGTGATGCTTCCCAAGGTTGCTAAAGTGGGACTCTAGCATCCCTCATAAGAACCTGGCCATCCCCCGAGGTTACTGAAATGAGACTGTTACAGCTGATAAAAACCAGACCAGATCCAGCCGTCTGAAGATAAGAGGCACTCCAGTGCTGACCTTTCAATTATAATACTACAAATTTCAATTATAATACTACAAATCACACCCAGGGGTAGACATTTAACATGCTAATGAAACACATCATGCCTGAAGAAACATGTTATCAAACTGTGCACGTGCTACGTTCCTTACCAGTATATGCCTACACATCGCTCCTTTCTGGATTCCTTAAAATGATAAGATCAAACCCTTTGGAGAGCTAGCACGGGGATCTGTTTCTTGTAGATTGCTCCCTTGAGGTGCTTGAGGCTTGAGTCCGTTAAACCTTGCCTGAGAAAAATTTCTGTTTGGCCTGGGGGTTAATATCTGCTTATGTGAGGGAGACAGAGAACTCAGGATACAAACTACAATAACATTGTCACATCCAGTCCCTCAGATGGGATCTTGCCATGGGGTTTCTATGTCTCCTGGCTCTGATTTCTTATTTTGCTGAATGAAGTTTCATTTATGGATTATCTGACCTTACATTTCTTTTCCCCCCAATTTTTGTCTCATATTCGACAGTGAAATTTTTTCTTCCTATTCAAAATGATCACTATACGTAGCAAATACTTATTGAGAAGCGTACACTTCTGAAATGAAATGAGTGAATAAATGATACATAAATGAAT
Source organism: Hylobates moloch (assembly GCF_009828535.3). NCBI lineage: Eukaryota > Metazoa > Chordata > Mammalia > Primates > Hylobatidae > Hylobates > Hylobates moloch. Next base: position 63,667,447 of record NW_026652284.1, read on the forward strand.
AAATAAGAGTCTTGACGGCATCTTGATTGCCCATCTGCTTCCGGTCATGGGGGATTTTTCAGCGGTCTTTTTTCATTCTATTCATGTTCTGGCTTCTTGGCATGTTACTCAGTTCATTCTCTGTCCTTCCCTGCTGTATATAATCTTTACTAAAGTTCTTATCCAGAGAAGTATAACAACTATTATGTCTTTATTTTAGGGTTTTCTTCCAAATCATTTCATCAAAATTTTTCCTTGCTGGTATCTAATTTTCTTTTAAAACAACAATAACAACATCAACAACTTTTCAATTATTCTTTTTAAACAGAGCTCAGATATCAGTCATTAAAATAAGACCTCCTGTATTTCACTCTATTTCATCAGCATTTATCCATTTACAGCGTTAGTGTGGAAAAGATACATTATGTTGTCATGAGAATCCATACCAAATCAATAATTTCACGTATCAAAATCTAGAACTCAATATACGATTAAGAATTTCAAAAAAAGTGAAATTAAAAAATATATATTGCATTTTATCACTTTTTTTACAAAGGCAAGAATAATGTATAACTATAAAAATAGAAATTAAAATTGCAGCATGAAGATGTAATTGATTTTATAGGACTATTCAATTTTCACTATTAAAGTTAATTTGTACAAACCCTATAATCATGACTCATATTTAAATATAATTCAATTTTTATATAGAATCCTTTAATTCTTAAAAAAATTTTATATTATGGGAGTAAAAATCATAAAAACGTAATCTAATTGAGGCCAAACAACTGGTAAAGTAAGTTGTAATATACTTAAAATGTTCTCTTTATTATTCATATATTAAATAACTTGAAATAATTGGATAATATAAACGCATTATAAAAAATTTCATGGCTCTTATCATAAATTGTTTCTCATTTAATTTCACCCTGTGAAATTTAGGCATTATTGAGTTATTACAATTGTATTTCTGAGCTAGGGCTGGGATGTCTGGAGAATGTTTTTAAAAGCAGATTTCTGGGTATAATTTTCCCAAATTTGCATTTATTGTGTCTGAGTTTGTACTCGGGTATTTTTATACCTCTATCTATCTATCTATCTATCTATCTATCTATCTATCTATCTATCATCTATCTATCTAATCAATTAATAGATCAATAGCTAGGTATTATTTTGTAAAGCTCCCAGTGAATCAGTTTATAGTCTTGTCTTAGTGATATGAACAGGAGGCAGGGAAATACTGGGTAGAAGAGGGTGGTTCCCCAGCAAAGGTCCCACCCTCAAGCCTGGAAACCCATGGCCCTAAATGGGAACAGGCATTCCTGTTTTTGTGCCCAAATGTAGCCTTTTCCAAGACCACTCTGGCCCACCACACCCTTATCCAGTACCCATATAAACCCCAGACCCCAGGTTCCACTAGCTGAAGAGCAGCAGAGCAGCACCGCAGAGAAAGAGAGAAGAGAAGGAGCATCTGAACATCGAGAGGAGTTTGGCTGGAACGTCGGAGAGGAATTGGCCGTGGTATGGCCAAATTGCAGGGGGAGATCATCTTCCACTTCATCCCCTTTCCAGCTCCCCATCCATCCCACTGAAAGCTACCTCCATCATTCAATAAAATCCCCACATTCACCATCCTTCTTGTTTGAGTGACCTGTTTCTTCCTGGATGCTATACAAGTACCCAGGTACCAAGAGGATAGGGTGTAAAAGGCGGTCACCCTGACTCTCCACTGAGCTGATTTAACACTTAGCAATCCACAGATGGCAATTGCTAAAAGAACATTGATTGTAACACACCGGTAGATGCTACCATGGAGTCTGAGCCCAAAAGCGCTCCTCCTGGCTCCTGTATCTGCCCATCTGAATGCTCCCTCTCCAGTGAGGGGTTTGATCGCTGGGCAGCAGAGCAAACAAGCCACACCCCTGTTGCAAGGCCTGCAAGGGGGTCAGGGAGTTCCCCTGTCTCATTAGGCACATAGCTGACACTCTATTCTGGTTTTGTCTAATTCTGTGAGGGCAACTCATCTGCACTCTTAGCCAACTCCATTTCTTGTTCATCCTAAAGCCTGGACATTGCTCTAACAAAACTCTCTGCCTCTCCTCTAATTCTAATAGCAATAATAACAGCAACAACAATAATAATAATGGTACCAATAATAATTTCTGGTTCACATTGTATTCAACTTCCAGAATATTCTTCTGAAATTTTAGGGTTAACATTTTTATTTTATATTCAAGAGTTTTGAATGAACAAATTATTAGCTCTAAAATAAAAATAGTTTTCAGGACTTTCAGCTTTTAATAATGTTAATATTTTCAACTCAAGCTACAATTTTACTATTTTATACATTTCTAAAAAAAATCCTCTGCTATATTCAGACAGCTAAAGAGATTTTTAAAACTTACATACTATTGTCATTCCTATATTAAATATTTTTCTGATGCTGCCTAGCTCCTTTTGATTTCATTTATTTTCTCATCCCCTGAATAGAAACATTTTATTAACACATACCAGATGGTCACACAGGTTCTTAACATACTTACATACCTGTGGCCAAGAATCTGACCCAATTCCCCAGAATCCACAACTTTAAAAGATTTAGCTAAGTTAATATCCCATACTTCCGGAAACTGCAAGAAACAGCTTGCTCAAGCCATAAGAAATATCTATCTTAAAGGTTTATCCATATGCCATACTAAGGCCTGTTGTGAATGATTATTCCCTCTCTGTTTCACCATGGCAGTCAAACTTTGTCTTTGCTACAATCCAAACCAGGGCAGTTTGAGGTGTGTACAACTGAGGGCCAATTTTGTTATTTGCTAGCCATCTATCTGTCTGTAATTCCCACATTTCAATTCTGATCCTCAAATTTCCCCAGGGAAGAGTATGCTAGACCCAAGCAGGGAATTTGTCACATTTGATGTTGGCACAGGTACCTTTAACAGCCGGGCTATTAGCCCTTTAGGCAAATGACTGTAAATATATATGCATGTTTAATATAAAATTTAGGCCTTTATTTAATGTTCTACATTATTTTGAAACTTTTTACTTACATAACTTATCATCTATGGCTTGATTCCCATCAGGGCAAGAACAATATTTTATGAGAGTTTTATTGCTAATGCCTAGAATACTATACTATGCATTAAATAAATAAATAAGCACCACCAAACCGGCAGTGAGCTTACCCACCCTATACCCACCCCCACCTTTCTTCTCTCTGCAGTATCCCTTGACATGAATGCAATACACTGTCAAATCCAGAAGTGGGCATGAGGGTGAAGAGAGAGCGCTCCAGGAAAAGTGCTCTAGCTTTGAGCCAAGGAGAAGAAAACTCCTAAGACCAGGAGAGAATATACAAATCTCTCCTCTTTTCTACTTTCTTCTTATGTGCATGCTTAAGGGAAGGTGGCAGCAGTGTCAAGGAGAACTCTTAGCAATCCCTAGGAGCCCAAACTCTAAGTCTTCTCATATTTCCCAAGCATATTTTCATTTTGTGGATGTGGAAATTAAGACTTAGACTGTTTGAACAGACCAAAGTCATAGAAGTGGTTATGGAGGGATTTGGATCTCCAATCTATTTCTTCTGATTCTATATGTTTTCTTTTGCCAAGCATTTTTATTGCACAAGGCAGTGATTTCCATTTTGTACAGCTCTAATTTCAAATTTTATTGTTTCGTATTTCAGTATTTTTAGGGGAGGGAGGAGAGTCGTGATTGATGTATCCCTTTTCTTCCTTGTCAAAAGCAAAAAGAATGTTACTGCCATGCAAGTGACTAGGGTGTTATATGGCGCTGTGGAATAAAAGTTAAGCCTCCTCCCACTCCAGCAAACCAGAATTTCTGGCATAAACATACCTTAGAGAACAGAGATATCAAATCTACTTCTATGAAATATTTAGCATTCTGGATATCTTTAGAACTTTATTCTAGTCCTGGGCTGTTTATTTCACACATATTTAAATAACTAAAAGATATTTATAAATTATATTTATGGAACAATTACTTTATACATATTAATGGAATGTTGTTGTATTTTAACCAGCATTTTCAAAAAAAGTATTTTTGCACGATTAACTTTTGCAAGCATAAGTTTAATTTTTTAAGTATACAATTGAAATTATTCTTATTCCCAAGTCTCTATTATTACCATTCTATAGAACTTAAGCATTGCTTTCTTGCTTACAGAAATAAAATAAAATAAAATAAAAACAAAATGAGAAATTATTCCATGTATTGACTTTAAGAATGTGATTCTGTGAATTCTTCCCATTATCTTTGCACTACCAATAATGATACCCCTTGAATCCTGTCCTAGCTCTCAATTATTGGCACCATTTGTTTTAGTATCCATGTGTTATGCGTGACTAATAATATTCAGCGTGATGGCTTGAGGTATTATTATTATGGTGTATATTCTAAAATTTATTGTTCTATTTTCCTGATATACTCAATACAGTATAGTTGACAGAAATTACATTATTGATGCTTTAAAACATCTGTCTCAACTCAATTCTGATCAGATTGAAAATTTCTTCTTGATTCTGAACATTAGTTTAATATACTTACCGTGGCTATGATTTTTCTTAGAAGGAAATAAAATTGTTCTTTCAACTCTACCATAAAAGGTTTGAGATCATGCTTGACTCTATTCATCCTTGGAAGAACTATAAACACTCTACATAAAATATTTATGGAGATTTTATTCAGAGCAAGTTTGTGAGAATGCTTAGGACATTTTGGAAAATGTCTGTATAAATTGTATACTTCCGTTTCTAATCGCAACACTATGGTTTTGAATTGGATAGTTCCTAAATTATTGTTCCCTAGGTTAAAATACTTAGATTCATGATTTATTAATTTATAAATCATTATTTCCAATACACTGAAAATGAAGTGGTTATTATTATTCAGTGTATGTGTGAATCACACTTTATGGCTAATCTTACCTTTTAGTTTTTCAAACTTGTAATTGTCCTAACCACAAGAGGGTTTTAAAATATCCATTTATATTTTCATGCTTCATAATATTCCTCATATTTCTTAATCCATAAATAAGTTAGACACAGTCACTATTTTGTGACACCTTTTTCCACTTAATTCACAGGGAACTGGACTCTTCTACCAAACTATGGCCTGTCATACTCTTTCTAATATTCTTCCTATCTTGCTTTTAATCATTGGAATCTCCTAGATTTGGGCTTTATCTTTTCTTCCTTTTGCTGTCTATACCTACTTTCTTGGCAATCTCACTCATTGTCATGAGCCTTAAATACCATTTAACTGCAGACAGCACCTAAATTACTTCTTTTATTCCAGACTTTGCCTGTGTATTCTGACCTAATATATCACTTTTATTCAACATATCCACCTGATTTATCTTCACATCACCAAATAGCAAACCTTGAGGGTCAAAATATCCAGCACGTCCCATTATCTTCCCCATCTCAGTAAAAAGCACCTTTATCTTTCCAGTCATTTATGCCAAAAGTCTCAGAGTCATCCTTGTCTGCTCTCTTTTCTTTGCACCCCCCTGTCTTATCTGTCCATAAATTCTGTCTAGTCTACCTTCAAAATATATCGGGAATCTACCTACTTCAGTGCCTTCTCTTTACTGCACTGGTCCAAATCTCTATCATTTCTGCACTAAGTATGTTACAATAGCTTCCTAATTAATTCCCTTACTATGTCCCTACCCCCCTTTCCCTTTCAACACAGCACCCATAGCGTTTTGGTCTTCATAAGTCACATGGTCAGATCCTCTGCTCCAAGACCTGCAATGATTTCCCATCTTTTCAGTAAAGCCAAAATCCTTATCATAGCTACCTCTATGTCTGTCCTCCTGGCTCACTACATTTTGGCCAAAACAAACTTCTGGTTCTTTTTAAAGCATTCAAGACTAGGCATACTTTGAATTCACAATTTCTGCATTTTCAGTTTCCTTTCCGTGGAACAGTCTTTCCCCAAGATGGTAAGATGAGAAATCCTCTCAACCCATTCACCTCTTCAGGACTTAGCCACAATGTCACTGTGTTAGTGAAGCTTTTCATAGCCAGTCATTTTGAAATTGCACCACCCAGGATACCATGTGTTCTACTCATAGAATGCATTTTGTCCATCTCTGCTCAATTGGATTTCAGTTCCTTTAAGACAGATATTTTAATTACTTTTATTCGCTGTAAAATTTTAAGTTTCTAGAAAAGAGGCTGGGACTTAGTTGACTCTCAATAAATATTTGGTGAAAAGTGAATGCCTTTTGGGCATATCACTATGCTGCAGATTAACTTCAGTTTTTTCTTATTTTCTGTAAACAAATACAAATTTTGTTTCTTCTGTGAGTAGTTATGTAATTACTTTTAAAAATTTTACTCGTGTTTCGAGATGCCTGGTGATGAAGCTACACAAATTGTGGCTTAGAAAATGAGTAACATGAAAAGAACACGACTGTCTCTAAGTCTGCATTTAGGCTCCAAAAGGAGTTTCTCAAAGCTAGGAGAAAATATATTGCTAACTTTTTGAAATATGGCATTCTCCAATGTAATTAATAATACTTAATAATGTTATATGTATGATAGAGCAAATGGTAAAGGAATCTCTATTGTTTACTTTTTAAAAAGCTATTTAAATAGTAATGTATTTCACCAATTCCTCTAGAATATGGTCTGAGTTTCCTTGAGCACCTCAAGATAATTGATGTGAGATCTATAATTTAGGATCTAAGATGTGAGAGCTATAATTTAGGATGTTGGATGTAAGAAATATTCATAAAGTAATATACACATTTATAAAGATCAGTTTTTTGAAACATCATTTGCAATGTAAATATTAATTTTATGCATAATCTTTGTAATTTAAAGTCAATTAGAAAATATCAGAGAAGGCCAAGAATCAGAATCAATTATTGCTTAAAAGGACTGCATGTAAAGTGGATACCATCGCCTCAGCAGCATCACATAGGAATATTATTGCTGGATCTCCCAGGTTTTGTTCTGTTCTTTCTGGACTAAAGTAGATGTAAAAATTAATGTAGGATAGTAGGATAGTATAGAAAAAGTACCAATAAAGTTCATGAGTATCTTAATGTTTTATACATTTTGGTAATTTGGGAAATACAAACATAAGTCAAAGGACCTTATATTAGCGTACCAAGCCCTAAAAATAGAAAGGCCTTTCTGTCATTAGTGAAATTGATCATTTCAGAATGGATATACATTTATGGAGTTTTGTAAAGGTCAAAGTTCAGAGAAAATAGTCACAGTGATTTATCAGTTATATCATTGGCTATCAGATAAATCAGTCAAATAATGTATCATTATTGAAATAGGATGACTACATATTCTAAGACAATTTTAATCTGTGTGGCTTACCTGTAGTCAACACTTTATTAGTTTATGATAGATTTTTAGAGCTACTTTAAAGTTAAGCAATAATTTTGTGTATGCACTTTGAATATAGTTCTAAATTTATGTTGTATTTATTTAATAATAACACATGTGATAAAATATTCAAGTAGTAATTGAATATGTTGTATATACAATGGAAACTGAGTATCTTGTCTCTCTGTATATCAGGCTTATTCCCGAAAAATGACAACTGTCAATAGTTTATTGTTTAACATATTCAATATTCTAGAAATGTTTTGTGTAAAAACAAGTGTTTGGCTATATGTGGACATATAGATATATGAGAGTGTGTATGTATGTATACCATATATAATCAGTGTTAACAAAAAAGGACGTACACTATATAAGTTCCGTATCTTTGGTTTTCTTTCTCATTCAAGATATATTTTAGAGATCTTTTAGCCTTAGCTCATAAAAAGCTATATCCTAAGCTTTAACAGTGGTATACTATTTCATTGTATTTGGTAACATAATTCATATACACAACTTTCTATTTATAGATCTAGTGGTTATTTCAATATGTTATAAACTATACCACTAGGACTATATTTTTGTTACTGAAATCTACAATGAATTAAGTTTTATATTCTATATAGTCTATCTCACCAAGGTGATTGTACTCCCAAACTTTAATAGCATGCTTATCCCCTTGTAACACGCTTTTATATAATATAGCTGCTTGAGTTTTATTTAATAAAATTGGAAGTTTCCATTCAGTTTTAATTCTCCCGAAAGTATTATTATTTCTTCTAGAGCCAGGAAAAAGGAATCTAAATGTGTGAAACCAGGCTTTTTCATCTTTAACTACTGAAAATTACTTGGAATTCCACTTTACAGACCTGAACAATTTACATGCAGGGAAAATAGAAAACATATCCATTGCTAGATTTGACACTGAAATATATAGACAGTTCTGAAAAACTAATATGTATTTTAAGTAATTGAGAATGAATTATCTGTCAGGTAATTATTTACATAAGATAATTTAAAATTTTAGAGTGTATTTAATAAACCTCTCTTTAAGCCAACGAGAAAATAGTTGTTCAACAATTTGACTTCATCATTATTCAGTCTTCATCTCGTCTTCTTTAGATATTATAAAAGACTTTTCTAACTGAGTGAAATAACATACGCTCTCTCTATCAAATGTCAATGGATAAATTATTTAGAATAAAAGGAGCCTGATTTGTGCACAATTTGTTCTTAAACCTGCACTAATACCTGGTGACCACCCTTTCCTAATGATCATAAAACACTTTCATTTCCACTGTTGTGACTTTGAGGGAGACTGAGCGTTCTGTCCTCAAATTTTAGTATTCAGTTTTCCCTTGTGGAAATTAGGGTAGCTTTTCTTGAATCCATTTTTTCTTTGAACTTTGTTTTTTAAACAATTTTACCCTCTAAGAATGTCAGATTTGTTGCTACTATCGCCTATAAGTTATTTCAGGGTCTTAGAATATGAATTTTCTGAGATTAGAGAATATTATGTATTTTAAAGGTTTCAACATGTTCTGTTATTTGTGTTTTAATTATTCTCTGCTTCAATTCTCACTCAATTATGATTGTCTCTCTATTATAGACTAAAGAAAACTATCAGTATTTTTCTTCACATCATCCGTTAATATTTCAGTTCTTCTAAGCTGGGCACTTCAGGTTTGTTTATTATTTCACTCATGAGAAAAAATTTGTCTGCTTTACTTTAACTTATGCTATTTTAAACCACATAATTGCTACTTGTTTAACAAGTCAAGCATTGCAGAATTGTATTTAAAAAGTTAATAATCTCCCCCACAGCTTCCCCAAATCGTATTGCTCTGAGTTAAGGCATATTAACGTTTTGGCATATGTCCTTTCAAAATTTCTTTATGCAAATGTAAAAATGTGGAAAATTCATAAAAATATAAAAAGTCACTTTAAAAAAAAAAGCATCATAATGTATATATTATCTACAACTGTGTATTTAAACCTGTGTGTTATAGATTTCCAGAAGGAAACTATGTAAAAATCCAATTCATTCCATTTATAGTTACATAATGATGTCTAGAGTGGATATGTCATTAATAATTCACTAATTTCCTATTTGATTAATTATTTATCTGCCTCTACATATAATGTTAGAAGAAATATTATAGATATGTCCATAATACTATGTGCTTTAATTATAGGATTATATTTTTTTAAATGGCAACGCTAGGTCAATGGATTTGGGTATTTAAAATTTTCAAATGCATTTGTACATTATTTGTTAAAATTCCTGAACATATTCACATTTCCACAAGATATGTCAGCAAAGATTATTCATCAAGATTTCTAGGCATTCATCAGTTTTCTCTGAAATTGGAGAGGTTGCTGGGAGCAGGGAGAGGCCAGGCAGTGGAATCAGGAACTTCTGAGCCTACAGAGGCAGGGGGACTTCCTGGGCCCCTGAGAGTGCAGAGATACCTGATCCATAGAAACAGCTGGTCAGTTGCAGCTGTTGACAGGAGGGCAAGACTCCCACCCTGCCAACTTGCAAGGAGGCAAGGCTTCCACCTCCTCCTGGCTTCCGCCAACTCGGTGGGGCATGCAACCCTGGCCACACCTCCTTCACTGCAGTAAAGGCTGCTCCAGATGGGTCACCACTGCTATCACTAAGACCTTTTATTTTCCAAGTTGGTTAAGTAATTGATAGATTAAAATACTCAGCTTACATACACAGTCACTCACAAATATTGAGTGTATTGATTGCTTAGTTCTATTCTATTCAATGTCTTTAGGCCAGGGAGTGGATATAATAATACAACAAAGCAAAATTTTAACTTTCAAAGAGCATATGGTCTAGGAGGGAAGATTAAATAATCAGTAATTCCAAAAGAATGTGATGAATACTTTAAAACTCTATGTAAATCACCATGCAGTGCTTGTGGTGCTTCATTCAAAATATTAAATATCTAAATTTTAAATCTTTTTTTGTATTTTTTTTCCATTCAGCATTTTTAGAAAGATAAATCATAGGGAATAGCAACTATGCATATGTTTGTGTTGTCCTAGGAGCAGTTTATCCAAATCCCTGTCAGCTTTGTACCTTGGCCAACCTAATCTTTAATCTTTACCCATAAAATTTGCAAACCTTTTCTGTGCAACTATCCTAGACACACACTTCGTCTTCTTCAAGGTACACCTTGTGGCAGGTGAACAGTGAATATCTGAGGCCAGTGGTACCAGGGTAAGAAAAATTTACCAAGACAGTTGTAGGTAAAGAAAGAGAGATTTATTAAAGAAAGTATGAAAATACATTGCCAGGGAGCAATGGGCAGACCAGCAGGAGAGGAACTGACTGCAAGAAGACAAGGGCTTGTTGGGCATTTTTGAGAATGTTGCTTGTGCTGTGTTCAGAAGAGGGCTTTGTATAGTACTAATAATGTCAAGGTTGCAGTGAGTTAACTTGCAATTTTCTATAAAATAAGGGTGTGATGATAGCTGGGTACAGGAAGACTGTGAGTTATTTGCGCAGGAGGCATATGTGTCTTGGACTCCATATAAAGGCAAACTTATAACTTACATTGTTTCTCTTTTTGCTTTCACCTGGTCCCACCAGCCCAACTTATTTTCCCTGATTAAGAATCCACATATCTTTTTAAACAGAAAATGTTGCTTTTGGTCAATTTAGAAATATTTTGTAGAAGATGATTAAAAAGCTCATATATGTGTGTGTGTGTATATATGTATACACACACATGCATATATTATATGTGTATTTGTATATCTATGTGTATGTGTGTATAAATACATACCAGGTTGGTCAGGTTGGTGCAAAATTTATTGCAGTTTTTAGCATTACTTTTAATGGCAAAAACCACAATTATTTTTGCACCAAACTAATATACATACACATATTCTGTAAAGAAATTTTATTTTTAAAATGGATATAATAACTGAGTGAAGATCTAAAGGCCTTTTGTTGTATGCTACTCTAGCTATCACTTAAAAGGAAAACTAGGTCTTTATGAGTTACAGAAAATGACGAGGTGTGTATACACATACACGTACACATACAAATACATATACAAACAAATACATATATATACTAGTATATATATACGTTATATATATATAGATATCTATCTATCTATCTCTATATATATATATATATCCTTTTTTTCTAAACCTTGGGATAAGATTCTTCTTTGCACCAAAAACTCCATTGTAAATTTCATAGCCAAATAGATATTATATCATCCTTCTCTCTGGACACCCTAAAATGTATGAGAAAAAGAACAGATAAAAAAAGGAAATGAAAGTTAATCCTTTAGATTGTCCCCACAGAGTTTCCATGGCAAGGTTTTTTTTTTTTTTAGCCCAATTGTATTTTCTGTGTTTATTTTTAATGCAGACTAGATTTCTTGCTTAATATTACAATGAAAGGAAAAAGAGGTGACAATCTCTCTTAGACGAGCTATTAGTGTCTGTGGGAAGCCAGAAAACTCATTCAACCTTTTATGATTTATATGTGACTGATTGAGTTTTGTTCTTCTGGAAGTATTAACAAACATTTGATGGGTACATGAATACATGTCACTTTATTAACAAGTAAATACATTGTATTAGTAGAGAAATAAGTGGTAGCCCAATTTTGGAATTGTATTTTAATATTAACAGGATGGTTCTAGTAATAATGGTAATTGCAATAATTATCTTGAAGTTTTATATCGATTTGACTGGAAACCCATAAACTATAAAGACAATAATTAAATTGGGGGTAATTCAATAGATAGAAATGTTATGAACTGTTATAATTAGCTTTTCTGGGAGCACTTTTGTCCTAACCACTGGAAGTGTTCAACACTTGATGGAAATTAGGCCTAGCAATGTTGTCAGTTTCCTTAACACAGTGTTAAAAAAAAAAAAAAAAAAAAAAGAAAAGAAAAGGCTGGTCGTGGTGGCTCACACCTGTAATCCCAACACTCTGGGAGGCCAAGGCAGGCAGATCATGAGGTCAGGAGATCAAGTCCATACTGGCTAACATGGTGAAACCCTGTCTCTACAAAAAATACAAAAAAAATTAGCTGGGCATGGTGGCTGGTGCTTGTAGTCCCAGCTATTTGGGAGGCTGAGGCAGAAGAATGGCGTAAACCCGGGAGGCGAAGCTTGCAGTGAGCAAAGCTCACACCACTGCACTCCAGCCTGGGCGACAAAGTGAGACTTGTCTCAAAAAAAAAAGAAAGAAAAATAAATAAATAAAAGACTACCTTCACTTATCAGATGAAGAACTAAGAAATTAGCCCAAGAACTTTCCTGGAGTCTTAAGATGAGTTTATAATATTGGACAGAGCCTAATTACAAGAGAGCAAAATAATGTCAAGCACAGGTAAATTTGATGAATATAGAAGCTAAAACTTAGCATTAGGCTTTAATTTAAGATCCGTGGTCAAGAGTACATAAAATTGGTAATAATTTTCTTCAATTATCTCAGACAAAAATCAATAGAAATTAAGTTTGGGGGAAAAGCTAATGAGAAAAAGCTACAAAATTTTAATTATTCCCAAATGATAAATGACCTTCACTATAAATTACTGTCTATGACTTTTTATTTCACTCTACAAATTATATTTAAAGTTGATTAAAATAACTAGATTATAAGTGAAAAATTTAGGCAAAAATAACTATTTGGCATTACACTCTAACAAAACAAAAATATAAGCTTGTGCCTAAGCATGATCATATTACTTATATTATTTTTTGCTTTTCTGAAATCACAACAAATCAATGTGTCAATTGATAGGAATTAAATTCTGACCATTTGGCCTCAGTCTTCATGAGGCGTAGTAGAAAATGCAAAAGTACATGACATATGTCTTCTTGTGCAAACTCACAATTTACTTGTTAAAATTATCAGACATGTAAAGATAAAATGCACAACTGTTAAATATTATGTTATTCACTCAATTATAAGAAATTCTCAGCCAGTGGTGCCATAAATATGATAAGAAGGTGGCATGTGTAATAGAAAAAAAAAAGACTTTGCATTCAGAAGGAATTGGTTTCGGTTTATGGCTCTTCCACTTGTTTTATGTCTGTAAAGTAATATTTTTATGCCTCTGAGCTTAAATTTCCTAACTGTAAAAAATTGCTTCTTACTTCTATCGAAGTTGTTGTGAGGCCATCATAAAAAATACCAAGTGTCTATCACACAGGTTTCTTCTAAATTTTATTTATTTACACCAACAAACAAGAATTTTCTCTTAGTAGATAGAAAAACATGCTCAAGGATCAGAAACAAATGAAATAAATTTGCTTTATTTCTAGAGACCTCAAACTGCTTGAATGATTAAAAAATTGTTCCAGGGGTTAGCTCATTTTCTCCGTGTAGAATAGTACACCAGAAGATAACCTATACCTGGAAGTTTGTTACATGGTGTGAAATTAGAACCAAGGAAAGGAATTGGATTATCTTTATTAGTAAGTCATAACAGCCAGATGCAGCACTGTTATTACAGGCTGAGGGTAGGAAAGGGATAGATCTACTTTAAAAAAAAAAAAAAAAGCTGGACACAGGAAGGTTCACCATCTTCATGATTATTATCTATTTTCTTTCAAAACATTCTTTCTCCAGAAATTGTTCTTTCTCATTGAGAAAAATTTGTCCACCTAATTTCCTAGTGGTGGCTTCCCACTGTCTTTAATAGAATGTAAAAATTCTACAGACTCATTGACCACCTTATACTGATTTGGGAGTCCTGTTTGTATGTTTGGCACTTGTGCTTTCTAAATTTCTTTCTCCCAAAATAATGCCAACCTCTGCTTGTATCTTTCGTTGTGCCCTATAAAGTATTTACAAACAAATACTTCCAAAGTCTTGTAATTTTATTATTAAGTATACAAAACAAACGGCTATTTATTTCAGTAAACTTCATGGTAAAAATTGTCTGTAATGATGTACTGTGAAATATTTGAAAAAATGCAATAGTTATCTAAGTCCTATAAAGTCTTAAATAACTTATTTGGGAGATAATGCTCTACAGCTTAACAGAAGTTTTAAATCAGCAACACTTCTTAAAAGCATCTTCTTTTGAAACCAGCCAAAATGACCCATAGAACTAATGTGTATGGTTTGTTTTGAATAAACATAGAAATTGGCCCTCCCAGTGTTAAAACCTGAGAAAGTTACATTTGTCTTGCTGAGTTCCTTTCTCAGGAAACCAACCATCAGGCCTCCTAGATAATATAAAGGAACTGAAACTTACCAGACTATCACATATGGTTAGTGAGACACCAGGCAATTAACCCATCACGAGTGCCTAAGTGGACCACCTGCTTCCTGCTCACCAACTCCTCTTTTTACAGCTAATTCCTGTTTTGCTGCATATAGTACACATTTCTTCCTTGCTATATAAGCCCCTGATTTTAGTTGGTCAGGGATATGAATTTGACACTGGTCTCTCATCTCCTTGGCTATAGCACCTGAAGAAAGCCTTCCTCCCTGGCAAGACTCATGCCTCAGTGATTGGCTTTCTGTGCAGTAAGCAGCAGGACATAGCCCCAAACCCTGGCATTTCAGTAAGACCTTTCCACCAAAATAAAGGACCTACAGTGCCCAAAACTCTTTTACAGTCCAAATGCTGATAAATGACCATATTTTTCTTTGGTTCTCTTCTTTTTACCCTCTCTTTCTTTCTCTTCATCTCCTTTGTCTCCTCTTCCTCCTCCTTTTCCTTCTTTTTTTTCTTATTTTTCCTTCTTTGAGTTACCTATTTGATTGACACTTAACAGTTTGACGTAATAAAAGGAAATTTGGTGATTATATTGCACATGCCCATAATTTCTTTATAATTCTGTGAAATCAAAACTCTTAAAAACATTGTCTTGTCCTATACCATTCCCTCAAGATAGTTACTATACTGTTATACATCCAATGAAATATGAGAAGAATGTTAATTAATATGAGATTTTATCATGTTTTATCATGTATCCCTGTGTCAGGAGTTGGTTCCTTCCAGTGGGTTCTTGGTTTCACTGACTTAAAGAATGAAGCCATGGACCTTCATGGTGAGTGTTACAGCTCATAAAGGTGGCACAGACCCAAAGACTGAGCAGCAGCAAGATTTATTGTAAAGAGCGAAAGAACAAAGCTTCCACAGCGTGGAAGGGGACCCTAGCAGGTTGCCATTGCTGGATGGTGTGGCCAGCTTTTATTCCATTATTTGTCCCCATCCATGTCCTGCTGATTGGTCCATTTAACAGAGCACTGATTGGTCCATTTTACAGAGTGCTGATTGGTGCATTTACAATCCTTTAGCTAGACACAGAGTGCTGATTGGTGCATTTTTACGGAGTGCTGATTGGTGCATTTACAATCCTTTAGCTAGACAGAAAAGTTATCCAAGTCCCCACTCCACCCAGGAAGTCCAGCTGGCTTCACCTCTCATCACTACAGGAATTTTTAGATAAAATGAAGTATTTTCTTAACATGAAGATACAATGATTTTTGTTGTTGTTATCGAATAGTACCTAAGTTCATACATAGAAGTATTTTGACAATTACAGCTTGTCTACTTGTGTTTAAAATATACTGTTTGTATCATCTTTAATATATAGAGAGTTATGTATAATGGAACAATTAAACATTAACTCTTAACAAAAAAATGTTGATTTGAGTCCATTTTCCATTTGTGTGAGGAAAAAAATACATAAAAAGAAAACATCCAATAAAATATATAATCTTAGTCTCTATCTTTGAAAAAATAGAGCTACTATTAAATTTTGATTCCTTTTACAGAATTCTTTACATAATGAAGACTATTTTCTTGAGCATTTACCTTGACTTACTAGAGTGCTTAGTTAATTAAATATACTCAGTCACTTTAATTTTTCTAGCTAACTCTGATTTGACTAATTAAAAAAATAAAACTATTGTATTAGACATTTTGAAGGGAGCGACATTTGCTTCATTTCAACAGCTTTAAGTGCCACAAAATGCCAGTTAATTAACTGTCCTCATTTATGCCATCTGAGTGCATAGCATTTTCAACAAATAAAATTCTTCACAGATACGTGTAATTGCATGTGCGTATGTGTATTAAGCTTCTATTATAAACCAAATATAAACTACCCAAGAAAGTGAGACTATACCAAAATTCCAAGAAAAAACATAATGGTTTCCAGAATACAAGGACTAGATCATGTTTTGATTAGAACAAACAAACACAAAGCAAACCTCAGGAATATGTCTTAGAAATAAAATACATTGAGATTGAAATGTGTTTCTGGATATGGAATTGTGATGTATTCCATACTGCAAAGACCTTATTTGAGCATTTCCAGATCTTTTTATGCTTCCATTTATTTTAGTATATAAACATATTACTATAAAAATAATAGCTTTCTATTGTCCTTTCTCTTTTGTGCTTACCATTCATACATGCATGATCAAGGAAAGGAAAATGTTGCACAAAAGACAACAAAAATGATAGCTAGTCCACTTTATGTGTCAGAAAGTTTTTAGTGGGAATTGCTATGACCAATCAACTTTTTGATATATTAAGATATATAACTTGTTGTACATCACTTTACAAAATCAATTTTTATTGAGACTTAAGAAAATTTTTCTGTGTATATTAAAGTGTACATTATGAATACACAGAAAAATTATGACAAATTTAGAAATTTAATGTTTAAGTTTCATCTGAAAGGTATTAATTCAGTTATTCAGAAAATATATAAAACAGATACACCAGGCACTCTGTGAGGAGATGATTTGTGAAGCACAGAGGCCAGTATATTTAAAAAAAAAATAAAGTATAATCTTAAACTAACAATTATACCAAAGCTTTTTGAAGGGCATAATTAAAGTAAGGAAAATGTGAGAGAGTCCAAGAAGGATAGTTAATCCATTTCATGGTAATCACATGCAGCTTCTTATAGAAAGGTGTACTTCTAGATCTTGACATTGTTTTAGTAATTAGGCCAAGAAACAAAAAAATATGGATTATGTACATGGAAAGAATAACTTGTGTTATAAATACCACCACTTATCTAACGCTTGGCTTTCCCCTTCTTCATTATTAAAGCATCCTCAGTTTTGCTCAGACACCACTCCAGCAGTAAAGTGCATGGGAAAATAGTTTATTGTATGTTTCATAGTATCTAGAAGAGAAGAATAGTAATTTCCTAATGCAAAGAAAATATAACTGTTTGAGGGGATGGATGCTTCAATTACCCTGAATTGATCATTACACTTTGTAAATATGTATCTAAATATCACATGTACCCCAGAAGTATGTGCAACTATGAAATAGCAATAAAAAATACAATAATAATAGTAATAATAGTAAAGTTCATGGGGACATATAGGTAGGGGTTTTCATTCACTCCAATACCCATAGAAATAATTCACTTTAGTTCCTATCCATTGTTATTAAAATTGATCCTTACTCATTAGAAATTTGTTAAGCAAGTGATTAAATCATAAATTGTATTTCAATAAGTAGATAAAATATATAAATTATGATTCAGAATTTATATATGTATATACAAAATCATAGAATAGAACGGACTTTCTCAGATGCAATAATATTAGAGTAAGCATTTCCTCATAAAACCTGTAATGAAAAATAAATATTCTTCAGGTTCCTGTGCAAGATGGCTGAATAGGAACAGCTACAGTCTGCAGCTACAAGCAAGACCAATGCAGAAGGTGAGTGATTTCTAAATTTCCAACTGAAATAAACAGTTCATCTCACTGAGACTGGTTAGACAGTGTGTGCCACGCACAGAGGGTAAGTAGAAGCAGGATGGGGTGTCACCTCATCTGAGAAGTGCAAGGGATAGGGGAACTCCCTCCCTTAGCCAAGGGAAGCCATAAGGGATTGTGCTGTGAGGGACAGTAGTTTTGGGTCCAGATACTACGCATTTATCACTGTCTTTGAAACCCGCAGACCAGGAGATTCCCTTGGGTGCCTAAACCACCAGGGCCCTGGGTTTCAAGCACAAAATTGGGTGGCTGTTTGGGCTGACACTGAGGTTTTTTTTTGGACCCCAGTGGTGCCTGGAACACCAGTGAGACAGAACCATTCACTCCCTTGGAAAGGGGGCTGAAGCCAGGGAGCCAAATGGTTTTGGTCAGTGGATCCCACCCCCATGGAGGCCAGCAAAGTAAGATCCACTGGCTTGAAATTCTCACTGCCAGCACAGCAGTCTGAAGTCGACCCGGGATGTTCCAGCTTGGTGGGAGGAGGGGAGTCCACCAATACTGAGGCTTGAGTAGGCAGTTTTCCCCTCACAATGTAAACAAAGCCACTAAGCAGTTTGGACTGAGCAGAGCCCACCACAGTGCCACAAAGCTGCTGTACCCAGACTGCTTCTCTAGATTCCTCCTCTCTGGACAGGGCATCTCTGAAAGAAAGGCAGGAGTCCCAGTCCAGGGCCTTATAGATAAAACTCCCATCTCCCTGGGACAGGGCACCTGGGTAAAGGGGTGGCTGTGCGCACAGCTTCGGCAGACTTAAATGTTCCTGCCTGACAGCTCAGAAGAGAGCAGCGGATCTCCCAGCACAGTGCTCAAACTCTGCTAAGGGACAGACTTCCTCCTCAAGTGGGTCCCTGACCCCTGTGCCTCCTGATGGGGAGCCACCTCCCAGTGGGGGTCAAGAGACACCTTATACAGGAGAGCTCTGGCTGGTATCTGGTGGGTGCCTCTCTGGGACAAAGCTTCCAGAGGAAGGATGATCAAGCAAAAACTCCATCTGAAAGTCACCAAGAGCAAAGGTAGGTAAATCCACAAAGATAAGGAAAAACCAGAGCAAAAAGGCTGTAAAGTCAAAAACCAGAATGTCTCTTCTCCAAAGGATCACAACTCCTCACCAGCAAGAGAGCAAAACAGGGCAAATAATTAGTTTGAAGAATTGACAGAAGTAGGCTTCAGAAGGTAGGTAATAACAAACTCCTTTATGCTAAAACAGCATGTTCTAACCCAATGCAAGGAAGCTAAGAACATTGATAAAAGGTTAGAGGAATTGCTAATTAGAATAACCAGTTTAAAGAAGAACGTAAATGACCTGATGGAGCTGAAAAACACAGCGTGAGAACTTCGTGAAGCACACATACGTATCAATAGCCAAATCGATCAAGCAGAAGAAAGGCTATCAGAGGCTAAAGATCACCTTAATGAAATAAAGCGTGAAGACAAGATTAGAGAAAACAGAATGAAAAAGAGCAAACAAAGCCTCCAAGAAATATAGGACTATGTGAAAAGACCAAACCTATGTTTGACTGGTGTACATGAAAGTGATGGGGAGAATGGAACCAAGTTGGAAAACACATTTAAGGGTATTATCCAGGAGAAGTTCCCCAACCTAACAAGACAGGCCAACATTCAAATTCAGGAAATACAGAGAACATCACAAAGATAATCCTCGAGAACAGCAACCCTAAGGCATATAATAATCAGATTCACCAAGATCAAAACAAGGAAAAATGTTAAGAGCAGCCAGAGAGAAAAGTCGGGTTACACACAAAGGGAAGCCCATCAGACTAGCAGGGGATCTCACTGCAGAAATCCTACAAGCCAGAAGACAGTGGGGGCCAATATTCAACATTCTTAATGAAAAGAATTTTCAACCCAGAATTTCATATCCAGCCAAACTAAGCTTAATAACTGAAGGAAAAATAAAACCCTTTACAGACAAGCAAATGCTGAGGGATTTTGTCAGCACTAGGCCTGCCTTATGAGAGCTCCTGAAGGAAGCACTAAATATGGAAAGAAAAAAACAGTACCAGCCACTGCAAAAACAAGCCAAAATGTAAAGAATATTGACACTATGAGAAAACTGCATTAATTAATGGGCAAAATAACCAGCTGGCATCATAATGACAGGATCAAATTCACACATAACAATATTAACCTTACATGTAAACTGGCTAAATGCCCCAATTAAAAGGCACAGATTGGAAAACTGGATAAAGTGTCAAGACCCATTGGTGTGCTGTATTTAGGAGACCCATCTCACGTGCAAAGACACACAGTTTATCTTTGTGTGATGGTGGAAGATTTACTGAGCAAATAGAAAGCAAAAAAAGCATGGTTTGCAATCCTAGTTTTTGATAAAACAGACTTTAAATGAACAAAGATCAAAAAGACAAAGAAGGGCATTACATAATGGTAAAGGGATCAATGGAACAAGAAGAGCTAACTATCCTAAATATATATGCACCCAATACAGTAGCACCCAGATTCATAAAGCAGGTTCTTAGAGACCTACAACAAGACTTAAACTCCCACACAATAATAGTGGGAGACTTTTAACACTCCATTGTCAATATTAGGCAGATAAATGACACACAGAAGATTAACAAGGATATTCAAGACTTGAACTCAGCTCTAGACCAAGCAGACCTAACAGACATCTACAGAATTCTCCACTCCAAATAAACAGAATATACTTTCTTCTGAGCACCACATAGCCCTTATTCTAAAATTGACCACAAAATTGGAAGTAAATCACTCCTCAGCAAATGCGAAAGAACAGAAATCACAACACTCTCTCGGATCACTGTGCAATCAAAATTAGAACTCAGGATTAAGAAACTCACTCAATACTGCACAACTACATGGAAACTGAACAACCTGCTCTTAAACGACTACTGGGTAAATAACGAAATGAAGGCAGAAACAAAGACACAATGTACAACAATCTCTAGGACATAGCTAAAGCAGTGTTTAGAGGGAAATTTATAGCACTAAATCCCCACAGAAAGAGCAGGAAAGATCTAAAATCGACACCATAACATCACATTGAAAGAACTAGAGAAGCAAGAGCAAACAAATTCAAAAGGTGGCAGAAGACAAGAAATAACTATGATCAGTGCAGAACTGAAGGAGATACAGACATGAAAAACCCTTCAAAAAATCAATGAAACCAGGAGCTGGTTTTTTGAAAAAATTAACAAAATGGATAGACTGCTAGTGAGACTAATAAAGAAGAAAAGAGAGAAGAATCAAATAGATACAATAAAAAATAATAAAGGGGAGATTAACACTGATCCCACAGAAATACAAACTACCGTCAAAGAATACTATAAACACCTCTATGCAAAAAAAGCAAAACAAAAAAACTAGAAAATCTAGAAGAAATGGATAAATTCCTGGACACATACACCCTCTCAAGACTAAACCAGGAAGAATTCAAATCCCTGAGTAAACCAATAACAAATTCTAAAATTGAGGCAGTGATTATTAAACTACCAACCAAAAAAGCCCAGGACAAGATGGATTCATAGCTGAATTCTACCAGTGGTACAAAGAGGAGCTGGTACCATTCCTACTGAAATTATTCCAATAGAAAAAGAGGGACTCCTCCCTAACTCATTTTATGAGGCCAGCATCATCCTAATACGAAACCTAGCAGAGACACAATGAAAAAAAGAAAATTTCAGGCCAATATCCTTGATGAACATCAATGCAAAAATCCTCAATAAAATACTGGAAAACCAAATCAAGCAGCACATTAAAAAGCTTATCTACCATGATCAAGTTGGCTTCATCCCTAGGATGCACGGCTGGTTCAACATATGCAAATCAATAAATGTCATCCATCACACAACTGAAATAATGACAAAAAGCACATGATTATCTCAATAGATGCAGAAAAGGCCTTCGACAAAATTTAACACCCTTCATGCTAAAAACACTCAATATACTAGGCACAGGATGGAACTTATCTCAAAATAATAAGAGCTATTTATGACAAACCCACAGCCAAGATCATACTGAAGGGGTGAAAGCTGGAAGCATTCCCTTTGAAAACCAGCACAAGACAAGGATGCCCTCTCTCACCACTCCTATTCAATATGTTATTGGAAATTCTGGCCAGAGCAATCAGGCAAGAGAAAGAAATACAGCATATTCAAAAAGGAAGAGAGAAAGTCAAATTATCTCTGTTTGCAAATGGTATGATTGTGTATTTAGAAAACCCCATTATCTCAGCATAAAATCTCCTTAAGCTGATAAGCAACTTCAGCAAATTCTCAGGATACAAAATCAATGTGCAAAAATCACAAGCATTCCTACACACCAATAATAGACAAACAGAGAGGCAAATCATGAGCAAATTCCCATTCACAATTGCTACAAAGAGAATAAAATACCTAGGAATAAAACTTACAGGGATGTGAAGCACCTCCTCAAGGAGAACTACAAACCGCTGCTCAAAATAATAAGAGAGGACACAAACAAATGGAAAAACATTCCATGCTCATGGATAGAAAGAATCCATATCGTGAAAGTGGCCATACTTCCCAAAGTAATTTATAGATTCAATGCTATTCCCATCAAGCTACCACTGACTTTCTTCACAGAATTAGACAAAACTACTTTAAACTTCACATGGAACCAAAAAAGAGCCCATATAGCCAAGACAATCCTAAGCAAAAAGAACAAAGCGGGAGGCATCACACTATCTGACTTCAAACTATACTACAAGACTACAGTAACCAAAACAACATGGTACTGGTACCAAAACAGATATATGGACCAATGGAATAGAACAGAGGCCTCAGAAATAACACCACACATCTACAACCATCTGATCTTTGATACACCTGACAAAAACAAGCAATGGGGAAAGGATTCCCCATTTAATAAATGGTGTTGGGAAAACTGGCTAGCCATATGCAGAAAACTGAAGGGGACCCCTTCCTTACACCTTATACAAAAATTAACTCAAGATGGATTAAATATTTAGATGTAAGACATAAAACCATAAAAATACTAGAAGAAAACCCAGGCAATATGATTCAGGACATAAGCATGGACAAAGACTTCGTGCCTAAAACACCAAAAGCAATTGCAACAAAAGCCCAAATTGATAAATGGGATGTAATTAAACTAAAGAGGTTCTGCAAAGCAAAGAAACTATCGTCAGAGTAAATAGACAACCTACAGAATGGGAGAAAATTTTTGCAGTCTATCCACCTGATAAATGGCTAATATCCAGAATCTACAAGGCACTTGTAGGGGGACAAGAGGAGGAATAGCATTAGGAGAAATACCTAATGTAGATGACGGGTTGATTGGTGCAGCAAACCACCATGGCACGTGTATACCTATGTAATAAAGTTTCACGTTCTACACATGTATCCCAGAACTTAAAATATAATAAAATAAATAAATATTATTTTTAATTTTTTTGGTAAAAATTACCACAGGCTCCAGCTAAGCTCATCTGCATAGTGCTTGTTTTTGTAGTATGTGATTTGTCTCTATGTGGGCATCAAATGTGTGGTGAAAGAGAAACACATGTCCACTAAGAAAGATGGCTTTTTCTAATCAACTGAAGGAAAGCCCATACTTCTGCTCCTCCTTTGTCTTCTCGTATATGATATATTTTCATGGAGATATGGTGAGTCTCTTTTTTTCATGTGGATACAAAATAAAGAACCAAAAGCCAGTGTACTGAGTATGACAGAGCAGGAAGCTGGATAACACCTGGGTCATTGTTGATTTTTTGAGCATTTTTTTTTTTTTTTGAGACAGGGTCTCCCTCTGTCACCCAGACTGGAGTGCAGTGGCATGATCTTGACTCACTGCAACCTCTGCCTCCCAGGTTCAAGTGGTTCTCCTGCCTCAGCCTCCCTGGTAGCTGGGACTACAGGCATGCACCACCATGCCTGGCTAATTTTTGTATTTTTAGTAGAGATGGGGTTTCACTATCTGACCAGGCCGGTTTCAAACTCCTGACCTCGTGATCTGCCCACATCGGCCTCCCAAAGTGCTGGGATTACAGGTGTGAGCCGCTGCGCCTGGCCTGAGCGGTTATACTAAACTTGGAATAGTCTCTCTCCAGATTTTCTTTATGTGAGGTAAATAATGTCTAGCTTTGAAACTACATTTGGTTGCCATTGTGTTTCTTGCAGCCAAATACATCTTAACTGATACACCATGAGAGTGAATACTATTTTAATGGAAAAAAAACAAATAATGTACTAAATTAGGAAATTATGTTCCATATGTGTTTTAAGTAGGAGTACAGTAAGAGTCAACTTGCACATTAAAACTTTTGTATACAGAGGAAAAATTAGTGAAGTTCTGAATCTGAGAACAACAGGCATATGTAGAACATGTTTAATCCATAAAATATACTGACCAATGTTAATGAGTAATTATGGGGTTGGACAAAATTTGGGGATAATTTGGAAAGGTAATTGATGTAAATAAATATGCTCCTAGAATAGCTACCTGCTTTCTAGATATATTAGTATATAATTCATATACATGAAGTGTTGAAGGAAAGGCATATTTGGAAAGTTCATCATTGGTGATAATTTGGACAAGTAATTTAGGCAGTGCTTGTGAAATTTGTGAATGGATATCTGATAGCTGGTTGAATGTATGGATTGAAGCATCAGGAGAGAAGTTTCAACTAGCAATATAATTATGAGAATCATAATCACATAGTGAGAAATTCAAGCCAAGTGCATTCCTTTATTTTACAAGTATTTATTGAGTGTCTAATGTATGCTAGGACACATTCCTATGTGTCTTTATATGTATATTAAAATAAATAATAAGTAGTATGCAAAAGAGAAGCAGTCACCAATTCTTCCCCAGTTGAGCTTACATTTTTTTTTTTAGTGGAGACAAAAATGAAAATTAAATGTAATAAATATGTAAAATCAATTTATTATAATTTATTATATAAATACAATTATACAAATACTAATTTATTGTATAAATAAAAAATATTATTATATAAATAAAATTTATTAATAGTTTATTATAATTTGGTAATTGCTGTGAAAATAGAAAAAGAGAAAGTACAAAAGAGAGTTAGGAGTACCTGCCTAGTGTGTGTGTGTGTGTGTGTGTGCGTGTCTGTGTGTGCACATGCTTTCATTTGTATATTTAAGGTAATCAGGGTAGACCTGATTGAGAATTTTGTCCTTTGAATATACTTTAAATGGTCTTTTCATAAAAAATAATTTTCATCACCTTTTTTTTTTGCTGGAGAGTTGGTCCATCAAGGTCCTTACTCCACCATTTTAGAAGTTTTGCCCCAACTTTTTTTAGAAGTTTTGCCCCAACTTTTTTTAGAAATGTTCTTTTTAATTGTTCATTTATCTGATCTTTGGGAATGCTGACTTATATTACTTACCAATCATAGCTCTCAGTGTGTTAGGATCCCTGGTAGTCACTTTACTTTTTCTGTTCTTTATCAAAATGGCGCCCACTTGGTATCTAACAGTTTAGTGTCACCATCTGACATATAGCTTTAGAGTTAAATAATTGCCATTACTCCCAGTTAACCCAGTCCTGAAATGTATAAACTACTGTTCATTCTGGATCATAAAATAGAATCTTAGCTATATTGGTTTATTAGTCCGTTCTCATGCTGCTGTGAACAAATACCTGAGACTGGGTAATTTATAAAGGAAAGAATTTTAATTGACTCACAGTTCTGTTGGGGAGGCCTCAGAAAACTTACAATAATGGAGGCGCACACCTCTTCACACGGTGGCAAGAGAGACAATGAGCACAAGCAGGGGAAATGCCAGACACTTATAAAACCATCTGATCTAATGAGACTCACACATTATTATGAGAACAGCATGGGGGAAACTACCCCATGATTCAGTTACCTCTACCTGGTCTTCCTCTTGACACATGGGAATTATGGGGATTACAATTTAAGATGAGATTTGGGTGGGGACACAGAGCCAATATCATTCTACCCCTGGACCCTCTCAAATCTCATGTCCTCACATTTCTAAACATAGTCACGACCTTCCAACAGTCCCCCAAAGTTTTAAGTCATTCCAGTATTAACCCAAAAGTTCAAGTTCAAAGTCTCATCTACGACAAGACAAGTCCCTTCAACCTATGAGCCTGTGAAATCAAAAGCAAGTTAGTTAGTTCCTAGATACACTGAGGGTACAGGCATCGGGTAAATAAACCCCTTCCAAATGGGAGAAATTGGCCAAAACAAAAGGGCTACAGGCCCCATGCAAATTTGAAGTTCATTACAGCAGTCAAAGGAGACCATTTTGGAACTTAAAAGTCTCACATACGGGGCACACTGATGCAAGAGGTGGACTCCCACAGCCTTGGGCAGCTCTGCCACTGTGGCTTTGCAGGTTACAGCCCCACTCCTGGCTGCTTTCACAGGCTGGCATTGAGTGTCTGTGGCTTTTCCAGGTGCATGGTGCAAGCTGTCGGTGGAGCTACCATTCTGGTGTCTGGAGTATGGTGTCCGTCTTCTCACAGCTCCACTAGGCAGTGCCCCAGTGGGGACTCTGTGGGGGCTCCAACCTCACATTTCCCTTCTGCACTGCCCTAGCAGAGGTTCTCCTTGAGGGCTCTGCTCCTGCAGCAAACTTTTTCTTGGACATCCAGCATTTCCATACATCCTCTGAAATCTAGGCAGAGGCTCCCAAAACCTCAATTTTTGACTTCTGTGCACTCGCAGGCCCAACACCACGTGTGAGCTGCCAAGCCTCAGGGCTTGCACCCTCTGAAACAATGCCCTCAGCTGTACATTGGCCCCTTGTAGCCACAGCTCAGATGCAGGGCACCACATCCTGAGACTGCACAAAGCAGCAAGACCCTGGGCCCTGCCCACAAAACTAGTTTTCCCTTCTAGAACTCCCAGCCTGTGATGGGAGGGTCTGCTGTGAAAGTCTCTAACACGACTGAGAGAAATTTGTCCCATCGTCTTAGTGACTAACATTTGGCTCCTCATTACTTATGCAAATTTCTGCAGCAGGCTTGAATTTCTCCCCAGAAAATGGGTTTTCCTTTTGTATTGCATCATCAGGCTGCAAATTTTCCAAAGTTTTATGCTCTGTTTCCTCTTGAGTGCTTTACAGCTTAGACATTTATTCTGCCAGATACCCTAAATCATCTCTCTCAAGTTCAAAGTTGCACAGGTCTCTAGGGCGGGAGCAAAATGCTGCCAGTCTCTTTGCTAAAGCATAGCAAGTGTCATCTTTGCTCCAGTTCCCAACAAGTTCCTAATCTCCATCTGAGACCACCTCAGCCTGGACTTCATTGTCCATATCACTATCAACATTTTGTTCAAAACAATTCAACAAGTCGCTAGGAAGTTCCAAACTTTTGCACATCTTCCTGTCTTCTTCTGACCCCTCCAAAATGTTCCAACCTCTGTTACCCAGTTTCAAAGTTGCTTCCATGTTTCAGGTATCTTTATAGCAGCACCCCCTCTACTGGTAGCAATTTACTCTATTAGTCTGTTCTCATAATGCTATGAAGAAATACCTGAGACTGGGTAATTTATAAAGGAAAGATGTTTAATTGACTCACAGTTCCGCATGGCTGGGGAGGCCTCAGGAAACTTACAATCATGGAGGAACACATCTCTTCACGAGGTGGCAGGAGAGAGAATGAGTGCAAGCAGGGGAAATGGCAGAAACTTAAGACACCATCAGATCTCATGAGACTCATTCATTATCACCAGAATTGCATGGGGAAAACTCCCCGCATGATTCAATTACCTTCACCTGGTCCTGCCTTTTACACATGGAGATTATAGGGATTACAATTCAAGGTGAGATTTGGATGGGGACACAGAGC
This sequence comes from Hylobates moloch, assembly GCF_009828535.3. Taxonomy (NCBI): domain Eukaryota; kingdom Metazoa; phylum Chordata; class Mammalia; order Primates; family Hylobatidae; genus Hylobates; species Hylobates moloch. The sequence continues at coordinate 63,695,389 of NW_026652284.1, forward strand.
CAAATCATATCAATTGGTATCTTCTTCAGTATATTCTTTAATTGTTTATTAAATATTTTCCTACAGGCTCTCCTAAGGACATGCTCAGAAAGTGGATTGCCTGTCCTTACATGTTATGTGTGTAATACCATGATGACGTCTGTAAGCCTTTCCTCCCCATTTCCACTGTTTCCTACAGCAGATTTGGCATTTCTTTCTTACTTAATGAGGGTGATCATTTTTAATACCTATTCTAGGATTTTGTTAGCATAATTTCCTTGAATTCTGGTCAAAGTATTACGTTCTTGGAAATTGCTCTCAAATTAATAAGGTGTCCCTTATCCAATTTTGTTATCTTTCCCTTTGATCTAACACCCTGAGCATATATCCTGCCTTCTCCTTCTGGTCCTGTAACTCTTTCTTGATATTATTTCTTTCCTCCTTTAGCAGGTCTGGCAATTAGTAACACTATTTGACCCAAGTTATGGATAAGTGGACATGAAGTCAATGTGTGTAATATCCTGAGGAATCTTGAGGAAGCGTATGTTGTCTTGCAGGACAGAGTCCTCTGGTCATCTTCAAGGAAAGTGGAGTGCTAGTTCTTTAATAAAAAGGAGCTGACCATTTCTGCAATCCAAATGCATCAACCTAGACATGCTATCCCATTGTCCAAGTTCTGATTTTTTTTTCATCAGGGACCTGAGCTTGGCATAGCATATTTTTCTGGCTTGGGAATTAATCTCTAGAGCTCTTCTCTTCTTATGACTAAGTTCTGTGCTCAGTTCTAAGCTCTCTTTGCTCTCTAGTTTCAGGAAATTAGTTTCCCAACAGGGTTGGTTCTAAGTTTTACCCTTAGTTTTTAATTATTAATTATTATCAGCTTTTAAAGTACCAATTTTCCCTAGAAACCACTGTTAAATTGTTTACATAAATTGTAATTCTCCCATATTTCATAATACCTGATATATCCTACTGGTTCATTTTCATCTACCAATACAATATTCTAGTTTGGTACATTCTAGTTTACCATTTACCATTACTACTGGTAAATGTTACCATTGGTAACAACTGCAATGCTACTTTATTCCAGGGACCATATATACTGACTGCATATGCTGCCAACAATAGGAATACTCACTGGGGATCATCCAACTCCAAAATCCCATTTAAGCATCTGTTTTCTAGGACAATTCCAATACCAGTGTAATAGGTTAGGTTTCCTGTGAGGCAGACTATGGGATGCAGATTAGCATGTGCAATGTTTATCAGCAAGCACTCTCAGGATAAAAATCTGCTGTGGGAATATTAAGAAGCAGAATAGGAAAATTTGAGAGAAAAGTCTAAAAGGGAGGTGGCTCTTCAGAGAAATTATTCTTTGGGAACAGGGCCAGCATATAATACTCCAGCACTCAGTTAAGACATGGGCTGCACATTGGCTCTTTTTAGCTGGAGTAATTCCCAGATAGATGGGAATGCTGAAAGCAACCGTGAATGGAATAAGTCCTTTACCCCTGCAGGAGAGATTTGAATCACAGCATTTATGACAGCCTTGCAGGTCTTTGGAAGGACTTTGCCTTTTACTCTCAATGAAAGGCAGTTTTAAGCAGAATAGTATGAAATGAAGAAAGAAGAGAGGAAGACAGAACAGAGGGTTGGGAACAGTTACATTTCAAGTGTTGCAGGAAGGTAGGAAATTCCATCAAAATCACCTAAGAAGAAATGAGCAAGAATGACATAATCATTTTTTAAGACAGAATTTCAATGGGGAAGTAAATAACAGTGTCAATACAAGCCAAAGACAAGACTGGATTTCATAGCTTTGCTTGTTGTGGTCTTTTGGAAGAAGCTTGAGTACATTCATATGCTGAAAGCAATAAGCAACTAAAGAGTGAGAAGTTGAAAATGAGGAGAAAGAATAATGGCCTGATGCATGACGAGGATGAGATCCAAATTTGCTTTTAACAAAATTCTACAGTACTTGAAGAAATAGAGAGAAAGAAAGGGAAGAAAACAGAGCAATAATATTAAAGGCAAAATTAAAGGGCATTGTGCTTAGTGTTCTCAATGAAATAAATACAACAGGAGAGTGAGAAGATAGATGAGCATTTGTGGTTAGAATAGATAATGTTGCAATAGCTGTTTGGAAAAATAAAAATGATATCCCTTGTCTATCCAGACCAAAGTCAGCTTGTCAGCAAGAATGAGGCCTAGCCTTAGAGAGAGATAGGAGAATAAAGACAGAGTGGGGTTTTATATACATTTTCCAAAAATCTAAGAGGAAAACACTGTTAACATGAAAGTTATTTTTCCTCAAAAATATAAATGTATGAATATCAGTATCAATATATGAATTCAACCTATTATATTGCTGTTTTATCATATATTATTATAGATTTAGAAGGTACAATGCCAATTTGTCACATGCCTATAATTCTGGGCTTTCAGTGACCCAGAAAGTGACCATTGTACCCAAAAGGTAGTTTTTCTTTTTTATTTAGTTTAATTTTATTTTACTTTTTGAGATGGAGTCTCACTCTGTCACCAAGGTGGGAGTGAAGTGCAGTGATCTCAGCTCACTGCACCCTCCATCTCCTGGGTTCAAGTGATTTTTATGGCTGCATTGTATTCCATGGTGTATATGTACCACATTTCCTTTATCTGATCTATCATTGATGGGCATCTGGGTTGGTTCCATGACTTTCCTATTGTAAATAGTGCTGCAATCAACATACACATTCATGTGTCTTTGTAGTAGAATGATTTATACTCCTTTGGGTATATACCCAGTGATGAGATTGCTGGGTCAAATGGAATTTCTGGTTCTAGATCCTTGAGGAATCGCCATACTGTCTTCCACAATGGTTGAACTAATTTATATTCCCACCAACAGTGTAAAAATCTTCCTATTTCTCCACAACCTCTCCAGCATATACTGTTTCTTGACTTTTTAATAATCACCATTTTGACTGGCATGAGATGCAAACCTGATTTCTGATGCAAGAGAATAATACTCAAAATGATTAAAATTATTGTGGAATGTCTCATAGCAATTAGGTCAAGTAGAATAAGATTCTGCAACATTATTTTATCTGGTTTAGAAATGTAATACTCAGAAGTCCAGCTCATGGTAAAATAATTTATGAATTATTTAAAGTGTTTTTCAAAATGTTTCCTATCTTATATATTTAATAAGAAAATGGATCCATGTATTTTAGGAGATAATCCACATAGTTGGCAAATTTTGAACTCATCTATGGTAATGCATGCTAGAAGTGTCTTGAAATATGTGATATCCTGTAATTTTACATAGAGTTTCGTAAAATGGAGGGAAGATTGTCAACATTTGATATCTTTTTATGTATCTGTGTCTACATATTTATCTATCTATCTATATATCTATCTATCTATCATCTATCTCTGTTAACATCTACTCCTATCCCTATATCTATATACTAATATTGATCTGTCTACCTATTATTTACCAACCTATCTGGTGTTATAATTATACATGATATCTTATATTCTCCGAAGTCTAAATCAGGTTCATTGCTTTGAAACACAGTTTCCAAACTTCTCTGTCCCCAATTCTTTATAAATCTTACTCCAGAATCCTTTTCCCAACAAATAAATTTAAAATGATTATGATGAAATGAAAGAATAAATAAAGAATGGGCCTAGATACAGTTTGGCTCTGTGCCCCACCCAAATTCATGTCAAATTGTAATCCCCAGGTGTTGAAGGAGGGGCCTGGTTGGAGATGATTGAATCATGGGGGAGTACTTCCCCCTTCCTGTTCTCGTGATGTAATTCTCATGAGATCTGGTTGTTTAGAAGTGTGTAGCACCTCTCACTTTGCTCTCTTTCTCTTGCTGTCATGTGAAGATGTGCTTGCTTCCCTTTCACCTTCCATCATGATTGTAAGTTTCCTGGGGCCTCCCCAGCCATGCTTCCTGTACAGCCTGCAGAACTATGAGTCAGTTAAACCTCTTTTCTTTATAAACTACCTAGTTTCAGCTATTTCTTTATAGCAATGTGAGAATGGACCAATACAAGTTCTTTTGCAAAATAAAATAGTTGTTTTAATGAAAATTGACTAACTGTATTTTATTTAATGTAACCCAGGCTGGAGTGTATTGGTGTGATCATAGCTTACTTCATCCTTGAACTCCAGGACTCAAACAATCATTCCACATCAGCCTGCTGAGTAGCTAGGACTGCAGGGGTGCACCACCACACTTGGCTTTTTTTACTTTAATTTTTTGGAGAGATGGGGTCTTGCTATGCTGGTCTTGAACTCCTGGACAGACTGGTCTTGAACTCCTGGCCTCAAGCAAACCTCCTCCCTTGGTTTCCCAAACCATGCCTGGCCCTGAAATTGATTAATTTTAAATGTTAAAGCTTTTAAATTTAAATGATAAGAAAACAAGTATAAGTTAATAATCCATTAATTGGCCGGGCGCGGTGGCTCACGCTTGTAATCCCAGCACTTTGGGAGGCCGAGGTGGGTGAATCATGAGGTCAGGAGAACGAGACCACGGTGAAACCCTGTCTCTACTAAAAAATATAAAAAATTAGCCGGGCGTGGTGGCGGGCGCCTGTAGTCCCAGCTACTCAGAGAGGCTGAGGCAGGAGAATGGCGTGAACCCGGGAGGCGGAACTTGCAGTGAGCCGAGATTGCGCCACTGAACTCCAGCCTGGGTGACAGAGCGAGACTCTGTCTCAAAAAAAAAAAAAAAAAAAAAAAATCCGTTAATTGCTAACATTAGTCAACAGTTTTGAATAATCTGATTGAATTTTGTCAGATTCACTTTTATTGAGCTTATTTATGTATTACTTCAAGTACATTGAATGCAGTAAATGGAAAAATATAATTGTGTTTGGCTTTGGATCCTATGTAGAGGCATTTCTAAGCAAATGTTTTAAAGGACCTTTCTTTGTGAACAGATCAAACAATACTATTGTGTGTGTGTATGTGTGTGTGTGCACATGAGAGAAAGAATTAAGAATTGTGTTTATCTCCTATATAGACAATGACGATGAGGGACAAGATAGTTAATTGTTCAAGCCACTGCATAATTTGCGAAAAGAAAATTTAGGAGCTCTAACCCATGTGTAAATCAAAGCCCTTTGTCTATTTTCTGTATTTTGCCACTAGGAAAAAAGGAACAAGCTGGGATATTAAAAATATTTTTCGACACTGAATTGCAAATTAGTCTATGAATACATATTTAGTTGCAAGCAGGAAAAAACAATAAATTTATTATATTGATAACTTCTTTCTTCTGTTTCCTTTTTACATAGAGTATATCTAAGTTTTTATGGTTTTAAATCTTAATAATATTATGAAGCCGTGAGTTGAATTTTCTCCTTTGACTTTTGTTGCTAGATTAATATTACTATTGTTTCCCAGATTCTCTAGGCACAACTCACTTACTTGTTTTTTGTTATTATAATCTTCAAAAATAATTGCTTTATTTTAAAAGGTATTGAGGACTCATTTGAACTTCTAACAAATAACTCATATTTGTTTAGGTAATGATCTATTATATTGCATTTTCCTTTAGCAATAAGTACTCCTGGGATTCACACTGAATTTTAGCAGTCACCTACAGTAGTCTTCCTTGCTCACTATTCTGTCCACAGGATCCAGTTCAGACCATCCATGGTATTAAAAAGCATATATATATATATATATATATATATATATACACACACAATCTAGGCATGGATAACTAGCTTGAAAAAAATACATACAACTAGTCGCTACTATGCCAATGGATTATTAAATCAATTTTATCCCATTAAAGGCATTTTTACACACCTACATTACATCTGGCACTATGCTAAGTGCTAGGAATACAAATAAATATATGTTCTAATTGCTCTTCCAAAGAGCTTATAGGTTAATATGGGAAACATAAATAATTACAATATACTTATAATATTTAGCAGAAGACTTAAGGTATATAAGACTACATTAAAATCATCATACAAGCAGTTACCAGTTCTATATCCTTCACAATTATACATACAGTTGCTTGAATAGACTGTATATATATAAAAGTGTGTGTGTGTACATACATATATATATATATATTTGTCTGTTTGTGTATGTTTGTGCTATATTTATTGATGTAAGGGTTGTTGAGTAAAAGGCTAAGGGAATGACTGTGCGACTAAAGCCAGTCAGTCTAACACTTACTAAGTTTAACATTTACTAAATAAGTGTAACTCTTGCTAAGTTTAACAGACCCACCAATGAAGCAGTAATTGCCTGTGCTTGAAAAAATCAAGGAATTCTTCATAGTAGAAGAGACAATTAAGTTCAGTCTCCCAAGACACAAAGGAGCTGGCCAAACTGATTTATACAGGACACGAACATTCCAAGCACAATGTAGAAGCTGAGCAAGAGCTCAGAGCTAAGGAATGGAATAGGCCATTAAAGAACTATGAACATATTCACATGGCTGCGGGACAGTAGAAGAAGGAAGAGCTCAGGCTGAAAGGTTTGACAGAGAGGCCAACCACACATTTGATACTTTTAAGTGGTACTGGGACTTTCTGCTTCTTCTGTATGACAGATATCATGAAACAATGTGGTGAATTTTCTTCTGTTTATCTTGTCTGTGGCCTCAGAATTTTTATCACGTAACTCCAAACAGTCACTAGCAATATTTTGGAGTAGTCATACTCCATGAGATGATCCCTAATTGGCATCTGTACTATATTAAATAATTACAGAATATTAATGAAATGATGATGCGGGCATTTTGGAAAGATTCCCTTGGGGCAGCATGGAGAATGAATTAATTGGGTGCAAATAATAGGTAATATTTCTCTTTATGTATTAGATCTTGTCAGCCCAATATTTATCTGCTTAGTCAGAAAATGTCCTGAGTACTAAAAAGATATTTTTTTCAAGAATAGATTTAAGTAGCAGAGAGGATATAATGAGGTGCACTTGGCATTTACAACTGCTAAATTGCCAAAGGGTATATTTTAAATATCTTTAAATTAGATTTCTGTGTATTCCCCCGAAGATAACATTTACATTTTCAAACTGCAAGAATGGAGAATAAAAACAGTTCAAATCTCCCCGGTTTACCTTTACCTGCTGCTCTAACCAGTAACTTCCAGGTCATTCATGATAAGTGCAGCCAAACTAGAGAGATACAGATATTTGTGTATCACAATAATCATAAATATCACCTTCTAAAAATCCAAATAACACCTAAGGAAACCACACCTTAAATCTCAAAAATCTTAGTGAAATAAACTCATACTCTTTCCTAACCCCAATAAGTTCTTATTTTTTCTTCTTAATTGGAATTCCCTCTGAACAGAATTTTAAATATCAGGATACCAGTGCTTTATTTCGTTGTCATAAAGAAGAGTCAAGAATTCATACACAATGGGATGAGAAGGCTTGCAGGGAAAGTGGCAGCTAAGCATCAGATAAAGTCTTATGTGTTGTTTAGAGTTTGTCATCCAACGTGTACCATTGCCGAATGAGAACATATGAATAAATTGTATGTAAGAGTTTGCCATGTGACCTACTATTTAGGAGCAGTTCATTTTAGCTCTAATGCTATGAAGCTCAATTTTACACAGAGATAAAAATATCTTCAGTACAAGTATACTGCATTTAGAGGACAAGTATTTAAAGCTATATCTACTCATATGTGTACTCACACATAGTGTATATCTCCATGAGAGGGGACAAATATTTAATGCTATATCTACTCATATGTGTACTCACACATAGTATATATCTTCATGAGAGTGTACATATATAACCCTAAATTGTCAAATGACCACTATTGACTGGTGCCTTCTTTGGTCTGCAAAAGTTTTCCTGACAATACTATAGAGTTAAGTTGATGGCAAACACAGAGTGAGAGGATTCCAACATAAGTGAATAGAATTTTGAGTCAATATTTAATGGCACATTGTTCAAGATATAATATCTTAGAGAGAGAATGTAAACCCAAAGCTTCAATTTTCCCAGTTTTAAAACTACAATTATTGGCCGGGTGCAGTGGCTCACACCTGTAATTCCAGCACTTTGAGAGCTGAGGCAGGTGGATCACCCGAGGTCAGGAGTTCAAGACCAGCCTGGCCAACATGGTGAAACTCCCTCTCTACTAAAAATATATAAAAAAATTAGTGAGGCATGGTGGCAGGCACCTATAATCACAGCTACTCAGGAGGCTGAGGCAGGAGAATCACTTGAACCCAGGAAGCGGAGGTTGCAGTAAGCTGAGATCATGCTACTGTACTCCAGACTGGGTGACAGAGTGAGACTTTGTCTCAAATAAAACAAAATCAATCAAACAAAAAAAAACCCCTACAATTATAGAGTTGTTATTCAATCAAAAAAGAAAATGTTAGTGATAGTACTTCCTAATATCTATAGGTAGCTATGAATATTAGCAGTACTTTTGCCATCATCTGTAACAGATTTCAGTTAAAAATCAATTAACTAAAAGTTTCTTGTTTGCAGTTCTACCATGCATTTAGATAATTCTTTGTGCTTGAATCACCCCTTAAATATTCTTGAATTAACCTTAGTGTTAGTGTCAGAAATATTTGCCATTTCAACTTTTCATGAACAATTGCAAAGATCCATGATATATAGTAGGTATAAAATTATAATTTTGCTGGAGCTCACATTTGAATTATGGGCTTTTAGATTGGTCCCTTCCGTAACTATACTGAGTAAAATTAGTTACATTAAAAAAAAACACATCTCTAAATTTTAATCTCAGTTTTCCTGAAATTGGAGCCTTAGACAATGGTATTCATGCAGGTGGTATATTTTCGATGTGATCTCAAGCATCAGGTATAAGGGGCAAGGTGGGAAATGTGGTGAAATGAACTAAGGGAAGTGGGTTATACGAGGGAGGGAGTCAATAGAAAGGTGTGCTATGAAGTTATCTACTGCCACATGCACGTGATATCTGATCCTGTGAGAACTTTGGAACAATCCTTAAAATGTACTTTTAGATTTTCTACCCAGGGTAAAAAAAGGGGAAGCATTATTCATTGAATCTAGCTCCCATTGTTCAAGAGTAGCTTAGAGGACACTCGTTGTGCAACAATTACAGGTTATGCATATGTGAGGAATGTGCATTTGTGAGTACAGTGACAATCTCTATGGGCATTTCATGTTGCAGCATCAGGGAAACTGAGCAAAAAGCAAGCAGTACGCAGCATGGGTAAGGAGTGAGACTGTCAGGTTACACCTGCATGAAGTCAATAGGAGCCTTTGTGGAACTGGTCATCAAAACAGTGAGTGACAATGCTTCAATGAACAGTTATTTCCTACTCCTGATCTGTTAAGAGTATAAGGGTTTACTCTATAGAACACAATAATATAAAATAATTGTATATAATATATAATAAATATATAATGTACATATAGATATATAGAGTAAATTCTCAGCTTAACAGATATGTCAAAAGTAGGATATACATAGAAATGGATATACATATATAGAGATAGATACAAATAGATATATATAGATAGTTATAAATAGATATGTATCTGTTTATATATACATATTAATATATATAGCGGCCTCTGCCTTGAATGCAGGATGAGTATAAATATGAACATTTATAAAATAAAGTTAAATTTAGGAAAAAAGTTACATATATTAATGAGTGATTCTCTTTTGTAAATTAACAACATCAAATTTCTTGTGTGGCAAGTGAAGTTGAAACTTCATCATTTTATTGTCATCTCTTACCTGGGCATATTGTGATTTAAAATCCTGCAGCAACAGTTATGTTTAGTATAAGAAAAATACAAGTAAAATTAAGCTGAAGGAGAACACAAATTAGCACATTTGCAATACAATCATTCCTTCTATGTTCAGTTATTAGCTTTGTAACCTCTACACAATACTTTTAAAGTTAGTCCTCAATGCTAACTTGAATATTTGTGTCACCTCCAAAATTTGGGTGTTGCCAACGTGATCCTATTAAGAGGTAGGGCCTGTAAAACTGGATTAGACCATAAAGGCTCCTTCCTCCTTAATGGGATTAGGGCCCTTATAAACGAGGCATCATGAAGCTTTGGCTTGCCTTCCATCTTCAGCCACGTAAGGATGCAGCAAGAAGATCTCACCCAACCACATGTGGGCACCTTGATCATGAACTTCCTAGCCTCCAGAAATATGAGAAAATAAATTTCTGTTTTTTATAAATCACCCAGGGTTGGGTATTTTGTTATAGCAGCACAAATGGACTAAGACAATCGACTTAATTTAATTTGTCATCTTAACAAATATTTACTAAATGGTGCCATTATGTTTTTAGCCCGCTAAGAAGGCTAAAAGAAGAATGACATTAAAATGTTAAATGGGAAGAATAAGATATACATTTTAGACTTGATTTGTCATGCACCATTTTGTGACTTTAGGAAATTAAGTTGGGGAGGATTTGTTTTTCTCATTTTTAAACGGGTGTTATATAATGTTTGAATATTGTCCCTTCCAAATCTCATGTTGAAACTTAACACTCAATGTGGCAATATTAAGAGGTGAGGCCTCTAAGAGGTAATTGGATCATGAAGGCTCTCCCTCAAGATTATAGGTTCATGGATTGATGGGTTATCATGGAAGTATAACTGGTGGCTTCATAAGAAGAGCAAAAGAGACCTGAACTAACAGGTGAGCATGCTCAGCCCCCTCACCATGTGATACTCTGCGTCACCTCAGTACTCTTCAGAGAGTTCTCAACATCAAAAAGATTTTCACTATATGCACCATCTTGACCTTGGGTTTTTCAGCCTTCATAACTAAAATAAATAAATTCATTTTTCTTTAAATTTATCCAGCTTAAGGTACTTTGTAATAAGCAAAAGAAAATGAACCAACATAATGAGGGATTCAATCAAATAGACTCTATTACTCCCTTTAATTATATAATTCTACAAATCTTCTTAACATAGAACCTCTTGCCAGTATGTCCCTTCTGTGCTCATCTCAATGTGGAGCAAATCTAGTGTCATAGGAGGCATTTCCCTATATTCCATACTGTGGATACTTTAATAACCCTTTTTTCCAAGCATAGGCAACTGAATCTTTATAGGATCATGAGTGCCTATGTTGCAATAACTATTACTAGCATACTCTTGCCTTTTCTATCTGACATTTTACTATCTAAAAAAAATTGTGTTTGAATCAGAATCATAAACGTCTTCAAAGACTTTCACAGTCTTTCTTAAAAGCATATGTAAATGACACTGACTTTCTTGAACTTATCATTATAAATGTTGACCATATAATAATGTTTTATAGGTTTTCATTTTATATTCAGCCAAAGGCAATTAAAACTACTGGTTTATATCATTTATTTGAGTCAGGGAATTTTTTTATCATTTAAAAATGTTCCATTTAAATCATGGAAGTAAAACATTATGCAGCTTCTTATTGCTTGCTGTCATTTTGAGAGACATAGTTTTATAAAATAGTGTATTAAGTTTAGAAATAGCATTAGCAATGCAGTTTTTCTGTGCCTGGATGACAGCTAGTAGGGAATTTACTTGTACTTAAAGATTGCTGTATGTGCTGTCAGGTTTATTGGTTAATTTTACCTGTTACCATTGCTTGCAACTTAACTATTATAATGTCATTCTATTAGAAATTCAGTCCTCGCAAAATTGCACCCTTTGATATTTTTCCCATTTTTTTCATACTTAAAGCTGAAATCTTTAAACGACTAGGCAAGTATGACACTGACATAGAAGAAACAAGCAAAGAATTGCCAGGGGGTGATTAAACACATCCTACTTTCTCAGTGGTACAACACTGTGATCACAGCATTTTACGAATAACTTTCAAGACTCAACAAAACTATTGAATGCTTCAGTACCCATATCATCACTGTTGTATTTCCTTTTGGCAGCTGTGATCATTATTAGCCTTGTTGTGATGACAATGATTCTCTGGATGCTCCTTTAGGCTCAGCTGTTTTTGGCTTATCCTTTTTCAGGACCAGTGAGATCCAAACCAGAGCAGTGACCTGGGAGCAAGCCAGGGTGGAATTTTGCCTGGCCGTTTTATGAAATGAATGCTTAATAACTACAATGTTTTAAAGGCATAGAAATAAGAGCATGTAAAATTTTTCAAACCTAATATTCACTTTTCTTGCAATTGGCTAATATTATGAAAGAGAATACACAGGTTCTTAGCATGTGAAATAAATAAAATGAACTGGGTCGAATCCAGATTCTGCTATTGACTTTTGTTCCTTTATTCTCAGATTCAGTTTTCTCATCTGAAAGTGGAAATAAGAATACTTGGGTTTTCAAGACCATTGAATTGTGAAGATCTAACTTTGAATGAGGTATTGTAATGTGAACACAATTTGGTTTACAAACCACACACTTTTACAAATTTGTAAGACTTGTCTTTCAATATTGACCAAATCTGTCTTAGATTATATGTATGCGTATATTTAAAAACTAAATTACAATTTTCAAGTCACAGAGTAATTGCTTAGTGAGTTAAAAAATGTTTCTCTATGTTTGTCAACAGTTTGAAGCCTAAATATAAAGTACACGTAAACAGAATATCTAAAACGAAACCATTGTGGTCTTTAATGTCAATTCACTGCATGATTTTATACATTAAATCATACTTCACAGGCATGAAATTAAGTACCTGTCACTAACATATGTAAAATAAATAACTCTGGAGCCAAATCCTTCAGCTCTAGGGGTTTTTTATTCCCCCATTCATTTAACAGTGGCCAATATTAAATTTCCTTGAGAAAGCTTATTAATCGGAATCCCAATAGAGAGTACACTTATCTTCTTCATGTTCTATGCAAAATTTTGGAAACTGTCTGTGCTTCATAAATGTTAATTACAGGAACTGATGAACCAGCATAAGTCACATAAATGCAATTTTGATTCTTCATAGTGTTGGTTAGCCTACCTCTGTTGGAGCTAAATAGCTTTTCAAGAGGAATGATGGAATGCAAAGCATTAATAAAAGTGTTATAATTGATTGTGAAGTCTTTTGTTTCCTTTCTTAGGTAGATGATTTTAAGGGTACACTTTTATATAAATATTTATAATCTTTGTCTATGCATTTGTTAATCGTAATATTTTTCTTTCATTAGCATGTTAGAGGATTAAATCTACAAAGTAACAAACTCACAGTTTTCCCAGAATGTATCAGTTATCAGCCTAATTGTATAATACTGTACTGTAAAATGTACGTATGCATGCATATGTGTGTGTGCATATATATATATGTATATTCTCACACTTTTAAAATGTGGGAATACAAATATGAGTATTATTTGTATACATCCTCTATATGGGTATATGTGTACATTAGAGAACTGGAACATTTATATATTAGGAAGAAGGCGTTAGAATATGATATGTAACACCTCTTTGGGCTTTAAAAGATAAGGAAAAACTATTATCAGCTATTAGTCGCCTTAGATGTCTAGGATCTGGAAATACAAATCAATGGACTCTAAAGAAAGAAATATCTAGCAACTCCTAGATTCCTATGAATGTAAGATTGGATTACCCTATTATATTCCTAACGGAATAGGGTGAATTCTCCAAGCTCCACTCTGCTTGCCAAGAGGCAAGCCTGAGACTGTTCTATCCAAAATAAGTACTATGTTGTGATTTAAAGTACATCCTTATTTTCCTCTTCACTGTCATATGCCATTTATCCAGGATGTCTTTGTCTGAAATATAACCTTGAGGAAATTGCACCCCTAGTCAGACAGTAGATTTTGTAGGCAAAGAAAAAAAGATTAGCTAATCAGAAAAGATTCTGATGTATAGGAATTACAGCTTTTGGCTCATATTCTTTTCATGTAAGTATTAGGATTTTACAAATGGAATACTAATGCAGAAATATTGTTTGCTATGAAGGATTTTATAACCATATTAAGGTTATATTTATTAGTTTGCTCTGTTCAATCCAATGCAACTGTGCCAAACTTATATTCAGGTAATGTGGAGAGTGATATATAGACAGAGAACAAAAACACACAATTCTGATTTAAAATATGGGCAGGTAGACAATATACATGTGTAAGCTAGTCTCATACAGTGTTAGGTGCTAAAATAGATGTTCAAAATGTGTCATTGTAGGGTTAGACAAATAACTATTGTAGTACCCTGATACTTTCTAAAATTTGACAATAAGTAAGAGGTTTTCCCAATTTTACCTTATAGTATCTTTGGGGTCCTCTGAGATTAAAGCCTTAGTTATGATTGAGGTGGAAGGAGGAACAAGCTAGCTGGCCTCCAAGCCCTGGAGCTATATCTATATATATACACAACAACTCCATTTTCAATCTGTGCTTAATGAAAGGGTTCCACTACTAAACACGCTTGAAAACACCTGGTTTAGTTCTAAGCCGCAATGATACTTAGAGGTCAACAAATTCATCTTTCAAAGTTGTAGCTGGCTATTACTTGGAACACTTTACTTTCTGATTGATGTATTTACATGCAAGAAGTACACTTACAATGAACAAAACTGCCTACTATGTAGTTAGAAATGATGGTGATGTGTTAAAATTATACCTTTTTGCACACTTTCTTTAAGAAAAGTAAGCATTAGGGTGTTACAGTCTGAATGTTTCCTTTTAATGCATGATGACCTTGTCAAGATGTAGCAAAAAGGCAGCAGGTAAGTATATTGTGCATGGGTCACCAAGTTTAGGCTTGTCAAAAACATGATCTACTGCTGTGTCTACCTTCATTTCTCAACCAGGAGCCTGTCTGAAGTTGTAGTACAAGAAAATGCACCAAAAACATAGAAAAATATTAGACAAAGAAAAATTTCTATGCTGCCTTCCAGCTTAATTACTTCATATTAAGTGACATTGTAACATTTTAATGCAAATATTAGCTAGAGATGATTCTGAATTACAGCAAGAGATTTGAGCTTCCCCAATCAATCATCAGAAATTGATCATATTTTTTTTTTCTGGTTTGGTTTTCTATGTGGCTTTTATTCTTAGCATCAAACTACGCTAAATCGTTCCTACATATATCACAAATTAGTGTCAATATGTGAATGGCTTTTGCATTATCTTTCTTTCTAATGTTGTGTAAGCTAACTTTGTATTTAATAAAATAAATAAACTCCTTGCCTTAAATTCCCATTCTTAACTTTGGATAATACTTGCCCTGGCTATCTGGTAGAGTTATCAAGAACAAATCAGAATGTTATATGGAAAAACACAATTGTGGTTGCTGTGATGTGCTGCCCAGATGTTCCTTCAGTAACAAAAATGTCTGTTTTCTGCCACTTGCATTGTTGCCGCCAGATGGCCCTCAGATCTTAGCTTTGGAAATGATTGGGCTGAGAAAATTTCTTAGGTCTATGCCCCCACCACATTTGCAGGGAAATATGCATCAAATTATCAGTTGTTAAACTACGTAAAGGTCTGACACCTCTCTCTGACTTGGGAAAATTCCAGAAGCTCTTATGAAGTTTGTATAGGAATTTGTTGAGACTACACTACAGCCCAACTTCTCCCTGCCCAATGCTGTTTGCTTGGTTGTTTGTTTGTTAGTTTTTCATTCACAGGTATTGAACCCAAGAACATTCCTTAATACACTTTGCACAGTAATCTCTATCACAGTTTGCTTTTCTGGAAATGCAACCTACAAAAAAAAAAAAAAAAAAAAAAAAAACACTGAATTATATGTTACTGTCATCAAGCTAAGAAGTATTTGTTCATGAACAAAGTTTGCTAGGCCAATTCTAAGAATGCATGTTCACGCTGGAACTGCTATTGAAAGAATAACATGAATTTCCGTATATTTATTGTATGATTAAGGAAATAAATTTAATTAAATTTGAAAAGGTTAAAATTCTTTATATTTCATATCTCATTATTATAACGCCCTTATCATCCTATAGTGCTGTGCTGAAGACCAAGATCAAAGAGAGGTATAACATGATTAAGACCCCTGTAAAGTAGACAGAACCATCACATTTGAATAATTATTACATTATATAAGTATTATACTACTACTAATATTCCAGGTACCTGGGGAAAATTTGCTCCCTTTATTCTATAATATATATGAATGATTTTTTTCTTGAAGAAAACTTGAAAGATTTTTATTATAATTTAGATGAGAAATGTTGAATTAATTGAATCAAGAGGGAATAAAATATGTCAGCATATTTTTGGAATAAAATATTTCCTGGTCATGATATTCATAGAGTTTAAATTATCTTTTGGGTTTGCTTGTCATTTTTATGATGAAAATGTTTTTCAAGACTAAAGCTGGCTTTAATTATTGTCTTATTACTAAAGAAGATACTTTATATATATATATATATATATATAGTATTCTTACATATGTTCTTTTTTTTCTTTTTGAGATGGAGTCTCACTCTGTCACCCAGGCTGGAGTGCAAAGGCATGATGTCGGCTCACTGCAACATCTGCCTCCTGGGTTCAAGTGACTCTCCTGCCTCAGCCTCTGGAGAAGCTGGGAGTACAGGCGCCTGTTACCACACCCAGCTAATTTTTGTATTTTTAGTAGAGATGCTGTTTCACCATGTTGGCCAGGCTGGTCTTGAACTCAACCTCAGGTGATCCATCCACCTGGTCCTCCCAAAGTGCTGGGATTATAGGCGTGAGCAACCGCACCCAGCCTGTATATGAAATCTAAACATAAATGTATGTATGTATGTATGTATGTATGTATGTATGTATATTATGCTTGAAGAAAGAACTAGATTATTGTCAGAATAATTGCACAAATTCATAAATGTAAATCAGCTTTAGCCAGAAGAATAGTTGCACAAATTTGTAAATGTAAATCAGCTAATAGTTTTATTTTGGGAAATTTTTATGTACTGCTTTAAAATATCCAGTGTAATGAAATGTGCATTAGCTAGGCTTCTATCATTCCTTTTATGAAGTGGAACCTGTGTATGTAACATGACATATATTTGAAATTAAGACACATTATCTTTCACATATCAGTTTGTTTTTAAATTGTAGTGCAATACATATAACATCAAATTTACCATTTTAACCATTTTTAAATTTACAGTTCAGTGGCGTTAAGTACATTCACATTGTTATGCAATAATCATCACTATCCATCTCTAGACTGTTTTTATCATCCCAAACTGAAACTGTATACCCGTTACACAATATATCTCCTTTCTGCAGCCCCAGGAACCACTATTTTAGTTTCTGTCTTTATAAATTTTGGCCAAAATGATAACTCCAAAAAAAGAAAAACCTTTACATTAATAAAGGAGACTTAGCTTTTCAAACAACAAGACCCAATGAAGATAGCATGAAGCCAAATGAATCCGTCTCTTCTCTCTCCTCCCTTTTTTTTCCTGCTATTTACACAAGGGGCAAACAAAACCCTTTCATTATCTTTTAATATTATATAAAAATATTTTTCAAAAGAGGGTATCAAATTTTATGTTTGCATGAGTGCATCTTTAATGCTAATGATAGTTCTTAAATAAAGTTTTATATATCTATCCAGTTTTAATTAATTTGACAATAAGGTAAGATTTTCATAAACTGTTTAGAACCCTGTATAATTTTCTGTTAAATAGCACATCAATTTTCTAAGAAAACCCTGTTATTTGCACAGATGGACCCAGACCAGATTCTGGCCCTGCATAGCGTGCTTTTATTTTAATGTTCAACCTATGGAAAATAATTAAATAATCCCCTTTAAATCTTAGCCAACTTGCTCATACCTACAGAGCTTTCTTTACAAGACTAGCCCTTCATAAACCTCTTTCACCTTGCTTAAACCTTGTTTTGTCCTGGTACTCTTTTAGGTTAAGACAATCATTAAAACCCTCTGAACTACACAAAATTACATTCCCTTTAACACAAGACATATTTCCATGCCTTCCTAAAATTTTTTACCAAAAACATGTTACACTTTCCTTACACACCTTGTATGTAAAACTGTTTCTCCAGTAGTCTCAATTATATGTTACTATGCTAACTCTTAGCAAATTTTATGTTTGGTGAAAACCTGATAAGTAATTGATTTTACTTATGTACTACATGTGGAACCTGGGATATCAGACAGAAGTGCAGATAAAGTCTGACTCTCTTCAGCATAGCTATGGGGCCTGGCAAGCCTCACATATCCCCACGCCTTATCCAGAATCTAATGCTCCTAAGTTGATAAATTGAACAATTTTTAAAAGTTAAAGAAGCAGTTTGTTACCTTAAAACATTTAGCAAATCTAATATCTCACCTTAATTTAGACAAAATGTCTAATTTTTGAAGATATATTTATTTTACCAACAATTTTTAAACTGTCTTTATTTTCAGAAAATTACTTAAGTCACATGAACAAAATACATTAAAATTTTTATTTTTTGGACAAAATATTTGATTTAAGCACTTATTTTTCTGAGCCAATGAATCAGAACTCTTTTTATATAAACATTACACACACAATACATGTAAAGACAGACAGAAGATTCAGCACTTGCAAGCCTTTCATTTGCCTGTTTCTGAACTGAATTACTGGCTTCAGGATGGAGCCTTTGGAGGAGTAAGGCCAGGAAAGCATCCAGTTTCTGGGGCCTAATAAGGAGGCACAGCTGGAAGGCAAAAACTGATCCCCCAAATTAAGGGTGCCATTTTATACCGGATCCTAGATCCACAAAAGGAGGGACATATTATGGAAGAAGACAGTACAGTGCTTCCACTAGGCACTTTATTGCAAGGCTATCCAAAGCCAATCAGCCCATAATGTAATCACCTATCCACCATTGGAGTCTCATCTTCCCTCAGTGGTGGTTGGGGATGTTTCTGTATCTTCCAGGTGGCCAACAGCATGCTTCTCTGATTCAAGCATACAAAGAGCTAAGCATCTCTTCATAACTGACATTAGCCATTTCTTAAAGTGTATATTTTTACCTAGATATTACACAACAAGGCTAAAAGCTCTCCCTTAATACAAAGTAATTTTTGATACCCCCAAAATTCAAAACCATCAGATAACACAATGCAAAGCAGAACAGAGCCTTAGATTTTGAGAGGGATCTATTTCAGTTGCTGTTTCAATTTCTAGGCTTCAGTGAGGAAAACCAAGTTTTTTCCCACAATAGGGTCTGTGGTTCCTCTGTTCTTCTCTGGGAGTCCCAGACTGTTAGAATTTATCTTAAGTTTTCTCTTGTGAGTATCGAGTGTCAAGAAGACAAAATGGAGAAGAATAATTGAATCTACTGTGAAGAAGCAAAATTTTTCAGAAAAATACAATTCACATAGAGGGAAAAGTTAAAGCCTCTTAAATACACATAGCTTGGATATCCATTCTTAATTAAGCTGATGTAAACCACAGAGCTCTTTTTTCTGGAAAAAAAAAAAAAAGTTATTTTAAATATCTTATTACCAGACTTTTGCCAGGACAGCCAATATTGCTGGCTTTTTGAATTCTTCCACAGGTAACTTCCCACAGGAAATTAGTAAGTTTTAACTAAGGTTATAACTTAACCACGGATGCATAAGGTGTCTCAAAGAGATGGTAAACAAGTTCTTTCTTCCTTTTTAAGATTTAGAATATCTACAAGGGTAATTTAGGAAAGGAAAATCCCAAGACAGAAAATCAGAAGCTATCCATGGGGAAATAAACCTCAATAAATATCAAAGTTACACAAATAACAAACCAGAAATGAATCATTCTGAAAGCCAATAATTGAACCTGGGCCATCATTTTAAAAAGATGCAGCCTTTGCTACTAAGCTACACAACATTGAGCAGTTTCTGTTCCTTTTCCCAGAAGAAGCCTAGAGCCGCCAATTTCAACCTTGCAAAGGCTTTTAACTGCTCAAGATAATTTTAGGGCTAACTCTGACATGAACCCCTAAACTCCTATCCTCTGGATGGTGGAAACCAAGAGAAAGTATCCCCACATGTTCACAAGGTTAAGCTCATAAAGACACAAAGAAAGACAGAGAAATTTCGTCTGATATTGGTTTCAGGGACACACAGCAAAGTTTGTAACTGATCAGCCTGCTAGGCTGGCTTGAAAAGCAGGCTTATATAGGGATCTTAAACCCACCTTCCATCTGGTGATACTCCTCTCTCCATTACAGAAAAATAAAGAAAGACAAATTCTTAGCACAAAGTACACCAGATTTCCTACAGCCTTGAAGACTAGTCTCATGAATCCTTTTTTCTACTAATCAAACCCTTGCAGAGGAGACAAAAAGTGACATTTACCATTTACACATACACACACATACAGAAAAAGGGGGAGAGAGAGAGAGAGCAGAAACTTGGCTGGTAAGAATTTCTTACCCTATTTGCCAGCATGCCAGGTTTCCAGGTTCCCTTCCTCTCCAGCTTCCAGAATAATGGAGTGGCTTTTGATGACTCTATTCACTGTGCCATAGCTGTGGGGTTCAAGCCACTTTACAATGAAAATCACTCTTTTCTGTTTTATGGAAACACAGATAAAATATTTTCAATTTTTTAGCCCAATGCGCTGCATGGAGAACCAAATTAACATTTTCCATCCCAGTCGAAGCACAATACACATAACAAAATAGATACTAGTCACTTTATTCACCCCTCAATATCAACCAAGCAAAGCTCAAAGTTTACTGATCCCTGTTTTCTTTGATCCACTCTAGGTTGGGAGGGATGACCTCCAGATGACAACTCACAGTGGGGTCTCTAGGCAACATGAAGAGCAGATACTCACCCCAGGCAGGTCTGTTGAGTTTTCTTCAGGGCTCATCGACTGTGAACAGACACATAAAGAGGGTTCTCTGAGTTAGGCCTGCTGGACTTCCATTAGCAATTTCTTCAGGGATCCCCTCCACATATACGAACACACACAAAGACAAGATGGACAGAAGGATTTCCAACTCAGATCCTTAACCAAGGACTCCAAGAATATCCCCTCCAAACTATGCTCCTATTCTCCACCTGAGATATCTCTCCTACATCTTCCTGATTGAGAGGCATCCTGAACCAAGACTCTTCCTACTGGTTAGGGAGAACCAACTGAGACCTGCAAGGAGATGAACTGAAACAGGCGCCCCTCAATAGGGCTGCAGACAAATCTTCAATGGAGCTACAGACAAACAGAACCCTAAAAGGAGCCGAACAGATCCAGACACCCCATGGTAGAGCTACAGACACACCACAGTGGGGCTACTGACATACCCCACCGTGGGGCTACAGAACCAGTCTGGAGAAGGAAGGAGGTGTTGGCAATGCCTAGGATACTCACCAATCCAGACAACCTGCAGTGGGGCTACAGACAGATACCCCATTATGGGGCTACAGAAAGACACCGTGTAATGGGGCTACAGTAAAGGGATGTCTCCCCAGGACTATTTCTCTATTGCAATTAAATCCATGCACATTGAGTTGGCAGCACCCCACCAGTAGAGAGTACCAGAGTCAGCCACCGGTCTCAGAGAACTAGGCAGCTGCTTGTGCTGGTCTCTGGAACCATCGCTGGAGGGGAGCTACTGAACCATGGGCGGGTAGCTTCAAGGGCAATCCCAGATGAGCCCCCAACTTTATAACCACCCGGTGGGTTCACCTTGCCCACTACCTAGACAGAGCCAATTTATCAAGACAGGGGAATTACAATAGAGAAAAAGTGATTCACATAGAGCCGCTGTGCCAGAGACAGGAATTTTATTATTACTCAAATCAGTCTCCCCCAGCATCTGAGAATCAGAGGTTTTAAGGACAAGTTGGTGCGTCAGGGGAAGCCAGTGAGACAGGAGATGAAATCATGGGAAGTAGAAGTTGTCCTCTTGTGCTGAGTCCATTCTTGGGTGGGGGCCACAAGATCAGATGAGCCAGTTTATCCATCTGGGTGGCGTCAGCTGATCCAACAGCTGATCCAAAAGTGCTGGGTCTACAAATATCTCAAGCACTGATCCAAGGAGCAGTTTAGGGAGGGTCAGAATCTTGTAGCCTCCACCCGCATGACTCCTAAACCATAATGTGTAATCTTGTGGCTAATTTGTTAGTCCTACAAAGGTAGTCTAGTCTCCAGGAAAGAAGGAGGTTTGTTTTGGGAAAGGGCTACTATTACATTTGTTTTAAACCATACACTATAAACTGAATTCCTCCTAAAGTTAGTCCAGCCTATGCCCAGGAAGGAATAAGGACAGCTTAAAGTTTAGAACAAAGACAGTCAGTTAGATTAGATCTCTTTCACTGTCTCAGTCATAATTTTGCAAAAGCTTTTTCAGCTGGTCAAGTTTTCTGGCATGACAGAGGAACAGCAGCAAAACTAGGGACAAAATCAGTGGTGAGCAATACTTCAGAGATGGTATATCAGAAAAACTTGAATTAAGAGAATAGATATTTAATTTTATGTTGTCTTTTATGTCCCTAAAGTCTTTTTCCAGCAAAGCTCCTTTTGAGTTTCTAAAAGTTCCTTTCATTTTTTACCTATCTGTATCCTCCTGTATTTATTAAAATGATGGCTTTCTTCAAATACTGGGTGGAGACAGCTGATAAGCTGATAAAATATAAAGACACACACACACACACACACACACACATGCACACACACACAGAGATTTTTAACCTCCTTTATTTATACCCATCAATACTCATGAATTGACTGCTTGGAGTGGGGTCACTGGAATCTCACCATTTGGCAGGTCAACCAAATAATCATAAAATCTCAGAACTGTAAGAAAATCTATATATTATTAAGCCTCCATCATCAACTATTATTTAATTCATGTCTTATTGCCACACTTCCATATATACTAATAGTCTGTTACATTTGGACTTGATAAGTTCTAATTAACTAACACCGTTGGTACTTAGATGTCAGGCATAGTTTCCCTATCTTTGAAATAATTTCATGGTTATGAGCCTAAAGGCTTTTTTTGACTGATGGGAGGAAATATTTAGGATAATAATAGAACATAGATAATGATACTTTTGTGGCATAAAATACCAAAAATGACCTCCAAATCATTGTCTTGCACAGGAATTTTACTGTGAAATTGCCTCAATTAATTAAATTAGATGTATCATACAATGTAACTGATTACAGCAATGTAGCTATTCATGAATTGATTACCTTTAGGAAATATTGAAACAAAGACAGCTAATTCAATTCTTAGAAAACCATCTTATATTTGAATTTTCCTATATCATACTGAAATTATTTAAGAATGAACAGGAAGTTTAGCTTGCTTTTATCTATTACTCAAAACAAAATAAAAATATATAATTTTGGAAGAATAATAAGTTCCACCTTACAAGCAACAGCAAAAGAATGCATTAAAAGTAAATGAAACTCCAAGCAGAATCATGTGTTGGTTACTTTTATGTGTCATTTTGAATGGCCACAGGGTGCCCAGATTTAACACTATTTCGGGTGTGTCTGTGAGGGTGTTCTTGGAAGAGATTAGCATTTGAATGGGTGGATTCAGTAAGTAGACTTGACTCCTCAGTGTGTGAAACTGGGCATCATCCAATCCATTGAGAGATTAAATAGAACAAAAGGTGGAGGATGGAGGAATTCTCTACTTTTTCTTCCTGCCTGCCTACTTGAATAGGGAAATCTCCTCTCGTCTTCTCTGGCTACCCAGGTTCTCAGACCTTTGGCCTTGGACTTAATCATACTGTCAGCTTTCTTGGGTTGCTTGTTTGCACACAGCAGATTTGGGGACTCCACAGTCTCCATAATCACATGAGGCAATTTCTCATACACACATATGTATATATATGTGTGTATATATATATATGCATATCTCCTACTGATTTTGTGATAGATAGATAGATAGATAGATAGATAGATAGATAGATAGATAGATAGATAGATGATAGATAGATATAGTAACATTTGTGTGGAAAAACTTTAATTAATACAACAATAAGACAAGATTGAAACCCTTCTCAGCTGATGATCAAGAGACTGAAAACAGGCAGATGATTGGGATATAGAAATCATTATGGTTGAGGGAGAGAAGATAAGGGATAAGAGGGAAAGGAGAAACATCAAAAAGGAGCAGGCAGGTGGTAACAAGTGGAAGTACAGGGGGTGTTACAATAGTATCAAAAAGAAGTAAAATATTTAGAAATAAATTTAACCAAGGAGGTGATGTAACAAAGCAGATTAGCAGCTTAAACTGCTAAGCCTTAAACTGCATTCTTAAAATTTTCTTTTTCCTTTTCTCCTTTCTTCCCAGTTTCAAGATGTAGCTCTGAGATAAACTACACATGTGTTTTACAGCCTCGGATTGTTTTCTTTTCTCCACTCCCTTCCCTCGCCCACTTTATTCTCCTCATGCACATTTATTTACCTAGGTGTTTATAAAGCACACACCATGCTCATGTACCTGGTCATATATTTCCTTAGAAGCTTCAGCGGTCAGATACTGTTATGGAGCAGACACCTCCAGAATTTTTTCTCCAACAAAAGATTACTTCAAGGTGGGAACCCACTCCTGGCTACAGATTTACTGCAAGATTGACTGTGATTAATCTGTAACCTGATCAGGCCCACAATGGCATCGGCCCCTTCAATGGATGGAAAAATATTTCAAGATGAACCACTGGAGCAAGTCACTCTGCCTGGCACCTACTACCCACCTCCAAAACCTCTTCTGCATTTCAAACTCTCTATTTAAAAACCCCTGTCTTTCCTCCACCAATTGAAGAGTGAAAATTTTTTCTACCCACTCTGACCCTTGCCAGCATGGATAATAAAGTCTCCTCTTTTTATCACATCTTATTATTATTTTAGCTCCTTTTACGAGCAGCAAGCAGCTGGACCGTTTTCCCACTCACAGTGAAGGATCTGTCCTCAAGAAACTATGAAATAATTGATGAAAGAAACTGAACAAATACATACCAAATAATCGGAAAGATACCCATATTCATGGGTTGGAAGAATATCCATATTACCTAAAGCAATCTACAGGTAGAGATTCACTGCAATCCTTACCAAAATGCCAACATTTTTTTCACAGAAAAAAAAAAAATCCCAAAATTCCTGTGGGACCACAAAAGATCCTGAGTAGCCAAAGCAATCTTGAGCAAAACAAAAGCAAAGCCAGAGGCATCACACTACCTGATTTTAAAATCTACCACAAATTTATAGTAACCAAAACAGCACGGTCATGACATAAAAACAGATACATAGAGCAATGACACAGCATAGAGAGCCCAGAAATATATACATGCATTTACAATCAAGTGATTTTCAACAAAGATAACAAAAACACAATGGGGTAAGGAAAGTCTCTTTAATAAACGATGTTGGGAAACTGGATATTGTATGCAGAAAAATGAAATTGGAACCTTATTTTGCATTAAACACAGGGATCAACTCAAAATTAATTAAAAGCTTAAACATAAAACCTGAAACTGTAAAACTACTAGAGGAATGCAAGATAAAAGCTTTGTAACATTGATCTGGGCAAATGTATTTTTGGATAAGACCCCAGAAGCACAAGCAATAAAAACAAAAATAGACAAATGGGATTATATCAAGCTAAAAAACTTCCTGCACTGCAAAGGAAACAACCAACAATCAACAGTCAACAGATTAAACAGACAACCTACAGAACAGATGAAAACACTTGCCAAGAATACATCTGATAAGTAGTTAATATCTGACATATATAAGAAATGCAAACAATTCAATAGTAAGGAAACAAGTAACATGATTTTAAAATAGACAAAGGACTGAATAGTCATTTCTCAAAAGGAGACACACAAATGACCAACAGCCTTATGAAAAACATGCTTAACTGACTAATCATCTGGGAGATGCAAATTACATCACGAGACATCACCTTATAACACCTCATAACTGTGAGAACGGCTACCACCAAAAAGACAAAAGATAGCAAGTGTCGGGAAAGATGTGGAAAAAAGGTAACACTTGTTCACTGTTGGTGGGAATGTAAGTTAGTACAGATTTTATGGAATATAGTAAAGAAGTTCCTCAAAATATTTTAAAAAATGGAACTACCATATGATCCAGCAATCTCACTTTTGGTTGTATACACAAGAGAAATGAAATCAGAATCTGAAAGAGACATCTGCACTCTCTTATCCATCACAGCATGGTCCTTAAGAGCCAAGATAAGGAATCAACCTAAGTGTCTATCACTGGATAAATGGATAATAAAATTATATATATATGTACGCACATGCATAATATGCATACGCATTGTAATATGTTCAGCCCTAAACAAGAAAAAAAATCCTCCCATTTTTAAAAACATAAATGAATCTGAAGGACATTATGCCAATTAAAATTAAGCCAGCCACAGAAAGACAAATAGCGCATGATCTCACTTATATGTAGAATCTAAAAAGGTTGAGCTCCTAGAATTAGACAGTTGAGTGGGGCTTCCCAGGGGATGAGAGTGAGAAGGATGAGGGGATGTTGTTCAAAGAGTACAAAGTTTCAACTATGCAAAATGAATAATTTCTAATTATTATACTGCATGGCAGCTGTAATTAATAATAATGTATCACATACCTGAAAATTACTAAGAGATTAGATCTTAATTTTTCTCACTACAAAACAACAATGATAACTATGTGAGGGGACATATATGCCAATTCACTTTATATGATCACTTTACAATGTATACATATACCAAAATATCACCTTGTACACTGTCAATATCCTCATATACTGTCAATATATACAATTTCACCTGTCCATTATATTTTAATAAAGCTGAAGTGGCGAGAAAAAAAAGTAAGATCAAGAAAACAAAGGATGGGGGAAAATAATATAAACTGTAGTGGAAGAAGGGAATAAGAAGAAAGAGAGAAGAAACATTGAAATACAGCATGTGAGAACAGAGGAGGGAAAGAGAAAATTAATATAAGGTAAAGATAAAATAAAAATGCCACCTGAAGAGAAAGGTAAAATGTAAAGAAAAAGAAAAGAGAAAGCTAGGATCCAAATTCAGCAGATGAAGAGAGGCCTATGCTGATGTCTCTTGGAAGGTTTCTTAAAAAAAAAAAAAAAAAAAACCTTATATTCTTCTAGCCTGAAATTATTATGAAGATTGTAGACATTATAATAAATCAATATCACAAGTTTGATCAGTCTTGACTTCCTGTGATAGGTGTCCACCTCTATGAATGTGTCCTAAGTGGATTATAGTAAACATACAGAAGGATGTTACCATTGTTTTCTACAGCCTTCAATTCACAAACCTAAAATGACTGAACATTTGAACCTCACTATGTCATTCTTTAAATGACAGAGGAAGCAAATACGATTATAAATGGAATAGGCTGTTATTGAAGAGGAGTATCCTCCCCCTTAAGTGACTGACTCTTCTATAGAAGAGGGTACCATTGAGTTTTCTGGAAGCCGTCACTTAAATGATGCCCTCATCATGCTAATTTACATCTAATTAATATGCACTTTACCCTCTGATAAACTTACTTGCCTTGTTCAGCATTTGCCAGAGTGACATTTCTTTTTAACAATGAAATTTTAACCCACATAATCAAATGTCCTCTTCAGGGTCATGCTATATAGATGAGCATGGCATGTCCCTTCCAAGGTTTTAGAATTAATTTGTATTAATTTGGCTCATGACACATACCAACTACTTAGTCTTAATTAAAGGAAATGGATCATCTAATTCAACTGAACAGGTTTCAATGATGGCTTTAAAATTCTTTCTGTCTATCATATCCATATGCCCAAATGTCACAGATTTTACCAAATAAACCCTAGAAACAGTGTTTCTTCTCTGGCATTCAGGGTTTGAATACCATTCATTGCTCTCTGGCTGCTTTTAAATGAGACTTGCTTCTGATCTGCAAAATCTCAGACAGGCCATCTGCTTCTGTTAGAGGACACGATCTTTCAAGTTTATTCTATCACTTCCTGAATACAACAGCAGTTAAAATCTCCCTAAATGGTTAATGTAGGGAATGGTGATTTTAGTGTTTAAAAATGTATCCTAGTTAGAAGACAGAGTTAAAACTCTGTAAAATATTTTTTTAAAAATTATTGATCTCAAATTGTAGAATTAAGAATTGAAGATTGCTTTTTTCTTTTCATCAGTTTTTCACAGAAGTGATTGTCTTTAAAAGGTGTTGTGTTTAGATTTGATTAAGCTATATGTCGTATTAAATAAATTGGCCTTATATGTTATATATTTGGTCATAAATGGATGCCTGTTATACATTAATCAAAGATTTGTCAGCAACATAACTAAAAATGACAGTTGCAGGGAAAAATATTATTACACTGTTAACTTCTTGAATGTTCTCTAATTAGATCTAGTGAGAAAATATTTATTTACATTATTTGCAAGAATGAAGTTGAATTTCAAGTTGACTTTTTACCCATTCCTTGACCTCGTTATTACCCTTTCCTTCTTAATCTCTCTGTCTTTAAAATGTAAATGTAAATTGTGTTTATGGAATATATAAATTGAGTATTATATTATTTTTATGTCTATCATATGTATATTAAATTATATGTCAATAGATATCAGTGTATGTATCATTCAAATTATAGTAAAATTTGCTAAACATACTCTTCCTCAAATTTCTAAGAAGACTTGTTTATTTGGGTTTCGGAGGAAATTTACAGACAAGAATTTCTATCAAATTATTTCCACCACTTTAAAAAACAGTTTTGCCATATGGAGGTGAATTTCACAACTCTTATGTTTTTAGAAGAAGCATTGCTATACTGAAGTGTAATAATTTCTCTCTTTGTTCTTATGCTGGACTTGGACCTCCTTCAGGGAATGAGCAGTGTTTTGGCCATTTCTGTTCAATAAACACCTAACGCAGAGCCCAACATGTATTAGGTCTTACTACACACCTACTAAGTAAATGTTAAATAAACAGAAACCACTATTGTCATCCTGTGTCTAAGTGGACACAGACACAAATGAATGGTGCACTTGGGATAACTATAATTTAATTTTGAATTCTAAATACATTGAGAATAAAACAAAGGAGGGCTTCTTAAACTTTCATGTGCATTGGAATTACTGTGTGATCTGCTCATTCTGATTCAGGAGGTATAAAGAATAGGCTAGGAATTTTTATTTCTAACAAAGTTCAAGGTAATACAGCAGCTGCTCAGAGAATCATACTTTGTGTAGCAAGTCACCAGACTATACATGTAATTATATTTAAAATTATATTTACTTAGCTGAAACATTCATTTCCTCTATAAAGAATCTGAGCGGGCCGGGCGCGGTGGCTCACGCTTGTAATCCCAGCACTTTGGGAGGCCGAGGCGGGCGGATCACGAGGTCAGGAGATCGAGACCATGGTGAAACCCCGTCTCTACTAAAAATACACAAAATTAGCCGGGCGTGGTGGCG
The DNA here is from genome assembly GCF_009828535.3 of Hylobates moloch. Classification (NCBI taxonomy): domain Eukaryota; kingdom Metazoa; phylum Chordata; class Mammalia; order Primates; family Hylobatidae; genus Hylobates; species Hylobates moloch. The sequence goes on from NW_026652284.1 coordinate 63,724,711, forward strand.
GGCGCCTGTAGTCCCAGCTACTCGGAGAGGCTGAGGCAGGAGAATGGCGTGAACCCGGGAGGCGGAGCTTGCAGTGAGCCGAGATCGCGCCACTGCACTCCAGCCTGGGTAACAGAGCGAGACTCCGTCTCAAAAAAAAAAAAAAAAAAAAAAAAGAATCTGAGCCATTATATACTTTAAATATTTATTTTTTCAAGATTTTTAAGTTCTAAATAACTATTAAGAAAACTCTCATATGCAATCAACTACCATATACCATGTAAATATGAATGAAGGGGGATATGACTGGATTTGAAGTTAACACTCAATTCTAGGAAGCTTCATTTCGAATTGCTATTATATTTGCTATATTTATGGTGTTACAAGATAGAGCTGCCCATTTTTTCAAGATGGTTAGAAACTGAGCCAGCTTTTCCACAGTCAAAAATGATACACCAGATCTTATCCGAGAATAAGTTAATGAATCCCATTAAAATAATTTAGTGGAGGTTAGGGTGACTACTTGTGTGGTTATTCCAAGCAAAGTAATAGGATAGAAAATGTAAATGGTTTGTTTTTTGCTAAGATTATATTTTAGCTTGTCTTTGAAATGTGAACAGCTATTTAGAGCATAATCAATTTGCTTCAGAGACCTCTATTCATCTTAATCACCATAAACTCCACATTTGGGTAGTTTTCCATTTAATAATGCCATGATTTAATCACATGCTCATCTTATGACCAGACATGTAAACAAATGGGAAAAATTGAAATACAATGACATTTATTTTGATTAAATAAAATAGTGTAAATTAGTATTAAGAAAATTTATATGATCAAAATTTATCATTTAATATAGAAAAACTGGTTTTACTTTTTCTTTCTTTCAGTATAGGGACAGAGATGTATAAGAAAAGCCTTCATCTGATCTTTAGTCAAAGGGAACTTCACATAGTATGCAAGGCATCTGCAGTTTATTCAATTACCTTACCTTTCTGTAATGGTAGGATAATTCTCTATAACATATTTCTAGAATTTCTTAGATGTTCTATTTTTGTATTCATAATTGAATACAAAAGACAAGTTAGGCCCAATAAGCATCTCATTAAGGCATAACACTCAGTACTTTGAACATAGCTATTGATTTTTATAATCTTAATTGCTGTATTACAAATACAAACTTTTTCAACATATATTTTTATAAGATAAAAGAAGCAAAATATAATATTCAAGTGCTTATACAAAAACATATGATTATGCCAATGGAAAAACAACACTGATAAAAATTGAAATGTTGTTTGGCAGACAGCACATGGAATGACTTAGCCCTGATACATGAAACTCACATTGAGCACAGGAAGACGAGTTAAGAGGCATTACATTCACATGGAATGACTGAGAACTAACTGATATATTAAATTCACCTTGGGCATAGGAAGGTGAGTTAAGAGGTATCTGGTGTATCATTTTTGTTGAAAACTTCCTTATTATACTATATTCTCATTTTTGTTTTATGAAAATGGAGTATATGAAATGTGGGAATCATATCTAAGTATCTATAAAAACAAAAGCCTAAATACATTCTCTAGAAAATTACACGAATATTGATATTTGATTTTGAAGGGGCTATAAGTGAGGTTCTTTTTTTCCAGTAGTTCATCAATGACCTATTTCATGCTTCCTCTAAAATAGAGTAGTGCGTCGTGATACATCACACTAATTAGACAGCCATTAAAACTATGCCATTTAATGAGAGTGACTTCAAAATTTGTTTGTTTTAAACAAGTCATAATTGATAAGTTGGACTGGACTATAAATTTTTTTAAAACAGTTTTTTACCACTAAGATTAAGAAAATAAAAAATTCTGCTTTATGTCCATTAATGTTTACATTATTGTATGTCTGTAGTCCAATACATCAGAATTATTAGGATTCTTTTCACATTATCAAGACAAAATATAATGCAATAAAAATGGGAAAAACTTTTTTTTTTTTCAAAATAATACAAAACCATAAAAAATGTTAGCTCTCCAGATGAAGTTAGTGGCAACACTGATTGGGGATCGATTTGTTTTGCCCTAAATTGGTGAAGGGGGTTTGAAATGAGGGAGAATTTGAATAACAAATTATTAACAAATTTTATTAACATATTTTGCTTCTAAAAGCAGGCAAGTTCTTAGTAAATCATGTTCAGAGAAAGCTATTTGTTGAGTGTGTGTACGTGTATGTGTGTGTTAACACTTAATTAGGTTGTGCATTCAGCAAAACTTGACAAAACAACTTTCGAGCAAAATAACTATATATAAGTAGAATAAATTCTCAATATCTAGGGCACAAAAACCGAGCCCTAGATTTACCTCACTCTTTTAAGAACTCTATGGAGTTGTAGTCACTAGAAAATGCAGGCTAGTGAAGGTTAATCTGCAAGTGGAATAAAAAACTTGCTGAGCAGTGGGGAATGAAGTGTTTCCCAGCCAGTGTCAGAGAACAGAAGTGCAGAGAAATGGCTGCTGACACAAGGACTTAGTAGAGCAAGGACCTGGTGGAGTGCACATGGAGGGGATGTAATCTCCTGATTCTTGGAAAAGAGCAGTAAGCCAATGACTGAAAAGGAGCTGAATATTAAACATTTGAATAACTTGGATATACCAGGAGCATGGGCAGCAAAATGGCTTTTGAAATTCAATGAAAATTGAATGGTAAATGAAAGCTAATGAAGCTTGGGACATAAAAAGAACATAGGAATCTTCTTTCAATGGCAATATTACCCATTTTACAAAGTAGAAGCTTTAAAAACCAGACCAAAATGCATAGTGGAGTCTTACAGGGCACATTTATTATGTTTTGCCCTTTATGACTCATACTTGTCTTCACTCAACATACCCTACACCCCACCCTGAGAACTTCTGATTATGGGCCTTGTATTAAAAAATAAGGGGTAAACATTTTAACTTCAATTAGATAAAATAGAAATAATGAAGCAAATTAAATTACAGTAAGATGTCAGAGAATGCATAAATATGTTGAGAAATGTATTACAAACCCACGTTTACAAAAAGACTTTCATAAGAGATCAGAGATTTCAGGGCTTGGACTCAAAGCCAATTAGAACCATCATTTTACTGAACATTTGATTCATTTAAATTGATTAATATATGCAAATAAATGATTTAAATGTGTTTTGTTTTTCACTCAGTGTTTCAATATTTGAATTGATATAATTAAAAATTTTTAACAATTTTGAAAACCCAGTCACAAACTCAAAATCAATTAAATGAGTATTTTAAAACTATTTTGTTCAATGAATAAGAAAATTTATTAACTGAATTTTAGACTACAGTTATCTACTGTTAAAAATAAATAAAAATAAGTAAATAGGAAATATACTCCCATAAAAGAGCCAATGCATTCACTAATACACAATTGTATAAATGAAAATTAAAATATAAAGGTGGCCAAACCTCCCTACTTGATCTGTCAATTTACTCAGTTATCATATAGGAAAGTAACTATGAGGGATCAGAATTTAGATGCCCTATTGATCATTAAAAATCTAATAAATATTAAATGTAGTACTAATTAAAACTAAGTAAAACTGAACTGAGAACTTTTCAATTTCTTTATTTTAGTCAATGTTTTTATGAGCTGCTAGTTTTTTTATAACTTGAGATAATTATTTCTTCAAATAATATTTTATATTTACTACCCAACAGCTGCTGTTCCTAACCAATTAACACATACACAAGTACACAGACTATAACTTAATTTAAATGTAAAACCATTCACTGAGACAATCTCTGAACTTTTAAACTACACATCATCTGGCCGCGTGCAGTGAGTCTTGCCTGTAATTCCAGCACTTTGGGAGGCCGAGGTGGGTGGATCACGAGGTGAGGAGTTCCAGACCAGCCTGGCCAACATGGTGAAACCCCGTGCATACTAAAAAACACAAAAAATTAGCCAGGTGTGGTGGTGCACACCTCTTATCCCAGCTACTCAGGAGGCTGAGGCAGGAGAATCGCTTGAACCCCAGAGGTGGAGGTTGCAGTGAGCCAAGATTGTGCCACTGCACTCCAGCCTGGGTGACAGAGTGAGACTCCACCTCAAAAATAAATAAATAAATAAAAATAAAAATAAACTAAGTATCATTTGTAAGACATTTTTGTCCAATAGCCAAAGTATGTACATAGTTATGTTATCTGTTTTTATATATGCATATATATCTGTCCTATTCTACTAAAATCATGTCCACTATACAACATAACAGCTAAAAACAAATTAAAATGAAAATGGATTTTAATAAAAAGGAGTTACAATTTACTTCCCATAAGTAATAGTATCACCTCTCTTATCCTCTAAAATAAAGGGTCTTAAAATGTGGCTTAGCATTAGCACCTGGAAACTTGTTAGAAATACATGTTTTCAGGTCCCATTACAGGGCTATTAAATCAGAATTATGGAGTGTGCAGCCTAGCAATCTGTGTTTTAACAAGCCATCCAGGCCGGGCGTGGTGGTCATGCCTATTATCCCAGCTCTTAGGGAGGCAGAGGTGGGAGGATAGCTTGAGTTCAGGAGCTCAAGACCTGCCTGGGCAGTATAGCGAGACCCCATTCTCCACAAAAAGGTAAAAAAAAAAAAAAGACAAAAAAAAATAAGTGTAAAAACCATCCATATATGATGGCTACTAAACTCTGAAAACAACTGATCTATACTCTCATATCTCCATACCCCAGTAATTGCTTTTGTTCTCCTGCAATCAAAATAGATAATTAAAAAAGATAATGAATTCAACCAGCTCCTGTAGCACTACCACCCTATTTCAAATCATCTTTATCTGTTCCCTAAACTAAACCTATAAACAGGTTCCCCCACCTACACCCATTCTCTACACAGCTGCCACAATGATCTTGCCAAAACAGAATTTAGATTGTCTCTTTTTTGGTGGATTCCTATGATACTTAAAATAAATTCCTATAGATGCATGTTATCTGGCTGTTCCTTGCCACCCATTCTCATTTCTGACCACTCTCCTGTTCCCTGTGCCTGAAATGCTTGTCTGAAAGATACCTTCATGGCTTTACTTCTTTATGGTATTCGTAACTTTGTTCAAATGCCCCTTGCATTTAATGATCATGCTCTAAAATAGCAGACACCGTAACCCTCTGAAGAGCTGTCTATGTTGTCTCCCTTCTTAACTTTTGGATAGTAGTTATCATTACCTGGAATAATATGTCTCTTTGTTTATTTTTCTTTCTGCTTCTACTAGGATGTAAGCTCCATGAGAGCAGAGATTTGCTCTGTTTGTTTTTCTTTGTATCTTCAGTATCTCTGCAGAACACATGGTAGATTCTCAATAAATATATGTTGAATGAATAAATATATGAGAGGAAAATAATATACTGTTTAGTGTTTATATGCCTGTCCATATCTTGCATTGCCTGTGAAATCAAACTCCTATACATACTAATATAAACAAATAAATGATATCTCTAGTTCTAAGGATATGGGTAATAATAGCTAATATGCAGATTGCTTACTATATGCCAGCACTGTTTTATAATTTTTTATATATTAGTTCATTTAATCCCTACAACTCTACAATCCAGGCAATATTTACATTACTATTTTATAGATGACAAAAGAGCCACAGAGAGATTGAATAATCTGTCCATGGTCACACAGCCATTTAGTGATGGAACTGAAATTCAAACCTGGGCAGGTCATGTCCATAACTACTAGATAGCACTGCCTTTTTCTAAAATGACAGCAGAGTTTAATAAGACTATGTGGAAATTTGTTCAATAATCAGAAGAAGCTTTAAAGCAGCCAGAAGTTCTAACAAGTCTGTGAATTTTGCAGTATTTAAAGAGCAAGAAATATCCTATGGATATTCCCAAGAGCTGTGCTTTATACTCCATCTATGTGTGAGATAATTATTATCAAATAGAGACATCTCGAGCACACCTAGTATTCAGATCTTGGTTTCTAATACTATTCTCCAATAAAAACACTTAGGGATTCTTGAAGAAATGGTTGGTGCTAGGACTGGTACAGGAAACATACTAAGCCTGGAACATCTCATAGTGTCAGCAGCTAAGAAAGAGCTGGCATACACTTGAACATGTAGGCACACACACGTAAACACACACGTTATGTTAAGATGAAATGTTAAAGGGATGGAGGAGCCAACTGAAAGAGCTTGCAATGACCAAAGGTTGAACAATTTGAGCAAGGAAAGTGTATTGAATTGCACTCAAAAGTATAAAGCAATTAATCATAAGTACATACCGATATAACTAAATGATTAAATGAGTAAATAAATAGGTGGGTGAGAACAGTATGTCTGTACATCAAATCTTCCATGCAATTTTTAAATAATTTATGGGCCACTGCTATGAAGAATGAGGAGAATTCATCTCTGTTTCTTTGGTGTGCATTGCACATAGTGACTTTCTTCCAGTGTATAATGGCAGTTTTAGCAAGCATTACATATTCAATACAGATTAGTGCTCTATAAATTGCCTTTGTTGGATTTCACCTTTTTGTTATACTATTTGTTTTGAAAGTATATTAGTAGATATTATTCTAAATTTAATTTCAGGACAGTGAGGATGGAACTTCTGAAATATATATCTTTAAAAAATGGCATGTTAGCATTATTAGAGTTGAAAATTAATGTTCTCCAAAAAATTAACTCATATGACTAGATTCTGGAGACAGTTTGGGATGGGAGAGGAATTCATGAATATGGCCAGACTTTCAGGTTCTGCTGCAACCCATGTTAGACTGCAACAAAATATTAACTTTTCCTGAATCTATCAGTGATGATTAACAAATGAAAATAAAATTCTAAGTGTCTGAAGGAAAGATTCTGACTACTGTGATAGATAGATGTGCAAATATTTTTATAGAAAAGATGCAATAACTGCTAAGAGTTTATCTGAATGTACATCAAAAGGAAAAAGGGCTTTTCAAGGTTGCAGTGTTCTATTCATTTTCTGAGCTAGGTTAAACTCCTTCGGCAGTGCAATCTCCTTTTCCCACCCCACCAAAAATGGAGAATGTGATGTATCGAAAAATCCTATCTAAAAATTAAGTTGTCAGAAATGTTAAAGAAGAAAGTACCTAGAAAAAGAGTGAGTGTGGCAATTAAATTAAAGTGAAAATAGTACAGCTCATCAAGCATTGAATCTCTTTAAACTTTATACTTATATCTATATTGCCTATGCATAAGTATATGAAATACTCAAGATAAGAAGTGTAGATATTTCTCAGGCCACCCAGGTATACAATTTAGAAACATTATGATTCACATCAAATGTATTTTAAACTGCTTGACTGCTTTTCTTTTGCTTGGATTTATTTAAATCTAATCTCATCTAAACAATATTCTGTAGCTTTTTAGTGTTTCATCAATATAACTTGATTTAGATCGCACTGCAGTAATTGCTAGTTCCATGCACACACAATATTTTATTTCTTTCCTTGCAAAGCATACATTTGATACTTATTCCAGCTGAAATTACAATTCATTAACATGGTCTTTATTTTTTTTAATTATTTAGTCACAGTGTTATTAAATTATTGTAAGAGCTTGGAAGAGCTTCTGCTATGAAAATAGACTTCTGTATCTTAAAATCCTCTGTATCTTAAAATCAGCAAACATGATAATCTCAGTTTCAGGTGATATATAATATTTTTTTCTAATTATAGTTTAATCTTATATATTTTGACCTCATGAAAAATCTTTATTAAATAGATCATGATTTTTTCAAATCACAATATTTTAAAACCCATATATGCCCATCAAAATGTGTATTTCCTTTGGGGGTAATTTTTAAAACCAAAATTAATCTGAAATGCACCATGCAATTTTCAATGTCATGTGTCCTCAAATTTTGTTTCATTTTTTGTTTGAGACAGGGTCTTACCTTGTCACCCAAGCTGGAATGCAGTGGCACAATCTCAGCTCACTGCAACCTCCACCTCCTTGGTTCAAGAGATTCTTCTGCCTCAGCCTCCCAAGTAGTTGGGACTACAGGTACATACCACCATACCTGGCTAATTTTTTTTTATTTTTTGTAGAGATGGGTTTCATCATGGTACCTAGAATAGTCTCGACCTCCTGAGCTCAAGCAGTGTGCCTGCTTCAGTCTCTCAAAGTGCTAGGATTACAGGTGTGAGGCCACTGCCCCCTGCCAAATTTTATTTGTTGGGATGAAAAAAAGCATTTATTTAAAAATTGTAATTTGTTAATCTTCATGTAAAAATCACCTTTTCTAAAAGAAATAGGTGAGAAGGAAAAAAAGAAAGGAAAGGTAGGTCTCTAAACTCATAATTTGTAGATGAGAGAGAGAGAGAGAAGCATCATAGTAATCTCATAAAAATATTATTATAGAGGAGTATTATAGAGGAGTCTTAAACTTAGCTTTGCAAAAATCACAACTACCTTAAAAATGTTGTATTACTGTGAAAATTGCCATAAGTCCTGTCAAAAGTCCTTTTTGAGATATTTGTGAGGCTATTATAGCAATGAGATACTATGATTATTATTATATAATGTCTTTGTTAAATATATTTTGTTTGACCAAGAGAAACAAGTACTTGTGTGTAAGTAGAAACAAATTTACTCAATTTTCTATGAAGGGGAATTTTCTGTAACAGGAAATATCTTAGATCTCATCAATCTAAAAGCTTCATTATCTGAGAATGACACCTATAGATGCTGTTCAGAGATGAATTTTAAGATTAACAATAGCCAATTGAGCAATTTTCAGAAGTTTGGTGGTTCTCATCTTTTGGCACTTTAGCAATATGAGAGATTATCTATTTGTTGATGATCCTTTTACTATTGATTTAAGCTCATCTATTAAAATATTAGTAAATGGATTTTCAAGAAATAAATTTTACATGAAATGTTATAACATTTCTAAGGAAATAAAGTTGATATTGATAAAAATATGCAAATATACTGGGGAGTAGTATCAGTGACTATATTATATCTGGGAATAAAATATGATTAAGGAGCCAACCAATATTGCCAATATTCACATTATTGGCAATATTGGTGAAAGCATTATCATTTTAAACAACAGTCATAGACATTGATTCTATTTCCAAGATTTTTACTGAAATTCTGTAATTTCTAGCTTCTTTTCAACAACATATTCAAATGCTATATTCATTTAAAGCATTCCCACAAACAATGAGGTAAGGATAGCTCAGATTCATTAAAATCTACTATGGTATAGATGAGAAGTTTTAATTGGATATGGTTAATATTTGAAGTGTTCACAAAACAAGATTAAATTGCTAATTACTAATTATTGGATTTCTTGAATTCATTAAACAAATTAAAATATGAATGCAGATATCCCAAACTATAATTTGAATAGCTAAACTTCTTATCTTTCCCTCAATATCTAATATAATTACTGTTTTCTGTTTTCACTCCATATTTCCAATCCTTAGGCCAAAACTAGGACTCATTGACTGCCATCTTTGTCTCAAAGTAAAGTAGAAGTGAACATCCGAACAGTAACATAAGGAGACTCTATTGGCTCTGCCTTGAAAATTTATAAGAATTATATCATGGCAAAATATTTTTCTGTTACATTATTCCATATTCTTTCTTCAGGATAATCTGTATATAGTGTTTGCCTAGATGCTTATAACCATCATTTTCTCTTCTTCCCTAATCTATTTTTACTTTTTCTTTTTATAATATTTTCATAAATATTTATTTTTGTTTATACTGTCACTATTTTTACATACACTTAAGTGATTTTTTCACTTCTTTCATAAACTTTTCTAGCTCACATTTTATCTACTTTTGTCTCAAAATCGCTTCTTTGTTCTTATATTTCTATTCTGTGCTACTGTTTTATATGAGCAATGACCTTGATATATACAGTGATATTTAATTTGTGATATTTAATTGTGTTCATTATTTTTATACATTCTGTGGCAAGAATGAGCAAACTATTTCCTGGAAAACAAATCACTTCCAATGCTTGTTTTTGTATAGCCATGAGATAAGAATACATTTTACATTTTTAAATGGTTTTTAAAAACTCAAAGGAATAGCTTTTTATGGTATGTGAAAACTTTACAAAAATCAATTTAGTTTCCACAAACAAAGTTTCATTAAAACACAGCCATGCTTCATTTACATAGGGTTTATGACTAATTTTACACTACACTGGCAGATTTGAATAGTTCGCAACAGAAATGATATGACCAACAAAGTTACATTGTTTACCATCGGCTCCATTAGACAGAGGAACATGTCAAGCCCTGTTCTATGTCAGCTTATTCTTCCTTCCTATTTACTTTCTTTCTCTTTCCTTCCTTCCTTCCTTGCTTGCTTGCTTCTTTCCCTCCCTTTCTCCCTCCCTCCCTCCTTCCTTGCTTCCTTCCTTCCTTCTATATTCTACTTGTCATTTATTTACTTTTCCCATTGCTGTACTTTTTAAGTGGTAATTCTTTTACAGTGTTGGCATGATTGAGTGTAATTAGCCAATGAAAACAGAAAATTGTGTGAGTGTTCATATCATCATTTATCTTTTCCGTTCAATACCATATAGCAATAATTATAATACTTTCTACAAATAATCAGTGCCGAAATTCCCCTTGGTCACTGGCTCCACTGCATTACAGAACTAGTCAATCCAGGAGAGCTCAGGTGAATAGGACATGACCCACACCACTGAAATATTGGTGCAGTTCCTTCTATTGCATCTTTCATCTGTGAAATGTACATTATGCTGGAGCTTTCTGAGATTACCAACCACTGGCAATTTTTTTCTCCTATTCTTTTGTTTAGCAGTCTCTGATTTTCATAAATTATTTTTTCTGTTTCTGTCATTTGGGGTTTCAAATTTCTCTAGATTTCATCAGATATGAAGTTTGCATGTTTAGTTTTTCATTCTTGTTGCTTTTGGAGATCTGAAAGCCCAAGAATGAAACATCACCTTTACAATACTATTGTCTTGGGATATTTCAGGTGTCACTTTTCCAGCCAGAAACCTCTGTGGCCAGTGGCGCCTTTGCCTGAGTCTTGCTTGGGCCTGCTGGGCTCGTTCGGCTTACTTGGCCTGGCAGGCCGTGCTCAGCTTGCACTACTGGCCCAGATCCCATGACTGCCAAGGGCAAGCCAGGTGTGGAGTGCAAGGGGTGTGTGAGTAAGTGAGCACAGGGTCCAGCCACTGCGCACAGCCAGGCACGACAGCAGCTGTGGTGGGGCAATCAGCTCCAGGCGCCAGCACAGGTTCTGGCTCCATGCAAACCTGTGGCTGGATCAGATGAATGGCAAGTGGCTTCTGCTGTGGATGAGGGGAATGCAGTGGTGCCTGGAAGCTGAGAGATTCCAGAAACTGCAGAGCCCCAAAGAGGTTGTCAAACACTGGTTCAGAAAGTCCTGAGGTCTGTGCCCCCTGAAGGGCCACAGCTCTTCTTTCCTTGTTGCCCACAATGTGGCAAGATGGGGAGTGTGTTTCAGCCCTGTTTGTGTTACAGATCTTTTCGTACCACCATTCGGCAGGTCCCAAGTTCTTGTCCAACATCCATGAAGAATGAGGTATGCAGATAACTGGAGTGTGAGCAAGGCAAAGAGGTCCTTTATTGAGTGATAGAACAGCTCTTGGGAGACTCAAAGTGGGTAGATCCTTTCCTCACGTAAGTTGTTCTCATGAGTGCAGCCCTCAGTGGAGAGGAGACCCAGAGTGGGTAGCTCCATTCTGCAGGCAGGTTACCCCAGTGAGTGTCTAGCTGTCAGTGGAGAGGAGACCTGGAGTGGGTAGCTCCTTTCCACAGCTGGTAGTCCCAACATCTGTGTGAGTCCAGCTGGGGTTTTTTGGGTTCATAAGGGAGAAAGTATGTGCTGATTGGGCCATGGGTTGGATCAGAAAAAGCATCATAAGTTCTGCCTCTGGGCCATAGACTCCACCTGCAACTGACAGCCTGGCCCCCAGGCTTCATGCCATCTTCGGCTTGAAGGTGAGGCTTCATGAGGGAGCCACCCCTTTCCACCCAGGAGGCTTTCTGCCTCCTGTCACCATCAACATGTTGTCCATGGCACCCAGGCTGCTTGTTCTATGGGGGGCTTGCAAGTCCATGCTGAGCCACCCTCAGCACCCCCTCAGCATCCATTCCATGCTCACTGGCACCCAAAGTCCAGAGTAGGCTGAGGTGACAGAAGAATTGGCGTGTCAGTCCCCCCCGGAACACCCACATACCCAGCAGGGTTGTAATAGCACCTGGGTTTGGCCACAGCTTTGCTCCACCCTGGAACAGGTTCTGGGAGCTGGGAGAGGCCAGGGAGTGAGATCAGTCACTTCCAAGCCTGTTGTGGAAAGGGACTTCCAGGACCTCCAAGAGCACAGAAATGCTGGGGCTGGAACTGTGGCTGTCTCTCAACTGTTCCTAGTTTCTTCTGGCCCTACAGAGGGCATAGCCCCAGCCACACCTCCCCTGCTGCAGCCAGCATCCTCACAGGGGCTGCTCTGAATGGGCTGTTGTCACCATCACTATCTCCAAATTGAAAATATGGTTAAAGAAACTTCTTGAGTAGTCTGCATTAGAATAAGATTAATTAACCAACATCACCACCATTCTTTGCTTTTTCGGTGATTCTGAAAGAGTAGTCATTAATAATATCTCATGTTTAAGATAAGAGAATAAAAAAGTCCTGTGAAATTAACTGCATTTCCACCTTACGTCATTCCATGATTGCATGATGGGCATCTTACAAGCATACATTTATAGAAAGAACCTCTAACTTATTTTTCTTATTTTGATTCATGTAACCCAAACCCAAATTAAGACTATAATATAATCTGTTCTTTGAGGTTCCAATTGGTTGAAGTAAACTTTCATGGAGTACTGAGGAAGAAATAGAGACCCAAAGGAACGTATAAATTTATAAATATAAAATTAGCTGATTTTATTTTTGGGTAAGCAAATACCCTAAGAACTACAAGTAGCATGGTAAAAAGCTATAGTTAATTTTCAGTCTATTCATGTAGAATTTGTATATATAGTTGTTAACTATCATCCTACTTTTAGAAGATAGTTATCATATATTCAACTTATATCAGGAGTTACACTGTGCTTACTCTGACATTCTTTACCAGGATTACTACCACCTTTTTTCCTTCTTAATTCTGTATTGGTACCCAAAGATGATATCCCCTTATAGTGTATCTAGTACATAAAATTAATCACATCTTTCAATATTCTTCAAGAAGTTAAATTAAGTTCATATTCCCCACAGAAAACATACTTCTTTCAACTCACATGAATATTATAATTTTGTTATTTATTTTAATATTTCAAATTGCAAGCTATTGCATACAAATATTTAGCCTTTAAAAATTTCTTTTATAAAGAACATATTAAGAATGACATCACCAAGATGACAGTGTAGGAGATACCAGACCACATTCCCCCCCACACACACACAAAATTTAGACAGCTATTCATAAAACAAACTAGCCCAGAAAGGACTTAAGTGCAATCTAAAGAATCTACAGCAACACAGTGAGGGAAAAAAAAAGAAACATACACATAAGAAAAAAGAAAGAAAAAGGCAAAAGCAATGGAGATTATCCACATGAAAAGGATCACTGGTGAGATCAGCATATCTGAGATACCAGTAGACTGCTAGGAGTAAAGAAGAAAGGTAGAGGCTATCAGTAAAAGCCACATGGCAGGAATTACCACCATCCCTATGAACCTGCTCTGCAGAAGACACAAGCATCTCTTGCCACTGAGGTAACCAACAGGTATTCCTGCCAGAGAATACCAGACAAGATGGCACAGCCATACAACCTCCTCCAACTACAGAAGTGACTGCTGTTGAGCTGCTTAAAAAAAGGAGCAGCTGCCTCTCTCAAACCTGAGCGTATCCTGACCCTGGAGCTGTGGCTAAACCACATGTGTCTACACTCTAGACCAAGCCTCTATGGCTGCAGTGGCCCTGTCCATATCTCAGACATTGAAGCCATTGGCACAGTGAACTGGCTTATATTTCATTTCAGAGCAAATCACTCACTGTGCATGCCTGTGCTCCAGATGCTGGCACAGCCACCATAGAGAACTAAGCACTGACCACACCCCAGAGCCAGTCTAACTCTGTGCATGCCTATGTTCCCATTCCTGGCTCCCTGGAGACTTCACAAGCATTTATTTCTTACAAAATGTTACTAACACAGCAATGGGGTTGCATGACAGCCAGGCATCAGCTCAGCCACCATAGACAGCTAGGCCCCACTCTGACCTTGGAGCTGCTCAGATTCTAAATGTAGCTGTGCTCCTACTTTCAGCTCCCTTGGTCGCTTCACAAGTACCTGTGCCTTGCAAACTATTGCCAACACAGTAGCAAAGGTGTCTACACACTGGCACCAGTGCCATTACTGACCCAGGTCCCCAATCTTCAGTCCCTCCACCTGTGCCCATGTTTCAGGCCTCTGCTCTGTGGCTACTTCATGGGCATCACTCACAAGACACTGGTGCTACCACCATTGGGAGCAGGACCGCAAGCCAGACCCAATGGGCAGAGAGATGCCCTTAACTACAAATTCCCTGATGGGAGAAAAAAAAATTGAAGGACCTCACCAGCCATTGCCACCAAAGACCCCAGCAACACTCATTGCCACTATGGAAATCTACAGCATTTGCTGCTAAACGTTTCTGCAATCTTAAAGAGGTCAGCTGACAGGGCTGCATAGAGACAACACAGTTGCGCTATAATTGGTGCCAGAAGTGCTGAATCCCACCCAGCAAGAACATCACACTGTCTTTTTTGGGGAAAATATTTCCACACTGAAATTAGTCCATAAAGTCTGCAAGAGATGACTGCTTCGTGAAGTGCACAGACATCAATATATGGCAGCAGAAACACATACAAAAAAACAAAACATAACACCACCTAAAGAACACAGTAATCTCCCACTAGCTGATTGCTAAAAAAAATAGACATACATGAACTGCCAAAGAATTCAGTATAATTTTGTAAAGTGATATAAGTGAACTTCAAGATAATATACAAAAAATAATTCAATGGAACTAAAAATAATAAGTGCAAATATGAGAAATTTAACTAAGAAATTGAAGTTACAAAAAATCAGAAATCTTGAAGTTGAAAAAATACAATGAATGAAATGAAAAAATGCAATAGAGTGCATCAATTGCATAATTGACCAAGCAGAAGAAAGAGTTTTGAATTTGAAGACAGGTTATTTGAAAATATACAGTGAGAGGAGAAAAAAAAGAAGGAAGAAAAATGAAGACAGCTTACAGGATATATGGAACATGACCAAGAGAGCAAACTTTAAATTATAGGTGCCCATGGAGCGGCCACAGAGCAGAGGCCTGAAACATGGGCCCATGTGGAGGGACTGCAGTTTGGGGACCTGGGCCAGTAATGGCACTGGTGCCAGTGTGTAGACACCTTTGTTACTGTGTTGGCAATAGTTTGCAAGGCACAGGTACTTGTGAAGCAACCAAGGGAGCTGAAAGACAAGAAAGGAGAGAAAATGGGTAGAAAGCTTACTTAAACAAATAATAACATAAAACTTTTCAAATCTATGGAAATATATAAATATTCAGGTATAGAAAGGTCAACGGCTTTCAATGAGCTGCAATTTAAAAAAGCTACTACCAGACATTGTATAATCAAACTGTCAAAATTAGAGACAAAGAAAATTTGGAAAGCAGAAAGAGAAAATAATAATATCACATATAAGGGAGTTTCTTCTCAGCAGAATTCTTACAGACCAGGAAAGGGCATGATATATTCAAAGTGCTGAAAGCAAAAAAAGAGAGAATGGAAGGGAAGGGGGAGGGAGGGAGGAGAGGGAAGGAGGAAGGAGGGAAGGAAAGAAGGAGAGAGGGAGAGGAAGGAGGAGAAGGAGGGAGGGAAGGGAAGGGAAGGGAAGAATGAAAAGAAAAGAAAACAAAAAGAGAAAAAACTGGGAACCAATAATATGTTACCCAGCAGAGCTCTACTTCTGAAATAAAGAAGAGATAAAGACATTCTTAGAGAAACAAAAGCTAAAGGAGTTCATCATCACTGTACCTGTCTTACTAGAAATGCTAAAGGGAGTTCTCCAAACTGAAATAAATTGATACTAATTAGTAACATGAAAATATGTGAATTTATCAAACTCACTGGTAAATGTGAGTTTATAGTCAAATTCAGAATATTCTAATAGTATAGTGATGGTGTGTAAATCATTTGTATATCTTAAATATGAATGTTAAAAGACAAAACTATTAAAATAATAATAGATACAATAATTTGTTAAACAATATACAATATAACAAGATGTAAATTGTGACACCAATAATAAGATGCTGGCAATTGGGGATGCTGACGTAAAACTATTGATTTATTTTATGTGGTAAAGCTAAGTTATTATCAGCTTAAAATAGCTTGTTATAACTATAAGATGTATTATGCATGTTTCATGGTAATAACAAAGCTAAAACCCATAGTAGATACACAAAAGATACAGTAATAAATCAAAGCATATACTAGAGAAAATTATCTAAACATGAAGGAAAACAGGAAGAAAGGCAGAAAAAAGCAAAGGATATACAAAAAAAAAAAAGAAACGACAGTAGTGAGTTCTTACTTTGAGTGTGAATGGATCAAATTCTCTAATCAAAAGATATAGAATAGCCGAATGGTTGAGTAAAACAAGACCCAACTACATGCTGCCTACAAAATACTCACTTCACATTTAAGCACACACATAGATTGAAAAATAAAAAGATAGAAAAGATATTTCATGCAAATGGAAATCAATAAGGAGCAGGGCAGGTGTAGCCATACTTATATAAGACAAAGTAGAAATTAAGGAAGAACGATAAAAGGAGACCAAAAAGTTTAAGAGATCAATTCATCAAGGAGATATTACAATTATAAGTGTATATGGACCCAATATTTGAGCATCTAAATATATAAAGCAAATATCAATAGATCTAAAGAGAAAGCGAGATTGTAATACAGTGATCCACCTGCAATAATGGACAGATCATTCAGACAAAATAATCAATAAAGAAACATTCAACTTGAACTTGAGTTAAGACTAAATGAACCTAACAGACATGTACAGAACATTCCATTTATACATAGTAGAATACACATTCCTCTCAACTATACATGAAATATTCTCCAGGATAGATCATGTTAGGCTTAAAAAAAGCCTTAACATATTTAAAAAGAATGAAATCATATCAAGTATATTTTTCAACCACAGTGATATGAAACTAGAAATCAATAAGACAAATTTCAAAAAATTTACAAATATGTGTGATTATAATATAAAAATACCTTCCGATAAACAAAAGTGAAAACACTACATACGAAAATTGTGGGATGCAGCAAAAGCAGTTCTAATAGGGAATTATAGAGCAATAACCAAATTCATCAAAAAGGAAGAAAGATTTCTAAATAAACAACCTAATGTTACAACTCAAGGAAATAGAAGAAGAACAAACTAAGCCCAAAGTTAGTAGAAGAAATAAAATAATAAACAGCAGAAGTAATGAAATAAAGACCAGAAAAACAATAGAAAACATCAATAAATGTAAGAATTGGTTTTTTGAAAAGATAAACAAAATTGACAAACCTTTAGCTAGGTTAGGAGAAGATAGAGAAGACTCACAAAAATTAAATCAGAAGTGAAAGAAGATATATTACAACTGATACAACAGATTCACAAAGGATTATAGGAGATAACTATGAATAATTATATGCCAACAAGTCAGATAACCTAGAATAATAAATACATTTCTAGATTCATATAATTACCAAGACTGAATCATGAAAAAATAAAAATCTAAATAGACTAATAGTAAGTAATGAGATTGATTCTCTAATAAAGTGTCTCCTATAAAAGAAATTCCTAGGACCCGATGGTTTCATTGCTGATTTCTACCAAATATTTAAAGAAACACTAATACCAATCTTTCTTAAACTCTTCCAAAAAGTTGAAGAGAAGGGAATTCTTCCAAACAAGTTTTAGAAAGCCAGCATTACTATGAAACCAAAACTGGATAAGGATACTACAAGAAAAGAACTTCCAATGAATATCCTTCATGAACTTAATGAAAAACCTCTTAAGAAAACCCTAGAAAGCCATATTCAACAGGATAGTAAAAAGATCATTCACCATGATCAAGTGGGATATATCTCTGGAAGGCAAAGATGTTTCAAAATAAGAAAATTAATAAGTGTAATACACAATATTAATAGAACGAAGGACAAAACCATATGATAATCTAAAAGATATAGAAAAGACAATAGGCAATATTTAACATCTATTTGCTATAAAAACTCTCAACAAATTAAGTATAGAATAAATGTACCTTAACACCACAAAAGGCCATATAAGACAAACTCCTAACTAGCATCATACTTTACAGTGAAAAAGGAAAACTTTCCCTTTAAGATCAGTAACAAAACAAGGATGTGAACACTTTTGTCACTATGTATCAGTCTGTTCTCACACTGCTAATAAAGAACTATCTGAAACTGGGTAATTTATAAAGGAAAGTCGTTTAATTGACTCAGCTCCGCATGGCTGGGAAGGCCTCAGGAAACATAATCATGGCAAAAGGAGAAGCAAACATGTCCTTCTTTACATAGTGGCAGGAAGGATAAAGTGCTGAGCAAAAAGGGGAAAAGCCCCTTATAAAAAGATCAGATCCTGTGAGAACTCACTCACTATCATGAGAACAGAATGGAGGTAACCACCTCCATGATTAAATTACTTCCCACTTTATCTCTCCCATGACACATGGGGATTATGGGAACTACAATTCAGTGTGAGATTTGAGTGAGGATACAGAGCCAAACCACATCACATTTGTATTTAACATATTACTGGGAAATTTATCCAGATAAACTAGGCAAAAAAAACCAACAACAACAACAAAATAAAAGACATTAGAATTGGAAAGGAATGTGTGAAATTTTCTTACACGTTACAGTAATGCTCTAGATGACATAATCATAGATATAGAAAAAGCTATAAATACCACTAAAACCTCTTAGAACTAATAAATGAATTCAGTAAATTTACAGGATACAAAATTAACATACAAACATTAGTAGCATTTTTGTACACTAAGAATGAACTATCAAAAAAGAAATGAAGAAAACAATCCCATTTGTAATAGCTGCCACATAATAAAATACTTAAGAAGAAATTTAACCAGGGATGTGAAAAATCTGTACACTGAAAACTATACAACAATGATAAAAGAAAAGATGACACAAATAAATAGAAAGATAACCAAATAACCAGATTCACGAGTTGGAAGAATTAATATTGTTAAAATGTTCATATGACTCAAAACAGTCTAAAAATTCATTATAATCTCTATCAAATTTCCAATGACATACATTATAGAAATGGAAAAAAAAAAACTATCTTAAAATTTGTATAACACCACAAAAGACCCCAATTAGCTAAAGCAATCTTTGGCAAAAAGAACAAAGCTGCAGACATCACAATACGTGATTTAAAATCTACTACAAAACTATAGTAATCAATGCAGCATGGCACTGACATAAAAACAGACATATAGGCCAATGGAACAGAATAGAGATCTCAAAAATATATCCATGCATTTATGGTCAATTTATCTTTCAAAAAGATGCTAAAAACACACAATAGTGAAAGAACAGTCTCTGCAACAAACATGGCATTCAAAGTGGATATCCATATGCTGAGAAATATAAGTATACCCTTACCTCATGCAATACTCAAATATCAACTCAAAATTAAATGAAGACTTAAACATAAGACCTGTAACTGTAAAACTACTGGAAGAAAACATAGTGGGAAAGTTCCATGACTTTGGTCTAGGCAAATATCTTTTGGGTACAACTCCAAAAACAGAGGCAACAAAAACAAAAATAGACAAATGGCATTACATCAAACAAAATCTTCTACATAGCAAAGGGATCAATCAACATAGTAAAGAGACAAATTATGAATGGGAGAATATATTTGCAAGTCATACATCTGATGAGGGGCTAATATCCAAAATATAAAAGAAAATTTAAAAAACTCAATAGTTAAAAAAAAAACCTGATTTTAAAGTGGGCAAAATACCTGGATATATATTTCTTTTAAAAAAAGACATATAAATTGCCTATAAGTCTATGGAAAAATGCTCAACATTACTCATCATCAGAGAAAAGCAAATAAAAATCAAAATGATATGTCACCTCATGCCTATCACCGTGGCTATTAACAAAACAAAAAAGATAACAAGTGTTGTCAGGAATGTGGAGAAAAGAGAATCTTTGTAAAGTACACTGTTGGTGGGAATGTCAATTAGTACAGCCATTATAAAAAACTGTATGGAAGTTCCTCAAAAAAAGTGAAAATAGAACTCTTGTATGATCCAGCAATCCTACTTCTGGGTATACACATTCAAAGGATTGGAAATCAGTATACCAAAGAGTTATCTGCACTCCCATGTTTATTATAGCACTATTCACATTAGCCAACATATAAAAGCAACATAAGTGTCCATCAGGGGATGAATAGATAAAGATAATTTGGTATATATATACAATGGAATACTACTTGTTGTTTAAAAATAAGGAAATCTTGCCATTTGTAACAAAATGGATGAACCTGGAGGACATTATGTTAAGTGAAATAAGCCAGGTGCAGAAAGACAAGCACCACATGATCTCACATGTGGAGTGTAAAATAGTTAAAATAGAAACAGAGAGTAAAATGGTGGTTACTAGAGACCATAAGTTGGGAACTGGGGAGATGTTGGTCAAAATACAGAAAATTTCAGTTAGACACGAGGAGTAACTTCAAGAGATCTATTATATATCATGATGACTGCAGCTAATAACGATGTGTTGTATACTTGAAAATTGCTAAGATAATAGATTTTAAGTGCTCTCACCACAAAATAAGAATAGTAAGTATGTGAGGTAATGCATGTGTCAAATAGCTGGATTTAGCCATTCCACAATGTACAAATACATCAAAACATTGTGTCATATCATAAATATATACTATATTTACTTTTTAATTAAAAAACACAAAAATAAAATTAAACATTATACATAGTCTCAAATGTCTAACTTTTAAAATAGTAAGCATTTTATTTAAAGTATAATAAAGCAAATATGGCCAACTTTTCCTTTTTTATTAGAATACTCAACCAGAATTCTGGCCATAACAGCAAAGGCATAAACGTTATGAAAAATAACAAAAGTCTTTCGGAAATAAAATAGGAATTCCTTCATTCTCCCTCACAATCCTCAAATTGTGCATAAATTTAAACAAACAGAAACAACAACAAAACCTACTCAGATTCCCTATCTGGAATTAATTATTTAGCCATCATCATCTATTGTTTTTAAATGAGCAAACACAGCAGGAAGGCACTAAAGCAAGAACGATAATTAACTTCAGAAATCGCAGATACCTACTAAGTTCAATAGTTATTACTATGCAAGGTCACTTCCAAATGAAGTTCAGAAAAACTGAAGCTTGACGAACATAGGTTGAAGAAATGCATGCACTTCATTTGGAGTTTTCACAGTAACATGTATCCCCAGGTTGGAAATCTAATTTTATCATTTCAGTCAATCCTTTTTAAGATTGTTTGTTTTGGAAAATAAAACTAAAGAAAATCATTCTTCTTGTAGCTTGTATATCTACATTGATTAAAATGATTTAAGGTTTTGTGATAATTATTTTTAGGTAAATTTTGTTTAAAATGCTATTATTGTTTTATGTTTTGTTAATGCAATCTAAATATTTAATAATTTGTTAGGATGAGAATTTATATTGTAATAATAATTGTGTGTGTCTAAATTCCTGGAAAGCATTATTTGAGATACTATTATTTGTATAGCAATCAATTGCAAAAATCAAAATATATAGAATGTAACTTGGAGAGGATCTCACCAAATTTGAGGTAAATAGATCATTTAAATAAATAAATACAGTAAGGTATTTTGAGCCATTGAATAAAATAATGCATGAGTCCATACTGATATAATCAAGTAAATAAAGATATAGAAAGAAAGTTCTTCATTATAATAAAATGCAAAATACTGAAGAAATTATGGAATTTTTTAAATTGCCATTTGGTAATCACCATAGAAACAGTAGGTTCAGGCAGAAAAAAAAAATTGGTACTAAAACATTTGGTTAGAAATAAAATGTTTTGCCAGGCACCGTGGCTTGCATCTGTAATCACAACTACTCTGGAGGCTGAGGTGGAAGATCTCTTGAGCCCAGGGGTTTGAAGCTGCTGTGAGCTATATTAATGCCACTGAACCCCAGCCTGGGTGACAGAGAAAGTCCTTGTCTCTAAGAAAAATAAAATAAAAAATGTTTTAAAAAATGAAATAAGATAATTACAGAGTCTTAAATTGTCTCCCTCCAAGGTACTTTTATCTGCAGAGAAAAAAAATAGTAAATTTACAGTTGAGAAATGTAATGGTCATTACCTTAGTAATTGAAGTTCATATCACCAGTAAAGAAAAAAAGTATCCTATACTATGGTTGATATATAATGCAGATGTATCTGTTATTCTTGCTGTAAATGTTAAACAAAATCTTATTATGTGGAAATATCACAAATGACAAGGTCATCAAAGACAAAAAAAAAAAAAAATACTATGAGGATGCTCCCAATTAGAGTTTACTAACACAAACCATGACATAAATGCCATGAAAATTCATAATTAGATCTTAGGCCAGGAAATATTATTTTATTTTGCTGTAAAAGATTTTACAGGAATAGTTTGTGAATTATAAGTAAGCTCTGCGGACTAGCTTATAGTATTTTTCAATCCAAATAAACAATAATATTTATTTTGAAGAATTTTTAAATATATTGAGAAATAAATTACAGAAGTAGTTGGAAAAGATTATTAAAAGTGTTCTAAAGAGGAAGATAGAGAAGAACAGAGAGATGGATAGTGGGAAAGAAAAAGTGAGAAAGAAACAAAGAATAATAAACGATAGCACATTACAAAGCATTAACATTAGTGGAATTTGGCCTGATTCTAGGACTGGAGCAGAAAATAAATAAGTTTAAATCATCTTGTAGTGCCGGCATATGAGGAAAATGTTTTTTTTTCTTTCCTATAACATAGCAACAACAAGTGTTAATGGATATGTCAAAGGGGATCAGGAGTCAAATGCAAAAGATTCAGTGACCAAAGCTGGAAGAATTTGAATAATAAAATAAAGTAGTCCCAGATTACAACCCAAATTCTAAAAGAAATATCCATTAATCCATAGTGACGTAATCAAATTACTGAACAGGTAAATAAATGGGGGAGAAGTGAGACATCTTCCCCTGTAGAAGAATTTCAAATAATTTGTATGAATACTGCACCTTAAGTAGTTAAAGCATAACTTTTGACTCCTTAAGTGTGGATTGGGCCTGGTGACTTCCTTCCAAAGACCATAATATTGAAAGGGGGGCTAAAACTTTAACAAACGATGATTCTTGCAGTGGAGAAATCTGACAAATACTATGTCAGCCACGTGATAAGTTTAATATCAACAGTGACATGTCATGTTGATAGTATGTACTCCTGATATGATATGCTAAAAATGGCATGTTACCTCTGTGATTTTCCTCTTTAAAACACATTACCCCAAGCTAATTATGGAAAAAATATCAAAGAAATCCTAATTGAAGGACATTCTACAAAACACCTGACCATTAATCCTTAAAATTGTCAAGGTCATCAAAGACAAGGGAAGTCTGGAAATCTGTCACAGCTGACAGGAGCCTAAAGAGACATGATCAATAGATGTAAGGTGTTTTCGTGGATGGGATTCTGAAAGAGAAAAAAAGACATTGAATATAAACTAAATACATTTGAACAAAGGAGGCTTCACTTAGTAATGTATCAATATCAGTTTATTAAGTGTAACAAATGCAGCATACTATTGTGTGTGTATATAAAAATTATACATATGTGTATATTACATATACTTTTTTTAGTTGAGTGTTTGTTATTGGCTAAGTAGGTATCCAAACTTAGATCTCAAGAAGAATCACAAAATAGGAGTGATAAGCAGAGTAACAGACAAAACAAAATGAACAAACTCTGGAAACAGAAACTCAAGATTGTTATACAACATTTTCCTACTACTAAGATACTAGAAAAATTTTATTTTACTGTTAACGTCAGGAGATTTTTTGAGAAAGACCAGAAAAGCATGTCTAGGTTCAACACAAACTAATTGCATTTCAAAACTACTAAACTTAAATGTGAACAAGTATTTTTTTAATATAGAGAAAATATGTTAATTCACTTTAAACCTGAGTCATTGTTTCTAAGTCATGTTAATTTTTATCACATTTTAAAAAATATTCTTGCCTATGCCTTTGCTTATTCAAATCCTTGACATGCTTTTGAAGAAGTATTTATTGGAAGCATAATAGAAGAGCTAGTAGAATCTGAATTATTAGTTGCAAATAGCAAAAATGAAATCAGGCAAAAAATGAATTTATAAAGGATATTGTTGATTTTCACATTTCAAAACTTCTGGGTGGGCCAAATAATCAGGTTTGGATACAACATAGAAATAGAATTTGCCTGAGACATTGCTGCTACAACTGGGCATAGACACTAGCTCACCCATTAACACCAATGACAACAGACCCTGAACACTACTCCTACAACTATTTCTACTATTGACCATGGAAAAGGGATGAAATCATTATTACTATAATCACAAAGATTAGAGTAGACTGCACTATCCTTGCTTTTTTTTTGTATGTATTGCAGATTCATAATTTGGATTGGTCTATTGATTGGAAGATAAGGTTACATGTCACAGAATTCAAAACAGGAAAAAAAGAAATGACTCAAAGACCTTCTTTTCAGCATTATAATAAATAGTGGCTGGCAAAGATCTCTGAACTTAGAAAGTGGGTTCAGATGTTAGGCAGCCACCTGTGTTTACAGCATAAGCTACCAAACAACAATTTTATACAACAGACTTTCGGTCAGTGGGGAACTGACAGGCTTTATGCAAGACAATAAGAAAATTGAATTTTAGAAATAAACTATGGTTGCAAAGGAGAAACTGGATTGTAGATCATAAGATCAGTTAGAAACCCATTGCAAAGTTTCGCTCAAGTATATTTTTTCCAGGAAAACACATTTTTCTCCTCACAACCCTCTTTAAATGTTATTCTAGTGTCTTCATTTGCATAGAGTGGTAGAGAAGACATGGAATACTATTTTTGTTCACTTTCTTTCTTAAAGACATTTTATTTGGCTCCATTTGAGTTTCAGTTAAGAAACTTAAAAATTGTTTGTTCTTAGAAATATAATTGCAATGTATCTAAATGACTGCTTGATTTCTAAACTCATTTTTTAATTCATTGCCCTCGTTTTCAATTTTCAAGAAATTTTAAAATAATTTTACCTAACCAGAGCAATTAGGCAAGAGAAGGTAATAAAGTTCATCTAAATTGGAAAGGAGGGTATCAAACTGCCCCTGTTTACAGAAGACATAAACTTACTTCTAGAAAAACCTACAGACTCTACCAAAAAATTCTTAGAAATGCTAAACAAATTCAGTAAGGTTGTAGCATAAAAAAATCAACATACAAAATTGATAGTGTTTCTATTCAGGAACAACAAGCTAGCTGAAAAAGAAACCAAGAAGGCAATCTCATTTACAGTAGCAAAACAAACAAAAACACCTATAAATAAATTTAATCACGGAGGTGAAAGACCTCTACAAGGAAAACTAAAAAACACTGATGAAATAAATTGAATAAAGGATACAAATGAAAGACATTCCATGCTCATGGATGGGAATAATTCATATTGTTAAAATGGCAATACTATCCAATGCAATCAACAGAGTCAATGAAGAAAAAAAATCTAAAATTTGTAATCTAGTCCTAAAACAACCTCTAATAGCCAAAGCAATCCTGAACAAAAAGAACAAAGCTGGAGGCACTGCACTACCAGACCTCAAAATATACTGCAAAGATATAGTAACCAAAAGAGCATGAACTAGCATAAAAACAGATACATAGACCAATTTAACAGAATGGAGAACTCAGGAATTAATCAATGTATCTACAGCCAACTAATTTTTGACAAAGGTGCCAAGAATACTCATTGGGGGAAAGGACAGTCTCTTTAATAAATGGTGCTGATAAACATGGATATTCATATGCGGAGAGTGAAACTAGACACCCACCTCTCAACTTATAGGAAAATAAAAATGGATCAAAGATCTAAATATAAGACTCAAAGCTATAAAACTACCAGAAGAAAACATGAGGTATTACATTTTAGGTCACTGACCTGCAAAAAGATTTTATGACTAAGACCTCAAAAGCACAGGCAACAAGGCAAAAATAGATGGAATTATAGCAAACCACAAAGCTTCTGCACAACAAAGGAAACAATCAACAGAGTGAAAGGACAGGCTACATACAGAGTGGGAGAAAAGATTAACCAACTACTCACATGACAGGGGATTAACACTCAGAAGATATAAGGAACTCACACATCTCAACAGTAAGCAAAACAAATAAGTTGATTTAAAAATGATCAAATGGTCTGAACAGATATTTCTCAAAAGAAGACATCAAATGGCCAACAGATATATGAAAAAATGCTCAACGTTGTTAATTACCAGGGAAAGGCAAATTGAAATCACAATGAGGTATCTTCTCATCCTAGTTAGCATGGCTATTTTCCAAAAGATAAAAATTAACAAATGCTGGTGAGAATGTGGAGAAAAGGGAACACTTATACACCCTTGGTGAGAATGTAAAATAGTATAATACAACCACTATGGAGAACAATATGGAGGTTCCTCAAAAAAACTACAAATAGAACTACCATATGGTCTAGCAGTCCCCCTCCCAGGCTGATATGGTTTGGATCTGTGTCCCTGCCCAAATCTCATATTGAATTTTAATCCCCAGTCTTGGAGGTGGGGCCTGGTGGGAGGTGATTAGATCATTAAAGTGGATCCTTCATGAATGGTTTAGCACCATCCTCTTGGTGCTATTCTTGTGACAGTGAATTCTAATGAGATCTGGTATTTTAAAAGTGTGTGGCAACTCCCCTCCCCTCACTCCTGATTACACCATGTGAGATGCCTCACTTCTTCCTCGCCATGCACCATGATTGTAAGCTTCCTGAGGTCTCCACAAAAGCAGAAGCTGTCATGATTCCTGTATAGCCTATGGAACATGAACCACTTAAATCTATTTTCTTTATAAATTACCCAGTATCAAGTATTTACAACGATGTGAGAATGGACTAATACACAGGCATTTATCCAAATGAAAGGAAATCATTATATTGAAGAGACATCTGCATGCCTGTATATTGTGGCACTGTTCACAATAGCCAAGATCTTAAATCAACCTAGTTGTCTAACAATAGATGAATGGATTTTTAAAAGGTGGTATAGCTAATGCTAAATGATGAGTTAATGGGTGCAGGAAATCAACATGGCACATGGATACATATGTAACAAACCTGCACATTGTGCACATGTATCCTAAAACCTAAAGTATAATAAAAAAAAAAACTGTGAGAAAAAAATAAAAATAAACAAAATAAAAGGTGGTATATATGCAAAATGGAATACTATTCATCCATAAAATAATGAAATCCTGTAATTCATGTCAACATTATGGAACTGGAGGAAATTATGTTAAGTGAAATAAGCCAGAAACAAAGGAATATTGCATGGTCTCACTCATATATGCAATCTAATAAAAGATCTCATAGAAGTAGAAAGTAGAACAGAGGATATGTGGGAAGGTTAAGGAGAGAGTAGGTAGAGAGAGATTTGTTAAAGAATACAAAATTACAGCTAGATAGGAGGAATAAGTTCTAGTGTTCTATACCATTGTAGGATTACAATAGTTAACAATAACATCTATAGTTTTAAATAGCTAGAAGGAGGATATTGAATGTACCCAACACAAGAAATGATAAATGTTTGAGATGATGGATATGCTAATTACTCTGTTTTGACCACTCTATATATTATATGTATTGAAACGTTGCTAGCTACCCAATGACTATGTAAAATTATCCTCAATTTAAAATATTAAATTAAATTAATTATTAAAAAACAAATAATGTTAGACTTACAGAAAAGTTATAGGAAAGGGGAATATAAGGTAAGGAGTATAAAGTTTCAATTATACAAGGTAATTAAGTTCTGGTGATCTATTATACAGCATGGTAACCCAGATCTATTGATAACTTAGTGTATACTTAAAATTTGCTAAGAAGGTACATCTTAAGTTTCTTATGCGTGCACAAAAATAACAATAATAATAATAAATGAGGTAGAAGGGAACTTTGAGAGATGATGGTCATGTTTATGACCTTAATTGTGGTGATTGTTTAATGGGTATATACGTATCCCCAAATTAATCAAGGTGTATATATCAAGGTGTATATATATATATATATATTTTTTTTTTTTTTTTTTGAGACGGAGTCTCGCTCTATCGCCCAGGCTGGAGTGCAGTGGCGCAATCTCGGCTCACTGCAAGTTCCGCCTCCCAGGTTCACGCCATTCTCCTGCCTCAGCCTCTCCGAGTAGCTGGGACTACAGGCGCCCGCCACCACGCCCGGCTAATTTTTTGTATTTTTTAGTAGAGACGGGGTTTCACCGTGGTCTCCATCTCCTGACCTCGTGATCCGCCCGCCTCGGCCTCCCAAAGTGCTGGGATTACAAGCGTGAGCCACCGCGCCCGGCCTATATTTTTTTTAATAAAAGAGAAGTAACAAAAAATAATACAGTGAGTTCCCATATATCCTATTCTTTCCCCAATATTAACATCTTATGCAAAGACAGTAGTAAAATTGTGGAAACCAAAACATTTACATAGATGTAAGACTTTTAACCAATCTACAGACATTCATTGAATTTTGATGGTTTTCCAATAATGTCCCTTTTCTAGTCTATGATTCAAGCCAGGATTAATAATTGTATTATACTGTCAAATTTTTAATATCTTTTAACATATGAAATGTCATCTATCCCTCTTCTTCCATGCCCTTCACACTTTTGAAATGATGAAGCCAGTGTTTTTTTAGATTGTCCCTCAATTAGTGTTTGTATGATGTGGTCTCATGATTAGATTGAGGCCATGTGTTTTTACCTGATGGTGTGCTTTTCTTGATGCATCATATCACAGTCACCTGGTATAGACATTAATATTTGTAATATTAATTTTGCTGGTGGAATTTCTAATGTGGTATCTGCCATGCTCCTCCACTGTAAAGTTCCCATTTTCTCTTTATAGTTCTCTTCCAAAATCCTTCCTGATATGTTTGGCCATTAATATCGCCCTGTCCTTCTTCCCCTGACACGACCACCACCTTCATTATTTACACATTTCTTGACAGGTTTTTTTTTTTTTTTTTTTTTTTTTTTTGAGACGGAGTCTTGCTCTGTCACCCAGGCTGGAGTGCAGTGGCGCATGATCTCGGCTCACTGCAAGCTCCACCTCTCTGGTTCACTCCATTCTCCTGCCTCAGCCTCCCGAGTAGCTGGGACTACAGGCGCCTGCCACCACACCCAAACTAATTTTTTGTATTTTTAGTAGACGGAGGGTTTCACTGTGTTAGCCAGGATGGTCTTGATCTCCTGACCTCATGATCCGCCCGTCTCGGCCTCCCAACGTGCTGGGATTACAGTCATGAGCCACCACCTCTGGCCTTTTTGACAGTTTTATTAGGTTTTTTAAATAAAGAAAGGTAAATGTGGGCTCAAGGAGCCATCCATGAGCATTAATTGGGTGTGTTATAAACCAGGCACAGAAGTAGGTAAGAAACACAGGCTCTCAAGACTTATAGGGAACATAACTTCTAAAGAAATACAATAAATATAGGGTTATGCTTAGTTTATTCAAATCTCAATACTATTTTGAGGAAACTATTTTTACATATTAAGTGAAGATTAAAGATTTTGTTTCACATTTAGTAAATATTTAAATATTTATTGTTGATAACTAATTTTTCTTAAATCACATATATCAAGAAATCTATTCATTCGAAAAGCTTTTACTGAGTGCCTACTGTGCCTAGCACAGAGCTGAGCACTCAGTCTCATCTGATCCTCTGAGTTATCTCCCCATCTGACATGTTTGTTGGTAGAATGCATTACCCTGCAGCTATATAACTCATGGAGGCTTCATCTTCAAAGAGCAGTAAAAACTCACATGATTAGATGAGCTTTAAAAGCTTAACTAGAATAACCTCTCTTTCGATTAACTTAAACTAAACTGTTTAGTCACCTAATCCAGGCAGAATTATCACATTATATTTACTGGCTTGCCCACACTCAAAGGGAAATAAATACATAGGTTGTACACACGGGAATCTGGGGCGCCATCTTGGAATTGTATCTACCACATATCACATAATGGATGTTTTTACTCACAAGTCCTATAAAATTGAAAGGTGAAGCCAGCTGGGCTTCCGGTTTGGGTTGGGACTTGGAGAACTTTTCTGTCTAGCTAAAGGATTGTAAACACACCAATCAGCACTCTGTGTCTAGCTAAAGGTTTGTAAATGCACCAATCAGCTCTCTGTAAAAACGGACCAATTGGCACTCTGTAAAATGGACCAATCAGTGCTCTGTAAAATGGACCAATCAGCAGGACATGGGCAGGACCAAATAAGGGAATAAAAGCTGGCCACCCAAGCCAGCAGCCGCAATCTGCTCAGGTTGTCTTGCCAGTTGTGGAAGCTTTGTTCTTTCACTGTTAATGATAAATCTTGCTGCTGCTCACTCTTTGGGTCCATACTAATTTATGAGCTGTAACACTCACTATGGAGGTCTGCGGCTTCACTCTTGAAGTCAGGGAGACCACGAACCCACCGGAAGGAAGAAACTCCGGACACATCTGAATATCTGAAGGAGCAAACTCCAGACACACCACCCGTAAGAACTGTAACACACGCCGTGAGGGTCAGCGGCTTCATTCTTGAAGTCAGCGAGATCAAGAACTCACCAGAAAGAATAAATTCCGGACACAAAATCAGATATTGCTTGCCTTCAATATTGGAGGAGAAGATAGCAAACTGATCCAAAGTGTGAACATTTATCTGAAAAGTTGATTATTTGCAATAACATTTTCCTTGGCGTTCTCAGAAAACTCATTTTAAAATAATTTTCAACTTGCTGAATATTGTATAAATTAAGATAGTAGAATTAGAGTCCAAAATTATGTAAGTGTTAAGGGATTATAGAAGTGAATATAAAACCTTTCAACTATTTCAGTTCCTTTTAATAACATGATTGACTAGGACTTGGCATTATTTTAGAGCAAACTTCCATACACTTTGCTTTCTATTCACAATGTATTTGCAAGAACAGTTAAAAGAAAATTCTATGATTTTTACTATACCTCTCAGTCCATCAAGAACAAAGATATATAAGAGAAGATCAGATGTTTGGCAGGGATCTAGTGGGTTTATTAGTAGTTGGTAATACTATTTGGTTTATTACTGAGTTGAATGCAGACAAAATCTTGCTCTTCCAAAGTGAACAGAATTGGTCAGCAGTAAGTTAATTAGTTGCAATTTTTTTTTGTTGGAGTGAGTTTGGTGCTGTGTGTATTTCATTGTACACTTTAGTCTAAAATTTTTATCTCCATCTATTGCTTAATTTTCAACCCTTTGGCCATGTTTCATTATCACATTTACAACATTTTCATTTAGCTACACAATGCCTTTGCAATTATCATTTTATTATAACTGTTGTAAAAGCCATTTGGAATGTAGGTTAAAAACCAAATAGTGAAACATGCAATGTTAACTTTTGTTGGTGCTGTGGATATACTTTATAAAATAATAAGTGAAGTCCAGATGTTAAATTTGGCACTTCTCTGCTTGATTGCTGTTTGCTACTACAGGCCTACACATATTTTTCCTTTTTTGTGTGTCTTCAGGACAAGCCCTTAGTAAATTGTAAGAATTGTAAAGGAAAGGGACAGAGAAAGGAATGAACAAAGGATAAATGAATCAACTCATGTCACTTCATCTTTCTTATTAATGATACTTTATGTAACAAATTCAACTTCTACTTAATTATGTTATATTTAAAATCATTTAAAATACCAACATTAAATTTGAAAATTAATACTTGCAATAATGACTTATGCAGGGAAATGTAGGACTTCTGAGACGAAAACTCATTGGAAAAATCATACTGTTTACCTGAATAATCACAATAGTCAAGATAAAAAACTTTAGGTAAAAGAGTCCAGAGAAGAAGCTCATGATTCAAGTATATGGAAATATTAGTGTCACTGCTGATGGTGAAGTTTGTGGTGATATTGGCATTCAGTTATTTTAGTTAGCATGCTTTCCAACCAATATTTGGAAATTTTAAAAACCCAGAAGATATTGAGCAAAATAATCCCTAGTATAATATAGTTTAGAGTTAATCGTAATAGGCTATATAAACATCTGAAATCTCTTAAGTATTTTCTTCAATCAGTTTTGTGTTTGGAGAAATGAGGATAAAAATATATAGCTTAGTGTTTTCAAATGTTCTTTGTAAAATAATTTCATGATGTGGTAAAGCTTATTTTCTTAATTTAGAAGAAAATTACACAATTACGTCTGCAATCTCATAATAATTATGAGATAACTAATCCATCCAGCTTAGTCATTTACATAGGGCAGACAGAAATTCATTACTTTTAAAAATTAGTTGCAATCAAGACCTTTATTGAATAGACATTAACAAGATCTTTGAAACTGCAAAATGAAGATGTAATAATCTGGTATGTTTCAGAAAATGCTATTAAATACCATTTAGGGTTTCAGATATCCTAAATTATAGACCTATTACTTTTCACATTGATTTTTATCTTTTAATTTCTTACTTATCTCTGCAAGATGTTCTTTAATATCTCATAGGTGGAGAAAAAAACAAAAAAACCCCACAAGAACCTCTAATTCTAGCAGACACTATGGTCTCTACTGGAATCAAAGAAGTTTCATTGCATGTTATATACATAAACAAATATAGCCCAACTCCTTACAAAATAGAATTCCTTTAAATAAAAGGGTAGGCATGTCAAAGAAAAAGTAATATTCCCACGTAATAAGTGTGCTTTTCATTCTGACATAGTTTGATATTTTGTTAAACAATAGAATTAGAGAAAATTATATTTTAAGATAAATCTTTGAAAATACTAACCATAATTATTTAATTTCCAGATATATTCCTTATCTGAAAATTGTACAGCACATTTAATTAGATTTAAACTATTTTTTCTATTGATTACTACCTGAATGCAATAGAAATTATAGCAATTTAGATACCATTTTCAACTTCTTAAAAAGGAGCTATGCATTTCTCTGCATTATATTTGCCCAACATCTTAAGCTAATTTTGCAGTTTTCTTTAGGCTTAATTTATTCTTTTAGGCTTTATTATTTTTATTTTTTTCTCACAGACTAATGGAATAATACCACACACATTTATAGGCATATAAAATGGAAGCTACTCTGAATAATTCATAATGTCTG
This sequence comes from Hylobates moloch, assembly GCF_009828535.3. Classification (NCBI taxonomy): domain Eukaryota; kingdom Metazoa; phylum Chordata; class Mammalia; order Primates; family Hylobatidae; genus Hylobates; species Hylobates moloch. Next base: position 63,758,268 of record NW_026652284.1, read on the forward strand.
GTAAAACCTCTCTGGTTGAACTCTCTTTGGAAATTTTCATAACCTGAATTTCACCAAGACTTTAAGAAATTTTCCTGCAAGATATATATTTATTTCTCATAAATATATTAACAAATACTCTTATTTTAAATTATTAGCAGACTAGAGAGAACTTTTCTGTTTAATTTTTCAATCTGAAACAAAAAGCTAAATGACAACAATTAATCAAAAGGAAAATATATCTGGACAGTACACATAAAATTTCATTTAAGATACTATATAGCTAAAAATTAAAAACATAATTAATGCATAAAGCATAGTAGAGTTGTTTCTTTCAGAAACAACTAACAAACTGTTTTCAGGAATTTTGCTAGCCTTGCCCTATTCCACTAAATATTACTACGTGGTCTTCTGACTGGAGTACTTGTACCCTGGAGGGTAGTTGAAGAATCTCAAAGGTATTTTTGGGTTCTTGATTTTTTTTTTTTTTTGAGACGGAGTCTTGCTCTGTCACCCAGGCTGGAGTGCAGTGGCGCGCTCTCGGCTCACTGCAAGCTCCGCCTCCCAGGTTCACGCCATTCTCCTGCCTCAGCCTCCCGAGTAGCTGGGACTACAGGCGCCCGCCACTACGCCCGGCTAATTTTTTTTGTATTTTTAGTAGAGGCGGGGTTTCACCGTGGTCTCGATCTCCTGACCTCGTGATCCGCCCGCCTCGGCCTCCCAAAGTGCTGGGATTACAAGCGTGAGCCACCGCGCCCGTCCCCTTGATGTTTTTTAAGTAATCAGTGCCCATATCATTAACTTCTGTATGAACTCTTCCTATAATTGATCTGTCTCAGACTGTGCCTTTGAGGCACTCTATACATTCTGCTTTTCCATCTTTCATTTTCTCCTTCTCAGTTTAAAAAAATAAAGGCCTGGGCAACAGAGCAAAACTCTGTCTCAAAATAAATAAATACACAAATATAAAGGCGTGACCTTCACTAATCCTTAATCTTGGCATCATGCATTGCCCCAGAATGCGAAAAACCCTTGTGGGGACCAAGAAGACAATTGTAAATGCTTGTTCTGGAGGACGCTTTTTAATGACTGACCAAAGGCAGCAGAGGGCACTATGATTAACACTGCAACCTGGAGCCAGATGGCCTGGCTGGAAATCCCTGCCTGGGCATGATGCATAGCATGAGTTGAGCCATTCAATTTTGCCACACCTTAATTTGATCATCTTTAAAATAGGGATAGCAGAAATATTTACTTCATAGGACTGATACAGAGATTAAAATTTTGAATAATGTTAAAAATGCTTAAAACAATGCTTTGCTTAAATATACTGATTGGTTTGACATCATGTAATTCATTTATGTGCTAAATACAGAAAAAACATTCAGTCACAATGTATGACTTTTTGGAATTATGTCTAACTTTTATCAATAATTCTTACTAAAAATTACTAAAGTTTTACATCAGTTTGACACTGTCCTCATTTGTGATTAATGAAGGAAAATCCCCTTTTTCTCATAATTCTTACTTAATATATAATAATTTTAGCTGTATATTATGTTGTGTTGATTTAAATGAACTGGATAGGGTCAGTATATTGACTATTTTGTTCTTTTTTGTCATTAAATGAATAAATCATCATATGGTTGAGTTAAACATGAAGACTTCTGTTTTATATCAGTTTTTCTGGCATTATTATTAATAATGTCTTCTTAAAATTCTAGTTTGGATAATTATATGGTCAATCTAAATTTTTATCATCTCATCTTGGCTTGAATGCTTTTAATAATATGTCTCAAAAACTCACTGTAATTTGGTTTTCAATGCATTTTATAATATTCCTCAGAATAAATTTTAATATAGCTATTTAAATTTAAAACTGGTATCAGAGTTTTTCTAGCAGACTAAGATTGGTTTGACAACAAGGACTGGCTTTGAAAATTAGTTTATGTGATTGGCATTTTTCATAAGCAAAATGGGCTAAATGTGTCTTTCTAAATATTTGACTAAAATGTTTTTAATAAAATGCATTTATGTAAAAACTTGCATCAGCAAATTTTTGTTGAATTAATATTTCAATGTTGCTGTTTAACGAATTAAACAGGTTGTTTCTTAAATAAGATAGTAACAGGTAGATAATTACGGCCATTATAAAAGGCACAGCGAATTCTGTGATATGCTTTTCAGGAACTGAGAGAGAAAATGACTCCATGAATAAGTCCCTTGGCAGTTCTCCTGCTTTTTGCATTAAAATAAAATTGGCTTGAGTCAAGTTACATGTTGATATTATTTAAAAATAAAAAAGTATTCTCTTCTCCTTGATGTCTTTCCTTGTAGTTTTCTGTGACTCTTCTGACCATTAATGTGGTAATACTGAGAAGGTCAACATTAGTAATATGGTACTAAGAGAAAAAAGTCAATAGTTAGGTTTGATTTCAGTCCATACAGGAAAAGGAGTATTTGAGATTCATATGTAGCATGTCCTAGGTAACCATGGTAAAGTTGCAAGCATGAACCAGAATTCATTTTATCAATTTTGATCAACATATACAGTAGCAAAACCAAGGTATCAGTTAAAAAATGAAAATTTGAAATCTTGGTAATTCAGTATTTTCGCCTAAAGGTCAGGTTCAGATTTTGGTCATATTGACAACTTGTCTTAAGTGGAAAGTAGAGAAATATTCTCTAAATTAAGGAAGCTGATAACTTTAAAGTCAATTTTACATTGATCACTAGCATGGATATTAAAATCAGTTATGATCAAAGAATATGGGACATGTATAAAACTGCCAAAATACAAAGATATTCAAAATTTAAGAAAGCCCAACTATCTCTCTGGGACTAAAATATAAAACTGAATTAAAATTTGATTCTAAAAATGGAAAAGTACTAGTTTGTAAGTTTCCTTAACTATAAAATAGCATGATGGCATGTTATACAACACATTTTTATATCAATAAATTTGAACTAATAAGATGTTCTGGCTTTGTTTATAACATCTACCACATTTCCTCATTAATAAGAAGTTAATTAAATGTTCCACAGGTTTTTTTTTTATCCATGTGAGTCACAATTTTACTCATAAAAACTTTTACTCATTAGAAAAGCTGTAAGAAAGTATCATATAATAATTTTATATAATTTTATGACTTTTACCTGTTTGGAGGTCTTCCAACAAGATACCCAATGAATTCACCTGAGAGAGATGGTAGACTTTTTTTCCAGAGCAGTGCTCTTTATTTAAGCTTTTAAGCCTAGGTGTGTCATTTCTTGGCTCTGAGTGGTGAATCCCACATGGAAATATAATATACTTTTTCCTAATTTCAGTTTTCTTTTCTATAATGTATTTTGGTTTTGGTTTATTAACTTACATTTGTTAAGCTATTCCCCATTGGTGGCAGCAATGACTGAAATCTGATTTTAACGTGGCTGACGCCTGTAATCCCAGCACTTTGGGAGGCCAAGATGGGCAGATCATTTGAGGTCAGGAGTTCGAGACCGGACAGGACAACATGGCGAAACTCTGTCTCTACTAAAAATAGAAAAATTAGCCAGGTGTAGTAGCACATGCCTGTAGTTCCAGCTACTCAGGAGGCTGAATTAGGAGACTCTCTTGAACCCGGGAGGCAGAGGTTGCAGTAAGCTGAGATAGCACCCCCAGTTCAGCTTGGGCGACCCTGTCTCAAAAAAAAAAAAAAATCCAATTTTATCCTCCGAATATTTGTTAAATGGATTAATAATTTAGAGATAGCAATGTTCTGTTGGATGAGAGGTAATGAAATATCTCTGCTCAGCTAATGTTTTTTGTTTGTTTCTCCATTTAAGCTTAACTCAGTTAAGAATCCTATGCCCCTTGGGAAGGACAATAGTTCTTTGATACAAGAACGAATGACTTTTTTACGGTTTTGTACTAAGTTGTGACCCATGATGGAAATTATGGAATTAAATCTATACTCTCTTTGTGTGTTTATTTTTCTAAGTGTCTGTTATTCAGAAAGGATTTGCCCTTTGTTGTCCGGTTGTGGAACATTTTTAATTCCTCCGAAGTATTATTAATAACTTAGATTCCAAAGGCTCTTAAATTAAAAATACTGGATTGACTTATGGAAAATAATAAATCCTTACAGAAATTGAATAATCCTAAAATTTACAGGAATAAAATAAAATTTAATGTTTAACACTTTTAATGTGCTTTACATGTACTTCACAATTTTTATAAAAACTAATTCAGAAATATGTTATGAGTCTTTGTTCACAGAAATTAGGTAAAACTTTGACAAACAAGGCTAATTTAATAATTTTAGTTTAATAAAAACAGCCATGTCTACTCTGATTTATCAATGTTAAGTACAATACAAATGTACATTTTTATTCAATTTGGGGATGTTTCCATAAATGTATTCAAGTTAAATGGCCAAATAAGTTAACATTCATCATATTTAATATTCAAAGTTATGTAAAATGCAAATTCGTTTTTAACTAAATTGAATAATTATTCTGAGATTTTAAAAAACTTCAGCAGAAATTATATTTTGCAGTAAGTCCACTTGAAAATAATTTCCAAGATATTCAGATAATTCAGAACCTTTGACTGATACCAAGCTAATTAATAGATAATACTTGAATATGGCAATCTTCCTAAGAAGATGAAATGATGAAACATCATTGACTATTACATAAAATTTTAAGCTACATGAATTTGCCTCCTATTTTTTACATGCTACAAATAAGTTATATCTTTGGGCCATGTTAACAAAGGTTAAATTTTGCCATTTTGAGAAGCTGTGCACGAAACATTTGTAGTGGCAGAAAGCTGTGTTCCATGCAGCCATAAGCTCTGCAAGTCTGCTAAGGTACTGGTGTATGAAAGACAGTTCTCAATTCTTCACTCTGCCTGTGGATTTGTCTGGAGCTAAGAAAACAAGCTAAGAAGAAGTTCTCTTGGGATTTGGACTTTTAGTGCCAAAACCTACAAAAACCAGGAGGATTAACCTACTAATATTGAGTTACAATAGTTAAAAGTTATAATCATTGTAAGTGGTTTTGACCATACTTAGGAGAAATACTGATATAGAAATATAACAATGCTTGCTTTCTGCTTTTCAAGAAACAGAGGGTTGAGTGTGTGTCTGTGTGTGTGCATCTACATGTTTTGCATTCAGATGCCTGTACGAGCTAAAACTTTTTGATGAATCCCCTAAAAACCTTTGTCTTTGTGGGAAAAACTATCAATATTTACCTTGCAGAAACTTGAACTAAGAATTTTTAAAACATTATTTATTGATTCATTAGATCGAGGCAACAATAAGTACATGATATATGAATAATCTTCTATATTATTATGAAATTAGTCTAAACTTCCAGATGCCCTCAGATGTATTTTAAAGTAAGATGTCAGTGTGTTACATCATAAAGAAAATAGATTAGTGTAATAAAAGACAAAATCTCAAAGTGAATTTTATTTGTCCTTATTTATAATATCTGAGTCTGAAAAGTTACATGTTAAATTCTTAGCAACGTTTACTTGATTTTGGTGGATTTGTTTCCATGATTTATTACTTACTGCCACTGCAATATGAAAGAATATTCTTTTTCTCTGTATAATCTGCTTAGATTCTATGATTTACAAGAATAATTTTCTGTTCTTTATGTTGGCTTTATCATGCCCTTGATTATTCAGGAAAACACAAAAGTTCCTACCTTATAAAAGAGCTGGCCGGGCACGGTGGCTCACGCCTGTAATCCCAGCACTTTGGAAGGCCGAGGCGGGCAGATCACGAGGTCAGGAGATGGAGACCATCCTGGCTAACACGGTGAAACTCCGTCTCTACTAAAAAAATACAAAAAACAAAAATTAGCCGGGCGTGGTGGCGGGTGCCTGTAGTCCCAGCTACTCGGGAGGCTGAGGCAGGAAAATGGCGTGAACCCGGGAGGCGGAGCTTGCAGTGAGCCTAGATCGCGCCACTGCACTCCGGCCTGGGCAAAAGAGCAAGATTCTGTCTCAAAAAAAAAAAAAAAAGAGCTAAGGTTCTTTACAATTGTATTACTTTGTATATTTATTGTTAAATGTTTTGTTGTCATTTGAGTAAAATGTGTAGCCACACACTGTTTACCAGGGACCTACAATTCTATTTTAATTGTCTTTAAATGTCCTCTAACAATTTTTTTTGTGACTTCCCACATCATATCCTAACTATAGAAAAAATAAAATAAAATATTTAAGATATCTTTTACACTAAAAACTAATTTTTAAATACTCTGAAGGGCCCCTAAAAAATCACAAAGATTTGTTCTTAACACCATCTAGTAGGATGCTGGAGATAATCAGGTTTATTTGATATGTTAATGTTGATAAGCTAGAATGGAAGAGCTATTGAGCCAGAAGATATGGTTAGTTTTCTTTAAATTATATAAGTAATAATGTCATTAATATAAATATTTTAGAAATTGTATGCTTTATGAGAAGTCTCTAGAGATTTATCAGTGTCTTCGCTTTTCATACTGTCTCTTAAACTCAAGGAAAACACTGATGTAATTAGTATCAACATTCTGTCAAACTTTCTTGCATATCTCAGCTGGTGATGGTTTGCCGAATGATAATAGGCAGCAACAGCATCATGTTATAAGTCATAATTTTAGTTATTATTTAAAATGTTAACTTGTTCAGAACTTTACTTCTTTTATTTGAATTTACTATCTTCTAGGTTAGTGGGTTTCAACTGGGAAGGGGATATCAGACTTACCTACAGAGTTTTATAAAGACAAAAATATCTAGGACCTGTTTCACAATCATAGAATTTCTTTAGTTGATACTCTTATTAAATTCTTGGTATGTAGTCGGTATGTTATATAATATAATACCATAATATATGATATTATAGTTTGTATAGATGTATAATGCTTCAGGATTATTGTATGTTTTAAATCAACTTTTTTTCCTGTTAAAATTAGGTCCTTTCATTTTATAAATTAGACCTAATATTCCCTGTGTTCTTCAAAATGAAACTTACCATAATTGGAGCCATTTTTCCTAAAATGCATTTGAAATGGCTTGATTTTTTTGCATGCCACAAAAATACCAGATTTCCTTGTCAGTTGTATATTATTCTTGTCATGAAGTCTCATCAGACCTTCTAATTTGAAAGTTATCAGTAATTGATTTAATCACAGCTATATTAAGTTTCTGTCACCTACAGATAAGTTTTGTTTTACTCTCAGGTTTCCATGGAAGTTCTGCAATCAACCAGCAGGAGAATCACTTAAACCCAGGAGATGGAGGTTGCAGTGAGCCAAGAATGCACCACTGCACTCCAGCCTGGATGACAGAGTGAGACCCTTTCTCAACAAAATAAATTAAAATAAAAAATAATATAATATATTTTTCTAACTATCATCCCTTTTCCAAATCAGGAATTCTCCTTGAGTTTTCCTCAACTTCCATGGCAATATCTTTGCATAGATTCATTAAGAATTTGTCCTTTTTAAATAAAAAATATAAGCGGAACTATTCCTTAGGCAACAAATGCCTTGTCTGAAATATCACATTTGAGAATGCTGCTCATTTAATCAGAAAGGTAAGCTCCTTTAAGGAACTGAGGTCCACTTTCTGGAGCCAAAAACTTATAAATCCCTCTCAGAAAAACCTGATTTGCTTTGTAGGGTCTCCGGTTTAGAGATGCTGAAGAAGATCATTTCGTTACAGGCAAAGGACCTCAGAGTATTTGGGGAACTTTGAGAAGAGAGGAATTCTCCCAAATGTATAGGTATCACAGGTAAAATATAGTGGAGAGACTTTCTTGGACTTTAATTCCTTAAATCAGCATAGCAAATAATAGGGGCTTTTACAAGTTCAATCTGTTTCCTTACAAAAATGTTCAGCAAAGTAAATGTAAGAAGACTTATGTGAACAATTAGCATTCTCCATGTATCTATGAAGCCAAACCTAATAAAACCAACTTTAATTTGTGCTCAAGAATATTATTTCACTGAGTTTTCTTAAATCACAAAGGGGAGACTGTTATGAAAACTGACGTAAAATAAAAAACAAGGAAGAAAAGTCTACTAGATGTCTCTAATGGAAGACTGCATTTTTAGAACATATCCTTATAGGTGATTCTATCCTTTCTCTGTTATTTGGCTCTCACACTCTTTACTGTGCAGATAATTCACAGCAATGAAAAAGAATCCTCATCTATAGCCATCAAAATAAGTTATTTGTTATTTCTGGTGAAGGTTCAATTGACTTACCCCTCCAGGATGAAGAAAGTTTCATGTCTCTTTGCATCATTTCAACTATTCCTTACTACATATAAATCTGCACTTGTTAACTTCTATTTTGAATTGATTGTGGCATCTGCCTGCTTCCCCGTTAAAATTGAATAAAATCTTTAACACATAAAAATGTGTGAAGTAATTTTTCTATTTCCTTGTACAAATTAGAAAGTAAAATTGATAAGTGTTCAAATGACTCAGGCTTCAAGTCCCATATTCTTCTTAGTAGAGCAGAGGATGCCCCCAATTCCAATGAGCCTAATACTATCACAAACATGGTACTTTCTTTGTGATAATACTAAATTAGGTATAATATCTTCCCAAAGATATCTTTTAAATCATCGTACTATTCTAAACTACGTATTACTGTATGCCTACTGATGTTCACTTGTTTTTCTGGGTCTGTTGGCTGCCAACAGAATTCTCAAGTGATGAAGTTTAAATCTCACTAGGCAAGGCTGTATCCATGCTAGTAAGACCCTGCTACAGAAATTTATTCATTAAGGTTCATCCCTACCTCAGACTCTGAGTCATTCATTTTCGAGTCCCAAGAAGGAATAAGACTTCAATTAGGTAAGACTACACCACTTGACAGCACATGGCATATTAAAGAAAATTGTGTTATTGAAGACTAGGATATATATGGGAGGGAGGCAATAAATGAATTATGAGATAGATTATAAAATATATGTAAAATTTTTGTCAATTTCAAAATGTCTTATTTTTATCAGCAATGCTCAACATTCAGCTTTCATTATATTTTAATATGCCAGAAATTTTTAGCTAAAATAAGAGAGTGCATTCAGTAATGGAAAGCTGGTTCTCAAATCACCTAGTAGGCATATAAATTCTTCAAGATTGTTCTTCCCACATTTTACTGGCAAAAAAAAAAATAACTTTTAACTTTTTTAGAATAGCAAAGTGTCTTCTATTTGCAATAAAATACCTTTTTACTTCTCATATACATAAATGGTAAATAAATCTATTTAGTTCCCAGGGCTTGTGTATGTTACTATGGCTCTAAATATAGTCTATCCTTGAAGTGTTTATCAAATCTAAATTTAATCTGATGAATAAGATTTTACAGGCAGTTCTGCATAACTGAGTTCCTCAGCTAGACCAAATGCCATTTTACTGTTTTGCCTTGTTTTTAATGCATATTATAAGTGACTTATTTTTTGAACCCCCACTCAGTAATTTCCAAAAGAGTTCAATCAAACTATTCACGGTTAAGTTCTTGGTATTCCAATGACTTATTCTTCAGCAGTTTTACATTTCATAGCATTTATAGGAAAAAAGTTAGATTGAATTGATCTGCATTATTTTACACTGAAAAGCTGAATCTTATGTCTTTATGTTGCCTACATCATTTGTTTAATTCTATTTTGGACCAAGAAAACACTTTTATGTCATCAGAAAATAACAATAGCCCCAGAAAGCATCTATCAATTTGCAAATTGTCAAGAGATTCTGGTCACTGGAGCGTGAAGGTGGACAGAAGGAGGAAGCAGGATTGCTGGTTACAATTGTGCACAAACATGATTTTAATATTGAAAATCACAGATAAAATACATGTCAGTTAACTTACTGAGCTTAACTCTGGCATTGCATTTGGGTCCAGTAGTACAGATAGAGTTGTTAAATGCCTGCATTGATTTTATGGTTTTAATTAGACTTAGGACTATTTTTTAGATTCTCTGATTAGGAAGTAGTGGTCTGAGTCAAAGCTAATCTGGTTGGCATTTTTGCTAATAATTCCCCAGCATCAGCTAATATTGGAACCTCTGTTATTTTGTTTAATAAACAGAGCTGTGCAGCAATAGTGAGTTTCCCTTAGTCTTAGAATGTATGATATTTGCTTTCACTTAAAATACATTGTATTCACTCTAATTTTATTATTTATGTGAGACACTTCCTATAAGCCATGAAAGTCAGAAAAAAAGTAATTTTAAAATTTATATTTGGCAAAAAGATATCTGTAATAAAGGTATTAAAAGTTACCTACAAATATTTATTTCTAATACCAACTACACAGAATGAAGACAAGCCTCACAGGTTAACGGCATAATCCTATACAAGACTGGCTTCACTTCAGACAGCAGCCACAAGTTTTGAGGTACCCAGGGCCATCCTCACCTTTAAATAACTGGTTCCAAATTTGGACATTCACACTAAACCTCTCAGTTTCAATAATTCACTAGGATGACTCACACGATGTAGGAAAGCAGTATACTTATAATTACAGTTTTATTATACCAAATGGTACAAATCAAAGCTAGATAAGAAGAGATTCACAGGACAAGGTCTGGTAGGATCCTAAACATAAATATTTCATTTTTTTCTCTCTGTGGAATCAGTAAGTTCTGGCTTACTGATGTGTGAAAATATGCAGAGTATGCCAACCAAAGAAGCTTACCCAAGCCTCAATGATCAGAGTTTTTATTGAGGTTTGATAACATAGATTTGATCGAAGGACTCATTGGCCACACATCTGAGGTCAATCTCTAGCATCCTTTTCCCTCTCCAGATGTCAAACTGATATTGCATGTCTCAAAGCCTCAATCCTCTAATCACATGGTCCATCTTTCTGGTATAGCCAGACCCCATCCTGAGTCATCTTGTTAGTATAAACTATTAAGGATCTATCATGAGTCATCTTCATAGCATGAAACATTATGAATAAGAAAGATACTCCTATCACTCAGAAAATTCCAATGTTCTAGAGGCTACCTCCCAGGAATCAGGAATAAAGCCTAGCCAAATTCTTTATTACATGGGAATGCCAATTTGACATAGAAACAGAAATTTAACATTTAGCTTCTATGATGTCTTAAACTTCATGAAATCAATAAAAGTCTCTCAACTCTTTGAGACATAGCGGTGTCTATACCTTTTATGTGACTCCAAGATTGCAAGAAGCCAGACCACTAAATACAGATTCTGGTATGTGAATAAACAAAATCTATTAATTCTCTTTTTTATGTATTACTCAATCAAGTTTATATTTAAATGAAAATGAGAATAATTATGTAATAAAGAGCAGTCTAATGTGTTGTTTGCCAATGTGTTCACTATAAAAGGAATCTATAGGTCTCCTTCCTTTGGCCATAAATGGACAGTTATTTTTCAAATGGTAGAGCCAACCTGGAAGCAAGGGGACAGGAACTTCTTCCAAGAAGCAGTTTTGGACTGGGTCTTTGGGTTTCTACGAATATGTTCAGATACTATCCTGGTATCTGAACTGGTATCTACACTATCTATGGTACAATGCAAAATCACTATTATACCATATTTTATCCTGGTGAATAGTTTTTATTGTATTTTTGTATATATTGGATAACTCTCTTGGATATAAAGATTTCCATCCTTTTTCTGTGGAAAGGATTTCTCTGCTCATATTTTCCTCAAGTCTGAAATGTTCTCCATGCTCCTCTCCTTTAAATTATAACTTTTCCTCCATCTTATAACACTCAGTCACTTCAACAGAAATATATTTACCCCTATGATTCTATAGAATCAATTGAAGCATTTGAAAATGCCAGATTATACATAGCTGTTTTATATGTGTGGATCTCTCTTCCAGTGAAATAATCAAGTACATAAGGACTGAATAGGTATTTGAATTTAGCATTATGTATGGAATAATAATGAAAAACAGACAGAAGGAACTGTGTAAATGTGTATTTGCATCTCCAGGTTATTATTCTTTAGTTTGTCTACTTCTCTTGGGTAAATTTTTTTCATATGAGCCCTTCTATTGCTAAAGGAGACTTTTAAAGAATACTGTGTGGTCACTAAGATTCATGTTTATAATATTATGTGGATCATATGCATGTTGTACTAAGAAATTCCTCTCAAGAATATATAAAGAAAGTTATGATCTGCTTCTATCCAGAGCTGACTTGATCAGTGGTGTGGAAGGGGAGATCTAGAGTCATATTCCCTATAGATGCATATGTTTGTTTAGGAAAGACTAGAAGACAAATCAAGTTGCCTCAAAGAGTTGTAACACTTCACAGATTCTGATACATAAACTATACATGCATAATGTTATTGGTTTCCATGTAAAGAAGCATCTAGAGACTAAACTACAAGGAGTAATGGCCTTCTATTTGGATTTTCTGCATCTCGTTTCTTTCCAATTTACTCTGTAATTTTTCTGGTTTATCATCTTAGGGTAGGTCACTTCTGAACTTAAAATTATTTCTAATTCCTCTCTATTAGATAAAATAAAATATGATCATTGAAGCCATCTAGAAATTACAGAAAAAGCAACTTTGAATTTACAGAGCATATAGTACACTTTGTGTACCAAAGAGTTTGGCAGATTTTACTGTTCCTTGTTCCTGGAACGCATATGCATGGTTTTCCCACTTAATTTTCTGAGCTTAGAATGCTCCTGCTACCATGTCTTATTTCCATCTGATAAAACACAAGCTTTCCTTGAAGATCCAGCTCAAACATCATCCTCATGCAGCCTTCTCTGACCTCCCTGTCCTCCTCATCCAAAGTGTGCAAAGTACTTCTGGAATGTTGGCAGTGATCTGTTTCTTGATCTGGATCCTGGTTACATGTATGTGCTCACTTTTGAAAATTCACCACACATACACTTAAGATGTGTGCACTTTTCTGTATTTACATTACCTTTTTTCTCAGCTGTATTGAGGAATAATTGACAAATTAAATTGTATATATTTACAGTGTAAATGTAATGACTTGGTATAAATATACATTGTGAAATGATTACCACGATCAAATTATTTAACACATTCATCACTTCTCTCAGTTACCATTTGTGGTGTGTGTGTGTGTGTTTGTGTGCGTGTGGTGAAAACACTTATGATCTAGTCTCTCAGCAGATTTCAAATATACAATAGAGTACCATTAACTATAGGCACCATGATGTGAATTATTCTAGAATTTATTCATCTTATCAGACATGTATCTGTATTACATTTAAATGAATAAATGAGGTGACTCAGATTTAGATATTCAAAAGTCAGCATCACTGGGTATTAAAGCATTTTGGAAGCAATGAAGCATTATACATCATACTCTCATGGAAATATTTGGAAATATTGTAATACCTTATTTAAAGTATTAATGATAATATTTTATTGAGAAGCCAGAATGAAGTATCATTAATAAGTGTTGTAAAACTGTTATATATAAAAGAATCTTTCACTTACAGCCAAATATTTTCTCATTCTTCTCTGAAGTGGCATGTAAGCATGTTCTTCTTATGACATTGTTCTTATGCCTTGTTTGTTAATGAGTATATATCAATATCTAGTTTCTCCTATTATTACATTCTCTTATTATTATCCCTCATTATATCAGTATTTGTTATAATTAATGAATTCATATTTATTATTAATGAAGTTCATACTTTAATCAGATATCCTTCCTTTTTACCTTATGTCCTTTTTAGAAGTACATACTTTAATCAGGTATCCACAGTTTTTACCCAATGTTCTTTTCCTGTTTTGGATCATATTCAGGATACCACATTATTTTTGGTTGTCATGTTTCATTGAGCTCCTCTTGACTGTGATATTTCTGTCAGACATTTCTTTCTCTGATGACCTTGATAGTTTGAGGAGTGCTGGTCAAGGTATTTTAATCCTCAATTGGGGTCTGTCTGATATTTTTCTTACGATTGTGCTTGGTTAATGGCTTTTTAAAATGAAAACCTCAAAGATAATTGCCATTCTCATCATATTACATTGGGTACCTACTATTAACATGACTTACTACTTATGATGTTAGTCTTGTTCAGCTGGCTAAGGTAGTGTTTGTCAGATTTCCTCACTGTAAAGTTACTTCCCTCCCACCCTCCGTACTGTACTCTTTAGAAAGAAGGCAAGATGCACAGACCACACTTAAGAAGTAGGGAGTTATGCTCCACCTCTTTGAGAGCAACACAACTTCTTAAATTATTTGGGATTCTTCAGAAATTAATATTTGTCTCTTTATTTTCATTATTAAATTCAGTCATCCATTTATATCTCTATGGACTCATGGATATTTTATATTTTGGGTTTTAACCCAACATTGTATTATATATTTTCTTGCTCAAATGTTTCTAGCTTTGAACCTGGAAATTCTGTCAGTTGGTCCCTGTGTCCCTTTGACATATCCCATTCATTGTGTGTGTGTGAGTGTGTGTGTGTGTGTGTGTGTGTGTGTGTGTAGTACTTCTTACTTTCTGGCACTACAAGGCTGTCTAGGCTCATCTTGTATACTTCCTTGCTTCACTCTTAGAATCAGCCATTTACCCTGGAGTTATGATTACTTTTATTGGCAAATGGAATTAGACACTGAAATTTTGGCACTAGGTACACTTATTGCTATTAGCAAATTTTTCCTTCTAGGCCTTCACAGCTGACAGATCAAAGAAATACTTAAGAATATACTAACCCATATAGATACACATATCTACAAATATTTCCATACACATTTATATGTTTTTCTATATATACTAAGCTAAACATGAATTTATAACTCAAATCCATTTTGATTATGGACTACAGTTAGGTATTTAATTCTAACCCATTACCTCATGAATCATTGTAGCCTTCTTCCTTTGATTATCTGAAATCTCCTACCCCAGTATTTAGAAACATGATTGCCATTATCTGTCATCCATTACTTAATTTTTCAAATCTGTTACAAATATATATAGATTTCAGAATCATTGATCTATACCATATGGGAAGCAACTTCATCAACCAGAGAACAGTGCTTATGTGCAGTTTATTTTGCCTTTAGTTTTACACACTTAAGTTGCTTTAATCAGTACTGTTTCTTCCCACCACTTTTAGTGACATTATTTCTTATATTTATAATGTAGTTACATTGTTTGCCACCATTTGTATTTTATCCTTGGATCACATGATTTCAATTTTTTTAATTTGTATAAATTAAAATTTACTCTTTTTGCCCTGTAGAGTTCTACTGATTTTGAAAAACATGGTGTCACATATCCAGCACTACAGTATCAGACAGAATAGTCACACCATCATAAGATAGTCCCTGTGCTTCACCTATTCAATTCTTCTTTGTCCTGGCCCTGAACCATTGGTAACCATTGATATGTCTGGTGTTTCTATAGTTTTGTCCTTCTTTACCAGTATGTAATCTGAATAAAATCATACCATAGTCTTTTCAGAATGACTTCTTTCATGTGAGATGCATTTAAGTTTCACCCAGGTTTTTCAGTAACTTAATAGCTCATTCTTTATTCTTGAATAGTATGCCTTTATATGAAAAAAAAAAAAAAAACAGTTTGCTTTAATCCATTCACCAACTGAAGGGGACCTATGTTGCTTCCAGTTTGGGGCATTATGAATAAAGCTGTTAAAAACATTTGCGTGCAGCATTTTGTGAGGACAAAGGATTCAAACTTATTTTGTAAATACCTAGGAACACAGTTGCTGCATTATATGGTAAGAAAAGGTTTGGCTTTGTAAGAAACGGTCAAATTGTCTTCCTAAGTGGCTGTGTAATTTTGCATTCCCATCAGCAATGAGTAAAAGTTCATGTTGCTCTGTTCTTTACCGGCAATTAGTATTGTCGATTTTAGAAAAATGTAGTCATTCAGATATGTGTATAATGGTTTGTCACTGTTATTTTGAGTTTCCCTAATGACAAAAAAAAAATGCCCAACGTATTTTTAAAAAGCTTATTGTCTCCCATGTATCTTGTTTGATGAGGTGTCTGTTAGACTGTTGGTCTTTTTTTTAAACTGGAATTTTTTCTTATTGTTGAGTACATTACTGAGAGTTCTTTTTATATTTTGGATATATGTCCTTTAACACATATATGTTTTGCAAATAATTTTCTCCCAATCAGTGGCTTGTCTTTCCATTCCCTTAGGAATGTCTTTCCTAATGCAAAAATGATTACTTTCATAAAGTTCAACTTATCATCTTTTTTTATTGATCATGATTTTGGTGTTGTGTATAAAAATTCATCACCACACTCAAAGTCATGTAGATTTCCTCTTATGTTTTGTTCTAGGAATTTTATAATTTTGCATTTTACATCTAAGTGTATGGTTCATTTTGAGTTAATATTTGTGTGGGATCTGTTTCTAAGTTTATTTACTTATATATTTATGCATTTATTTGTTGCACGTGAATTTCTAATTGTCCAAGCACCATTATTTTAAGTGACTATTTTTTCTCCTTTGACAGCCTTTACTCATTTGTCATATCAATTGACTATATTTGTGTTGTTCTATTTCTAGACTCTCCAATATGTTCCATTTATCTATGTATCTATTTTTTTCACCAATACCATGCTATCTTGATTACTGCAGCTTTATGGCAAATTTGGGGATTAGGTAGTATGAGTCCTTTATCTTTCTTTTTCTTCTTCTTCAGTATTGTGCTGGCTATTCTAGACTTCTTTGCCTTTTCATAACAATTTTAGAATCAGATTCCCAATATGTATAAAAAATCTTGGCAGGATTTTGTTTGGTATTGTTAGGTCAAGTTAAGAACAACTGATATCTTAACAATATGGATATGTGCATATTTTGATAAATTTATACGAAAACATTTCATTTTTATTATTTTTATTATTTTTATTATTACTAATATAACTGCATTTCCAACTTTTTAAATTTTATATTTCAATTTTGCATGGCTAATGTATAAGGAAATAATTGGATTTTTTTGTATTGACCTTGAATACTGCAAATTTGCTATAATTGTTTATTAGTTCTATAAGTTTTCTTATAAATCCTTTGAGGTTTGATGCATAGACAATCATGTCATTTGTTAATACGGTCAATTTTATGTCTTTCTTTTAAATTCATCCATTTATTATATTATTTTCTTACATATTGCACAAACTAGGACTTCCAGCATGATGTCAAATAATTGTGGTGAGACAGGGCATACTCTCCTCTTCCCAAACTTAGTGGGAAAGCATCCAGATTCTCACCATCAATATGATGCTAACTGTAGAGATTCTGTAGATCAGTTTTAGCTGCAGTATATTTATTATGTTCTCTTTTTTCTTTCCTTCCTTTCTTTCTTTATGTAGGCTTTCCTTATCAATTTTAAAAAGTTCTTTCCATTTCTAGTTTGCTGAGCATTTTTATTATCAATGATTTTAATATTTGTCAAATGCTTTTCCTGAACCAATTGGTATGATCATATTACTTTTTCTCTTTTAGCCTGTTAATATAGTGTTGATTTTTAAATGTTGAACCAGCTTTGCATAGCTGGCATACATCCCACTTGGTGGTGGTGTATAATTCATTTCACACATCACTGGATTTGATTTGCTAATATATTTTGAGAATTTTCACATCTATGCTCAAGAGAAACATTGATCTATAACTGTCTTCTCATATTTTTTTTTGATTTTGTCTTTTTTTAAATTATACTTTAAGTTTTAGGGTGCATGTATCTTATCATAATATCTTAATCAGGTTTGGATATTGGGGTAATCATGGACCTATAGAATGAGGTAGAAGTGTTCCATCTGGCTTCCATTTTCTTGAACATATTGTAAAAAGATCACATTTTTTTTTCATAAATTTTTGGTAGAGTTCACTGTATATCTAGACCTGGAGATTTCATTTTGGAAGGTTATTGATGACTGATTTGATTTCAGAAAGTAATACAGGTCATTTATTTATCTTTATGTGAGTTATAATTTGTGGCTTTCAAGGAATTGGCTGCTGTTACCAAAGTTATGAAATTTGTGGGCACACTGTTTATAGTGTTCCTTTATTGTCCTTTTAATGTTCATGGGATCAGCAGTGATAATTCTCCTACAGATAGTTGTTTGTTTGTTTTATTTTGTAAAATGCTGTCTCGACAGAGTTTTGAGACCCTGACTAGAAACTTATCCATTCCCCTTTTTGAGTAGCTGATTAAATCCACATGATAACCCCTTCCCTTATGGAACTCTCATACTCCAGGCCATTATATACCTAATCTAATCACTTGAGAGCCAGCTCCCAGCTAACTGAGAATAGCTCCTAAACCCCAGAGACTGATAAAATTATTCAGATTAGTCAATCCACAGTGATCCTGTAAAATCTAGGTATCCACACCCTGTTTGCCATACATGTTACCCACTAAAGATCCATCTTGCCATTACCCTGGCACTGTTTACAACTGCCTATGGGGTCTTTTCTCACAGCCTTTTCTAGCTCACATCTGTAAATAACAGAGCTCTGCATTCCATCGAGCCAAGTGTCATTGTGTTGTGTCCTATCATTAAAAAAATTAAAATTAAAAAAAATATCTGGTATAATGAGTACAGTGGCTAACTGCTGACTCCTGGGTATCTTCCTTAGGGGATTTCTTTTGCTTGAAAAAATGTGTTCAAACCACTGCCTTGTCTGGGTGGATGGATTTCCTGTCTGTTGGAGAGCTTTGCTTTAGCTGAGTGTGCTTGCTATTGTGTGGTCAATGTCTGTCTTATCTTGACCTTACCTAGTTGCTTCAGTGTGGAAAACTCCACAATAATTATAATAAAAGTAAAACAGTTTAATGGTATAATTTTCCAAGAACAAAAGGGCCTAGGTATGAGTGCCACCTTAATAAGCAAAGGAAGCTTGAACTTGAGCCACATCCCCTAAGGCCCAATGTTACATGTGTTTTGACACTGGCCATAGAGCTTAGACCTTTTGGGGGGGTGTATAAAGAGCTGATCTCTTATTAGCTCATGTGCCTCAGACTGCCTTGTATCAAGGGCAACAGAGGTGTGACTCCCAGTTGGGAGAAATAATGGCTCCCCAGCATATAATTTTGTGTTGCCCATGTAAGGACTGTGATATTACCTGCCTTACTTGCTGTTGTTTTCCTAACTACTATTGCCAGTGAACTTCTTGCTTCCAGACCCTTAGAAGTATCATGGGTTGTGCCCTGGGAAGACAATATCTCAATGTTTACTCCAAAAGGGGCCTCTGGATCAAGGGAACAAATATCTCATTCCTGCAGCAGTCCTTTCTCCCTTTCCTACTAGAACACCAACTAGTTATCCAATTGCTTAAATTATCCAAGACTGCAGACAGTATGCTTGGGCCTTATTAAGTGCCACCATATATCTACATGCAAAGGAACAAGGTAGCTAACTGTACTGTCCCAAGGAGAGGCTGCTATAGCTCTTTTTAGTACAAACCCTGAATCCTTAGAGATGGACTGGGAACCCTTAAAATAGAGAACACTAGGAGTCAGGTGTCTGGGGCTCCCATACTCTTTCTCTATAACTACTTGGAAGGTCCACAGCATGTTATGGGATGGACACAGAAGCTGAAAGCCTTGAAACCAGAAAAGGCAGAACTATAGTAAAGAGTGGTTTGATTCATCAGCCCCTGGGTTGTAGCCTAGAAATTTTCAGCTGTACCACTCTACAACCTATGCCTGTGTTACAAACAAAAATATAATCCTCCAGTTTCAAGGAAAAATATGAATGATCTCCTTGGTAAAGAAAAGCCATTGATTTAAATCCAACATAAGCCCAAGGTTCTTAAATCATATGATCATAGCCACCGGGCAGGTCCCTAACCCTAATGATGACATTGGCTTGAGGCTCTCTAGTGGGAAAAAAATTATGAATATTATCAGGATAAAGAGAATCACTCCCACCCTCCTGGCCTCTGGTAGCATAATCCCTGATACCCACTCCCCACTCATAAAAAAAGGGGAAAAATAAAAAACCCTGGATACAGGAGGAAAAAATATCAAATAAAATCTATGTGTATCTCACACACACATATATAACACATTTAACAGAAATATATATATGATTATACATAATTATATATAATATATACATAAGTATATACAATATAAATATATTATAATAATAATATATAAAATTATATTAATACAACATATTAGAATATATAGTATTTATTATCTATTAATCATATATATTATTATTATATATGATTAATCATATGTGATTAAATTGAAATCAAGGTCCATAATTTAACCCAAGTACATATTCAAAATTTACTTAAAATTTATTGAACAAAATGGTTAAAAAGGCATTTATTGGCTTGTGTTCCTGTGAAACATAGGTTTTGAATTAACTTTACCATTTGCTAAAATGCACCAATTAGCAAAGCTTCACTGACTTCATAAGACAGTCTTCAACTTACAATGCTTGAACTAACAATTTTTTGACTTTACTGTGGTATGAAAGCAATATGCATTCGGTAGAAACCACAGTTTGAGCACCCGTAAGAACCATTGTTTTTCGCTTTCAGTACAGTATTCAATAAATTATTTAACACTTTGTCATAAAATAGCCTTAATTTTAAATTCATGTTGCCCAAATGTACGCTAATGTAAGTGTTTTGAGAACATTTAACATTGGCTAGGCTAAGCTGTGATGCTTGGTAGGCCGTGTATTAAATGCTTTTTCTGCTTACAATATTTTCAACTTACAATGGGTTTATTGGGATATAACTCCACTCTAAGTTGACAGGAATCTCCACTGGGGCTCAAATTACAGTTATGCATGAGGATTCCACTAAATTTAAACATTGTGCTCTCTGTAAACTTAGGAGAGTAACAAAATATAAAATAGAGAAAAAATAGGTATGCTTTAATTTATAGCCTCAAATAATGTCCTAAAATATGCCTTAGTACACATATATACTGTGATGCAATGAGGAATAAATTAGAATTAAGTTAAGTTTCTGGCACTTTACAAAACTGTTTGACAAAATGGGACTTCATGGACACCCAGTTAAAATAGTGAATATGGCACAATGTAAGTTAAAACAGGGCCTTCAAAGATGAAAAGTTATTATATAGGATATTATTAATAAATAGATAATTATCTCTATTGCTTCTTCATTTGATAGCCCGACTTTACCTGTTTTAAAATCTGGAAAAAATAATTGGTGCTTTATTGTAGATTACTACCACCTTAATGCTGTGGTTACAGCCATTAAGTCCTCCATATCCACTACTCACTGTTACAATAATAACTAACTTCACCTAATCAACAACCAGTAAATATTTTGCTATTATAGAATGGGCTAATATGTTCTATTCAGTGCCTACTTCCAAAACAGCCTCTCAGCCACAGTTCGTCTTTACCTTCAACAAGACACAGTACATATTTACTATCTTGGTTGCATTTTCCTTTCAGCAGGAGTATAGGTATGGTATAACAATGATGGTATACCATTGGTATAACCTTGTTGAGATCCTCCTCCAAGGACAGCCATTTGAAATATTCCTTAAGGGCATACTAGCCTAAGATCTTTTAGTTTGGTCTGGGTTATGAAGGCAAGATATTCTTCATTTACAAATTTTACTTAATCTCACTGATGCTACTACTTACAAATCAGCCTTATTTAAATGGGGTATCCTCTTTTAAAAAGGCTCTAGAATCTGTCCACATTAAAATTGTCAGGCACTGACTTTAGTGTCTTCAGAGACTTCTTCACTTTCAAGGCTCTCACAACCTCCTTTCCTGCCTCCTGGAGTCTCTGGACCACACATGATGACCACAAGTTGCCATGGATTTCTAATGCAAGAAACCCCATCTCACCTTCATTCTATACACTAGTAGAGCAAAAATTGTTGGTCTTAAATACTGTGCTTTCCTGGAAAGAGATGTTTTCAAAGATTCTGTCTGTGACCTTTCATATCCAGCTTCCCATTATGACTTGAATCATAAAAGGAACACTCCACAAGCTCTGCATAGTTACTGAGGCCTCCTTGATACAGAATATAGTCAAACCTTAGTCCTCTGGTGTATTCTGCTTGCAGGAGGTGGTAGCCTGAATCTCTTGCCAGATGCTGTGGTTCTGAGGGAGGTCACAGCTCCCAAAGACTCCTTGAGTATCAGGGGAGTCTTTTGGGATTCACTGAGTGAATAACAAAGGGAGTTTATAGACTGCATATTTCATTACCACCATCATAACTATTGCTGCTGTTTTCCATCTTTTAACCAGAATGTTCCTGATAGTTTCAGAAGGGCCTGAAGAATCAGGCCAAACCTCAGTCATTTTACCACTGGCTGCTCTGGCTAACAAATGGCTCTATATACATAGACTAAAAATTAAAAATAAAAATAAAAATGAGCCATTGCCTAAGAGTTGTTCCCTTTAGAGTAGATAATTTTGGGAACCAACTGCCTTGCAAATACTCAAAATATAAATCAAGGTCACACATATCCTTATGTATACTAAGGTAACAAAACAAGGTCTCACCAGGACACTCCTTATCACTTCAGAGTTCCAGACATTACTGATGGTAATCAAGTCACATATTTCATTACTCAAAATATACAAGGTTGAACTCTTGAAAAAGACATTTGGTAAAATGTTCATCTACCTGCTAGGTCCTAAGCAGCTGGTTAGGCTGCTAAGACTGCCTAAGCAGCCTAGTGGGTTCCTCAAAACATTTCTATTTAGATGAAAAAATTACAAATAAACCCCTAAATGGGTCTCTATCTTGTCTCAGCTATAATCTTTCTTAGTTCAGTGCCCCTTGACTGTTTCACACAAACCTAAAAACCTTCCCATTTTCCTGTCCTATATTTAAATGGAGATATAGCTCAGTTTAATGTTGATAAAGACTCATTATTATATGAGGTTCTTTATTAATGTCTCCTTATCTCTATAGATTTTTGATCCTGCCCCCATCCCATAAAGGTTGGAGGCCAGATAAAGGGCATATCCTCTCCTGGGACCTGTTAACCACAGATTGTCCATAAATGAGCCAGGCACCTGCTCATCCAGTATAGGACTCATTTGAGCCTAAATTTCCACCACCTTAAAACCTTCCTCATTATTTGAGTTATAGGTGATGGATAATTAATCTGGCTGTGCCGCTTATCATATCCAGGATATTAAAATTACTTCTCTAGGGCCATCTTTTACAGACAGTACAGAATACAAAGAAAGGAGATAGAAAACTCCAGTTAATAAATTAAAATCACATTTGGAGATAATAATTCAATCAACATCATATCCCAGAGTAACAAAACCAAACAGTCCCTCCTTGATAATAATACATACTAGAGAAAAATCATTATCAGGTAACAAAAGCCTGTCAAGTGCAGCTGCACACCATTCTATTGACTGTTGGTCTTGCTATTATTGGTTTGGGTATTTTCATTGGTTTGTGATCAGAGGGCCAAACTCTTCAAGTAAGCCATTGTTTCAGCCAAGCATGGCAAATGCTGAGGCCCACATGCCACTGAATTTTGTTAATACAAGCCTGCATTCGACAGACATTGATGGCCTGCCAGTTACCACCAAATGGACAACTGAGGCTTAGGGCCCCTAGTGATTCTCAATACTGTAGGGCCTGACTATAGGCTAGTGCTGGAGCTCCAATCTCAGCCACAGATATTTTAATTGCCAAACAACTTGATACCCTGTTATCAGCATACACCCAAATCAGGTTATGTGATTTAAAACTTATTAGTAACAGAAATTCTATCATCCCCATCTGGGAAACCCTTGGACTGTTGGAAACTCAGATTTGGCCACCTTTAATTGGGCCATGAAATACACCAGTTGGGTTTCAGTCTTTAGTCTATACACAACAAATATAACAGATGACAACATCACCTTTGCTGGCTTTGCACACACAACCCCGCTTGACTAAAAGATAAGCACAAGCTCCCAGAGATAAGACAAGTCAAGCTCCCAGGTTCAACATTCACATTCAATGTGTGTGTGTGTGTGTGTGTATTATACTTATATATGCTTGAAATTGTCTGATACAGATTTTGTGTTTAGAAATGGAGTACTACTGTAATAAGTAAATAAAAAAAATTTAAGTGGTTTTGTAACAGGGCAATCAGTGGAGGCTGGAAAAATTTAGACACAAATAGATAACGTCTGAATTGACCTGGGTTGACAATTAAAATAAATCTGAATTTGGAAGATGCTGCTGGTGAGGGCTCAGAAGGAATTGAAAAACAAGCATATTACTGAAAATTGGAGAAAGGGATCCTTGTTATCTAGTGGCAGAAATCTTAGCAAAATTTTGTCTTGTAATTGTGTAAAAAGTAAAAATTTTAGGTAATGAATCCATATATATGGCTAAGAAAAATTCCAAGGAAAATGTCGAAGGTGCCATCTGATTTCTTCTTGCTTTTTATTGTAGAATGTAATGGTTAGATTGAAGAAAGAACTGTTGAAAAAAAGGCAACCAGAATTGGATAATTTTGAAAATTCTCAGCCTATCTAAATGGCAAGAAAACCCACTAAAAGTTAAAAATCGCTGCTGAAAATGTGACAAAGAGAAATCAAACAGTGTAAATGTATAATTTTTACTAAAATGTCAGTAGGATCCAAAAGTCTGATTATTCAATCACATTAAAGGTCTTTTCTATAGATTAAGAGATTCTTGAGATCTTAACCAAATCACAAGACCTCTAGAAAGTTTAAGGATGCTCTACCTCAGCCATCTATGCAGGAGACAAATAAAATATATAGAAAAGATTTGTGGATATGGCTTTTGTCTACTTCAACCACAGTGAAATTCAGGCAATACTTACAAAGTTATTGAGAAATTTATTTTAGCTGAAACACTGGGATAAAAGGACAAAGTATATAAAATTAAAATAAAATTAGTATAAAATTAAATAAAATTACATTTATATCACGAGGTGGACTGGTAAATCTACTTAGATGCAAACGTGTTGCTTTTTATGAAAAAGACGGACGACTCAGAAAGTAGAACCCAGAGTCCACAAGAAGGAACCAAGAGTAATAGATAACTTATTCTTGGGCCTTGAAAATTGATAGAGACTCCTCAAATTTTCCCAGCGGATTTCAGGACTGCAATAGGCAAACTATTCCTGTCTAACTTTCATTTCACCCCAGTTTGAGGAAGAATGCCTCTAATTCTTACCTATGTCTCACCTATATCTGTTCCCATAATATATATTGAGTGTGTTAAGCATAGGTAAAGTGTCTCTTTAATTTCTTAGGACTGCAGATGGAAATCAAGTGTGCCCAGGCTTTTTGAATGGATTACACTAAGAAGAGTCATGTTTAGATAAGAAGATTTTGCCATTTCAGATAATGAGATAATGCAATTTAGATTTAAATGATGAGATGTTGGATTTTGAGCTGACACTATAAGGATAAGACTTTTGGAGACCATAAGATGGGATGAATCTATTTTGCATGTGGCAGGGACATGAAGTATTGGGGGCCAGAGGGCAAAGTGTGGTAGGCAGAATTCTAAGATGACTCCAATAAGTCAAGCTCATATTCCCTTTTCCTTGATTGTACATTGAATCTGCAACTTGCCCATACAAATTTAATATATCAAAG
Organism: Hylobates moloch; assembly: GCF_009828535.3. NCBI lineage: Eukaryota > Metazoa > Chordata > Mammalia > Primates > Hylobatidae > Hylobates > Hylobates moloch. Next base: position 63,783,808 of record NW_026652284.1, read on the forward strand.
GTGATGGATTTCACTTCCTTGATCAGGTCGTATATAAAACTTTGTTTTAACAGAGTGGGGTAAAAGATTTTCTAGCTGGCTTTGACAAGGTAAGCTGCCATGTTGTGAGAGGCACTGTGAGAGGGCCATGTGACAAGGAACTCATGGCAGCCTTTAAAAGCTGAAAGCAATCCCTAATCAACAGCCAGAAAGAAAATGGGGACCTCAGTTCCACACCTGCCTGTATCACAATTCTACCAACATGATGTGAGCCTTGGTACTCTAGAAAAGAACTTGAGTCAGTTAACACCTTGATTTCAGCCTATTCAAATGGAGGGACCTGCTAAGCCTTGTCCAGACTTTGGATTGATGGAAACTATGAAATAATAAATGTACGCTGTTTTAATATGTAAAGTTTGTGGTAGTTTGTTATATAGCCATAGCAAATTAATATCATTCTAGTAATCATCAGATCTCAGGTGTTTGCATACAAAAAGCAAGAATTTTATTTTTAACTCACAATTATACCTATTTCCTCTTTGATTTTATTGTATATGGCAATGAACTTTTGCCTCAATTTTCTCGTCTGTGAAATGGAGGCAGTGTAACATAATGCATAGAGTTTTTAACTAATAGAATGAGATACATTATTTCAAATCACTTAATATTGTACTTGTTCCATCATGAATGCCAATTAAAGTTAGTTTTCTTTTCTCCTTCAGCAGCAGTTTTGTCTCAAAATGAGAACACTACATTAAAATAGAAAATAAGAGACCATAATGTGCTGAGTGTGAAGTAGCTACTGAAAGCAAGAAAGACAGAAGCAGAAAGTGAAAGTGCTCAAGTGGGGATATGGGCTAAAGTGTTATTTAAAAACACTCTTCCCATTGCACCTTACAATTCCACCAGCCACTTGCAGCATGAGCCATACTAGTGAATAGAGCCGGCTTGCTATTCTCTTGCAGTACTTGCAGAACGAAGGTAAAGGACTGACTTTTGTTACAAACTCGACTTGATAGTGAGTAATAATTGCTAACCAAATGGTCTCTACATTTTAATGCCTAGAAACACCTAAGGGAAGTACAATTAAAAACAAAATTTGAATCCTAAACATTTTCTCGAGTTAATGATAGCGGTTGTGTTCCAATGATAAGAAGGTATCATTTTGAATGTTGTTAAATTGTTTATTTAATTTTCCTGTCCTCAAAGTGCATATGATTGAAGAATAAGTTAAAATGGCACATTTTTAATAGAAATTGAAAAAAATTGTCAATTTCTTTCATGTCAGGTCATCACAGCCTTAAGCAGTATTTTATGAGATCCCAGTGCATCTGATCTCTGGTTTGCAGTTCAACTTTATTGAGTTTAAAAATTAATAAAGGCTATGATTTTTTAAATATCATGGTAAAAAAGAACAAACTGGATTATCAGGGTGATTTTCTTTACTAGATAACTAATGGATAAGTGTCACTTCATTTCTTCACTAGCATTCTAAAAAATGAAATTATATTTTGTCATGGAACTTGAACTACAACAGTGAAAGAACTTGAAAGTAATATAATCAAGGTAGATTATGCAGCACCAAAATGAAACATTGCAAACATCAAAGCAACTGGATATTTTATTCATTTGCTCCATTTTCTAATTAGGAAAAGAGATGTTTCTTTTCATGGATGTATTTTCTAATCACAGGTATTTCTCCATAATTTTCATTTATTTCATTATAAACAGCATGTCAATTAATATTTGATAAAAATATTTCTAAAACAGATATACTATCATGCATACAAACAGAACAGAGATAGCAGCTACTGGTTGGTACTCAGGATTCCACACACCAGATCAACATATCCTGGAAGGTTCACCACGAATTCACAAAAGTGCAGACCAAATTTAAAATAGTTTCTTTGAGACAGGATAACAGCACAAGCTCATTTCTTTAACAAATTCTTACCTGGGTGTCTCTCTGCAAGCACCAGTGCCCTGATTGTTACCTATCAGCATCAAATTTTTTTTTTTTTTTTTACAACTCTGCAATTCTTTCCCCTTGGGAAAAATGTGCACTTTCACCTAAGACATAGAAATTAGCCTCAGATACTATTTTTCACAGCTGCAGGAATAACTGGCTAGTAATTGTGAGAGGTGACAGCCTGCTGGCAGTCCTCACAGCCCTAGCTCTCGGCGCCTCCTCTGCCTGGGGTCTCACTTTGGCGGCACTTGAGGAGCCCTTCAGCCCACCGCTGCACTGTGGGAGCCCCTTTCTGGGCTGGCCAAGGCGGGAGCCGGCTCCCTCAGCTTGCAGGGAGGTGTGGAGGGAGAGGCGCGAGCGAGAACCGGGGCTGCGTGCGGTGCTTGTGGGCCAGCTGGAGTTCCGGGTGGGCGTGGGCTTGGCGGGCCCGGCACTCGGAGCAGCGGGCCGTCTCTGCCTGCCGCGGGCAATGAGGGACTTAGCACCCGGGCCAGCGGCTGCGGAGGGTGTAACGTGTTCCTCAGCAGTGCCAGCCCACTGGTGTTGCGCTCGATTTCTCGCCGGCCCTTAGCTGCCTTCCCGCGGGGCAGGCCTCCAGACTGCAGCCCACCATGCCTGAGCCTTACCCCACCTCCGTGGGTTACTGTGCAGCCAGAGCCTCCCCGACAAGCGCCGACCCCTGCTCCACGGCGCCCAGTCCCATGGATCACCCAAGGGCTGAGGAGTGCGAGCGCACGGCAAGGGACTGGCCGGCATCTCCACCTGCAGCCCCGGTGCAGGATCCACTGGGTGAAGCCAGGTGGGCTCCTGAGTCTGGTGTAGACGTGGAGAACCTTTATGTCTAGCTCAGGGATTGGAAATGCACCAATCAGCACCCTGTCAAAACAGACCACTCAGCTCTACCAATCAGCAGGAGGTGGTGGGGCCAGATAAGAGAATAAAAGCAGGCTGCCTGAACCAGCAGTGGCAACCCGCTGGGGACCCCTTCCAGAATGTGGAAGTTTTGTTCCCACGCTCTTTGCAATAAATCTTGCTACTGCTCGCTCCTTGGGTCCACACTGCTTTTATGAGCTGTAACACTCACTGCGAAGGTCTGCAGCTTCACTCCTGAAGCCAGTGAGACCACGAGCCCACCGGGAGGAACGAACAACTCCAGATGTGCCGCCTTAAGAGCTGTAACACTCACTGCGAAGGTCCGCAGCTTCACTCCTGAGCCAGCGAGACCACGAACCCACCACCAGGAAGAAACTCCGAACATATCTGAACATCAGAAGGAACAAACTCTGGACACGCCGCCTTTAAGAACTGTAACACTCACCGCGAGGGTCCGTGGCTTCATTCTTTAAGTCAGTGAGACCAAAAACCCACCAATTCTGGACACAATTGGAGCCAGGGAATTCAAAGTGAAGTTGTAACCGATTGCACCTGGGAGAGAAGGCCAATGAGTTTTCTTCTTACGAGAAAAATACTGGTTTAACAACGTGATTCTTTGTAACTGTGGCCCACAAGGCAAAGGAGAATAATTAAGGTATGTTATGTTGGCTGTCTTTTGAAAAAATACTTATTGCTAACTTCAACTGGAAACATGCAGTGTTCTGTATATTCCTAATAGAACTCACAGACATCATGTCAATTTGGCATATATACATAAACGCTAAAATAAGAACCTCAAATTTAGATGAAGAAATAAACTCGGAGAAAAATTCTAGTAACATAATTTAGTAAAATGTGCATAACAAACATAAGCATAGAAAACAGCTTATGCAAGAGTTTTTTTGGAATAAACAGTCTGATGAGACTAACAGTATTTCGAAAATGCCCCTGCACATCTTAGTAATTTTAAAAATATATAATCATACCTAAGAATTTAATCTTATGTTTTAAAATATTGATGTCCATTTTTTGTTAATTTAATGTAAATGTTTGAATGTTGTCTCTATACCTGGTAAGTGTTCTTGAATAATAGTTGCTCCATTAAGCTTATTTTACTCATTCAAGTATAGGAGAATTGCTGTGTTAGGCCAAATGATTCTGGAATATTGAAAATTATTGGGTTGTTTCTTAAACCAAAGTATAGGCTTGTACGAGACAAGCACAGAAATTTAACAGCATGAATCGAAATTGGCTGAAATGTTCTGCCAAATAAAGAGTTTAATAATAGAGCTACATGAACCTTGACTGCTTCCATTTATAAGATATTTGCAGAAACTTTCCCCATTCGTGATGAATAAGTCTAGAAATTCTGATTTAACTTCAATTTTCAATTAGACTCCAAACAAAATATGAAATTCAAGACATCATCTTTCTTACTGCTGAGATGCTCTCATGATTAATATCTTATGTATACTTAACTATTATTTGGAACAAAAGCTACTGCAACTTATATTCTAGCCACTATGATATGTGTAGCAGTCTTCAGGAGCTCATTAGATTTCTGATGGTTTTGATGAGGAGGACTTGGTCCTAGGAACTTTTATCATAATATCCCTGAATTCTATTTCACCACTTAATGGCTTGAAGTAATATCCAATTGATTTTTTGCAAACTTTTCATGTTTCTCTATTACATAGTAAAAACTTGATTAAAATCCTTTGAAAGAATAAATGAATGTATGCCTAGAAATCAACTGAAGGGATTCACATTCATTTCAGCTGTTTCCAAATAAGCGTCAGAAAGCTTTGGTGCTAAGGCAAACTTATTTGAAGGTACAGCACTGATCTTAAGTCATCTATTCAGGTGAAACCTTATGTTTATGAGTGGTTCTGTATGAACAATAAAAAAACCTCAGGAATTCATGAAGCTTAGAAAGCATAACAAGTTTTTAGGGCTCTGGAAGTTGTTGAATTGAAATAACTTCCTAAATGTTATGAGTGTGTATACATTTACAGGAAGAAAATATCACTGTTATCAGATTCTGAAACAGATGCATGAAACAAAAAATCATTAAGAACTATGCTTTTATGGAAAATGTGTCACTTCTCTTGACATTATATTCTTTTACAAATGTTAATTAGCTATTTCGTTTGTAGTTGAAGGGGAACTCATGTAAGACTCACAGAACATTAAATAGTAGGGGTTGAAACTAAAGCCTGTATTTGCCCAAAACCTTAATTCTTTCATGTGAAACCTAATTTTAAAAAGGACTACAGTTAAAAAACATGAGTTTGTTTTCTTAAAGCTTTTTACTCTAATTTCTTAGAATCTTGAAGGTTGGTAAATTTTTAACAGTAAATGCAAAAATAGACTTAAAAGGATTAAAATGTCAATAAACAAATATTCCAAGAAGAGTTTCCAGCATATTCACATGATACTTGCTATTGTCCTCAAAAATAAGTAACCACGGTGATTAAGGTTGATTTATACATGTTGGGCTTCTGTTTATTTCTGGCAATATCCATTATGTTTACTACAAAAGTTGGCCTTGAAACATCAGGAAAAAAAGGCTGATAGCCTATACAAATTATTTTAATAGTACGCATTGATGTTTAATTAAGAAGCTGGATTTAACAAAGTGATACTCAAAAAATAATCTTATTTAAGAAATGAATTAAATAAGAAAAAAATCATAAGATTTCATCAAAATGTTTGATGAGAGGATATTTCCTGCATAATGAAAACAAGATAAATCATCTACATGATTGTCAAAAGATATTTTGAAGTCTTAGCATTATGCACATATTTAATATATAATTCCCAAGAATTTCTGAATGCTTTGGTTTTTAATAGGTATTTATAATTATAAATCTGTAAACTCATTTGATTATTATAAAAAAACTGTGAGCTACACAGAAAAGGAATTATTTGCCTTCACAAGCCCCTTTTCCATTTTATTGGTTGGGAGAGCAAGACTCAGAGAAAATATGTGATATTTCTGCTGTCAAATAGTAATGAAGCTATTATGAACATTAGGAATTTTAAGTTCAACAGTATGAGAACTCAGCTAGTGTTTTGAATATTTTAAGATATAATTATCCAGAATATGATTAATGTAACACAGACCCATTCTCAATGTTAGAGAAATAGATCACCAAATCTTACATAGTTAACTTTTATTATCATTCCTCAGTGTTGGGCCAGAGAGTCTTTGTAACTCATATATTGCCAAAGAAATATAAACTAAGTCTGATTTGTGGTGTTTCTTGAAAGTATTTTGTGTATTTCATTCAGAGGAACAAGCTTATGGCCTGGGACTTTACCCTGTGTTTTTTTACTCTTCATTTCTTCCTGCCTGAAATGCAAATGTGATGGCTGATATGAGGAAATCTTTTTATGACCATGAGTATAGGTGTGACAACCAACACATTAAATAAGCAAAAATACAAAAAGTGTTTGTATGAGCAGTTGATTGCCTGCTTCCACCTCTATTGTTTAAGCTACTGTTAAGTGGTTTTCCTTTTTGTTCTTTCAGTCAAAATCAATCCCAACTGATATTAAGTATATACAGATTTTTGTTTGTTTGTTTTTCTTATGTTTTATTTTTAACTGAGAAAATCTCTAACAACTTAGATTTAGGAATTCTTACCAAAGCCTTCCCACTAAGCACCTTTTAAAAATATTCTCTGTCTCTACTGTCCTAAGTGTTCCCAGTTATTAATGATTATCGCCTACATGCCAGAAAATTCTCAAGAAGCTCTCCCTTACCCTAGTAATACATAGTCCTTTCATTGAGGAAGTTTAAAATCTAGTGATAAACATATAAAGTTATTATTCTGGCCCAGGGCAACTGCTTTGTTATTAGCCATATTCTCTATGGTAATTTCTGTTTCACTGAAGCACATGACTGAGTCTTTCTGCTAGGGAAAGTGAAAGAACATAATTCAGAAATACAAAGCATAAATTTAAATTCAGAGTTAGTATCTAGTAATTTAACCCAAAGCATCTTTCAGGTTTTGGAAGCAAAGGTGGGATGCTGCTGTAATGTCACAGTACCACAGGATATTAAACTGCCTTGTGCATTGACAGTTGCCCATGTGCATTTTAATTGAACTAGTTCCAGTCATGCTATTCTAACAATAATTATTATTAATAATAATAGAGTACTGGAACATTTATTTATTTATGTATTTTATGGAAACACAATCAATACCCTTGTGTTTTTCAGCTACAACAATTAATAGGTCCAGTTCAGCAACCCTAACCACATTCAGATTTCAGGATAGATAGGAATATAGTATCAATTGATTTTCAATAGACTTTTTGATAGTTTCTGAAAAAATATAGAAAATAGGAAATTTATAATTTGCTATGACATGTATATATATCAAAGAACTTCAGGTCATCGATAAAATGAAAAAAATTCAAGTTCATTGCTGGTGGATTTATAGATTTAATATGTTTCTCAATTTAAGCTTAGTCATATTATTTGCATATATTCCTTTTATAACCAGAACCATATAACATTGTTATATTTATAGGTCAATGGAAGTATCAGTAATTTTATATAATTCAATCAAGTATTTGGTTTACCCTACAGTACTTGGGTATTTATGTTACTCATATTTTCTTCTCTTTATTTTTTTTCATTTAACAAATGTTTATTGAGTACCCTGTTAATACTAGATAAGGTCCTGGAGTCTGAGAATTCAACTGTGATTACAACTAAGCTTTGCCTTGATTTGCAATACAATTTGCCCTTCTTTTTTTTTTTTTTTTTAACCAGAATAATGTTTCTAAATCTCTTTGATCTTTCATTGGCTGTCTCATTAACATTTCTTGTATAGTTACTTATGTAGTTTTACAAATATTTTAATCCTGTGATCGAGCCTCATATTAGGTAAATACACAACCCTAAAATATATATGGGTATTTAAGTAAAGAAACCTTCAGGAATCTATTGAATTTTTATAAAAATCTTGTGATCTGAATTAGCTTCAGAATAGTTAGCATGCTAAATGTTACATACAATAAAAATTCTAAGTTTAAATCAAATTTCATTAGGAAAAAGCATTAGGAAATATTAACAGTTCTTTCAAAAAGTATTGTCTTGATTCTGTTAAAATCTGTTCATTAATAGTTTTGTTTTTACATAAAGCCTTAGGGCTTGCTCTTTTATTGGCTGAAATTATCACATTAAAATAAATAAATATATATGAATACATATATATGTTTACATTTATATATGTTTTAATAATTTTACAGAGGATATTCTCAATATAATTTACCTCTAATTAACTTTGCTACTACTGTACTTTGACGAAATTGTGGATAGAGATAAAAATAAAGAAATGGCTGCCAGTTTCTCAGTTTTCACAAGGTTGCATTTGTGGGAAGTGTTGTTTAAACACACTAAGAGTTCAATTATGTTAGTTCTTGTTTTGTTTTGTAAAACATCCTTTTGTTCATCTTTTGTTAGTTATTTTCCAGGCATTTCTCACTCTGTAAGGATCACAACACTGTGTTTTGAAGAATAACCTAAACACTCAATTTCTTTTTTTTTTTTTTTTAATTATACTTCAGGGTTTTAGGGTACATGTGCACAATGTGCAGGTTTGTTACATATGTATCCATGTGCCATGTTGATTTCCTGCACCCATTAACTCGTCATTTAGCATTAGATGTATCTCCTAATGCTGTCCCTCCCCCCTCCCCCCACCCCACAACAGTCCCCAGACTGTGATGTTCCCCTTCCTGTGTCCATGAGTTCTCATTGTTCAATTCCCACCTATGAGTGAGAACATGCGGTGTTTGGTTTTTTGTCCTTGCGATAGTTTACTGAGAATGATGTTTTCCAGTTTCATCCATGTCCCTACAAAGGACACGAACTCATCATTTTTTATGGCTGCATAGTATTCCATGGTGTATATGTGCCACATTTTCTTAATCCAGTCTATCGTTGTTGGGCATTTGGGTTGGTTCCAACTCTTTGCTATTGTGAATAGTGCCGCAATAAACATACGTGTGCATGTGTCTTTATAGCAGCATGATTTATAGTCCTTTGGGTATATACCCAGTAATGGGATGGCTGGGTCAAATGGTATTTCTAGTTCGAGATCCCTGAGGAATCGCCACACTGACTTCCACAATGGTTGAACTAGTTTACAGTCCCACCAACAGTGTAAAAGTGTTCCTATTTCTCCACATCCTCTCCAGCACCTGTTGTTTCCTGATTTTTTAATGATGGCCATTCTAACTGGTGTGAGATGGTATCTCACTGTGGTTTTGATTTGCATTTCTCTGATGGCCAGTGATGATGAGCATTTCTTCATGTGTTTTTTGGCTGCATAAATGTCTTCTTTTGAGAAGTGTCTGTTCATGTCCTCTGCCCACTTTTTGATGGGGTTGTTTGTTTTTTTCTTGTAAATTTGTTTGAGTTCATTGTAGATTCTGGATATTAGCCCTTTGTCAGATGAGTAGGTTGCAAAAATTTTCTCCCATTCTGTAGGTTGCCTGTTCACTCTGATGATAGTTTCTTTTGCTGTGCAGAAGCTCTTTAGTTTAATGAGATCCCATTTGTCGATTTTGGCTTTTGTTGCCATTGCTTTTGGTGTTTTAG
>NW_026652284.1:63798247-64005155 GCF_009828535.3 Hylobates moloch
TTGCTTGATAGATCTTCCTCCATCCCTTTATTTTGAGTCTATGTGTGTCTCTGCACGTGAGATGGGTTTCCTGAATACAGCACACTGATGGGTCCTGACTCCTTATCCAGTTTGCCAGTCTGTGTCTTTTGATTGGAGCATTTAGCCCATTTACATTTAACGTTAATATTGTTATGTGTGGATCTGATCCTGTCACTATGATGTTAGTTCGTTATTTTGCTCGTTAGTTGCAATTTCTAATTTAAGAATTCAAAATACTGCTTTCTTCAGTTATATGACCTAAATAGGCAATTTTAGAATTCCTTAATTTCTGTACTCTTTACCTGTTTCTAAGCATCTCCCCACACAGGAAACTCTCACTTAGCTTCTATTTCCCTTCACAAGCAGCCAAATTTAAGAAAGTAAATTGTTCGGTCACAAGTTATCAATCTTGCTGTATTTGCCTTATAATTGTGGTTAAACCTTTGTCTCTGCTATCCTGTCTTCTTTCTATACCTAAGTCCACATCTCAGTGGCACTAATACACTGTGTTTCTTTATCAGCCTTATTGCAAAATATATAGTCTCTCATCTGAGGCATTCTGTCTATACATTTCCTGAGGCAAAAGGCCATGATGTACTTTTATTACTATCCTTTGCACTTGCCAGTTGACCCTTTCAAAATCTAAAGACTCTCTCAGAATGGTGGATTACCTCTTTCTATATACTTCTTACTCAGGCTTATTTTGTGTATTGAAGAATTATATAAAAAGGTAAGATTTTTCTACCAAACCTGACTTTACTTACATATTTTATAATTATGTGTTTTGCTCAGTGAGATAAACAGCTCCTAGAAGTTACATTCACTTTAACAGGGATGATCAGAATTACATTGCACAGTTGTCATTAATAAAAGAGAAAGCATATAGGAAAAGGGTGTTAAGTGATTAAGAAAATGAGTTAGTTTTTAACTGGCAATAAAAGATGAGATATAAATGACAGAGGAGACAGGAATACAATCTAAAAATTGAGAAGAAATAGCCATATAAAGGAGGAATTATTTAATATAATTTAAGATTATAGCTGAAAATAAGAAGTGAAATATAATCTGTATGTTGATCTAAATATCAAAGAGTAAGGCATGTTAGTCAATGCAACACTTAGTCAAAAATAAATTGGAGAAATAAATGTTTGCATAATTTTAACAATTATTTTAATAGTTTAAGTATGTAATTACTTAATATTTTATCAAATATAGACCTTTCAATAAAGGTAAGAAAGATAGATGAATGAATGGGTTAGAAAGAGAAGAAAATGATAACTGATTAATGGGCTATTCTAATTTGTAACATTGTCTCAAATATATAATTTAGTTTTACTTCTTTTTTTTCAAAAGAAGAATATACATGTAAGTGGTATAAGTTAAGATTAAAGTTATATCTATATACAAAGCACTTAAAAAATAGTTTAATCAGTTGAGTGTTAAATACACCTTTTCTTCCAAAATGGATTGTGTGGGTAAATACAACCTACAACCTGAAACATTTCTGTAATATTTTCTTAATAAAGACTTTAAAAGGTGGTAAAGAGCAATGACTTTGTCATCATAATACCTGGATTCCAATTTTGATTCAGTTTTACTGTCAATGTGACTTCTTTACAGTACCTAAATTCTTTGAATCGTACAATGTGAATATTTCTTGATATATTGTAACTATGGACTCATTAAATGTTAACTATCATATTTATTAAGAATATTATTATTTTCTCAGAAATCTAACTAGGTGTTGAACTCAGGGACTGATATGCCTGGAAATTTATCATTCAATTTAGTATATGTACTAGACATTTATCATGTGGAAAGTTCTGTTGTGTTCTTTTTGCTGCCACGTTAATAGCACCTGCAGTTTCCATCCATAGATACAAATAAAGAAAATATGACCAGCACCTACTCAATATTTGAGGTAGAGGAAAAAAAGGTACAATTTTGAAGTCAGAGCACATTTTAAATGAAGAAATTCTTGAAGAGAAGGTCCTAGGAGTTTTGATATGTTTATCAGGAAGACATGAATAGAAATGGTAAAATTTATCCCATGGTCTTCATTAGTTGTATTTTATACAAAGAGAAATCAACGAGCAGGGGAGACTATACAGTGAGACAATGATGAATAAAGAAACAAAAGAAGGAGATGCAAGTGAAAGCAATAGCCTGAGGTATGGCTTTATTTGTTTTAGGCCTTTGCCTTGTCTCTGTTTATTCTGATTTAGTGTAGGAGCTGGTCATTACCTCAGAAAAGAGTCTGATTTAGTTTACCTAAATTCCTAACATCTCAACAATTAATAATAATAAACAAATTCAAAGTAGCACGTTAGGTGTAAGGTTGTGTTGGTGTATATTCTCCATATAGAAAATTATACAATACTTGAACATGAAAAAGCAATTAAAGAATATGCAACCAAAATTAAAATATGCATTTAAATAGAGTAACTTGTAGAGTTTTAAATACATGCAGAATCAAATTGTGCAACAAGTATAACAAAATAGGTCAGGAAGGTAGTTATAGTTGAAGCGTTCTAAGGTTCCAGCATTAAGTAAATGTCAAACCAAAGGAAGAAACTGAGGCAAAATTAAAATAAGGAGATAGCTTATTTGGGCCAAGATTGAGGACTGCATCCCAGGAGACATAGATTCAAGTTGCCCTGAATATAAGCTCTGATTAGCATTAGTTACAGCATCATAAACAAAATTTAGCTAATTGTTATGTCTAGAATATGACACTAAATTCCTATAGGTTTTTGTTGTTGTTGTTAAAGTACACAGGGAGCATTTACCAGAAGTATGGTATAATGGGCTGTTTTAAAGAAAATATTAACTAAATTCAAGAGTTTTCTGTATTAAAATTATGTATGTTCTCTGATATAATAGGTTTAAAATATGAATCAATAACTTGAGAATTAGAAATTAATCCTCCAAAGAATAGCAAATTAACCCCAAATAAAATTGATAGACAAAATGAAAAGTTAGTACAAAACTAGAAATTAGTATGAAAAACGCTAACATACAATTAAGAAAAAATTAACAAAACTAAAAACCGGTTCTTTATAAACAAAATTGAAATTGATAAGCTCTGGCAAGATTGATAAAGTACCATTATCAATATCAAGGATAAAAGGATGTTACTTCAATTTCTGTAAACACTACAAGTTAGTAAGAACATGTTATGAAGGACCTTATGCCTATAAACTTCAAATATTAGAATAAATAAGAAAGTGTTTTATAAACAAGTTAAAATGTACTGCAATATTCAAAAGAAGAAACAGACTATCTGAAATGAAATGAGTTCTCCTTTGAATATTTAATTTTAGGTGTAAGACTTTCATTCAAAGAAATATTCAGGCCCAAATGGCTTCATTGATGAAATTTAAAAAGTAAAAATAACTTCAGCTTATATACAATCTTCTAGAGAATAAAAAATAGCAAATAATCTTCAATGCATTTGTGGCACCACCATAATCTGATACAAAATGTGGGAAGTATATAGTCTTTAAAAAAGTATATGTATATAGTCTTTAAAAAAGAATATTCAAGCCAATCTCTCTTAGATGAAAATCTTAGATGCAATACCTAAACAAATAGTACATTATGAGAAAAAATTTACATATAAGGGCCAGAGACTTCTCAATTTAGTATAGCATATGAAGTTATAAATTCTAGAAGCTCAGAGAACCCAAAGATGATAAATAAGAAGATCACTATAGCTGGCATATTTTAGACAAGCTGCTGACAATCAAAACTTAACAAAAATATTGAAATCAGCTAGAAAGAGAAAAGGATAGTTTATCACAACAAACAATGAATTAAATGAGCAGAAATTTTTCATCAGAAATAGTTGAGGCAAGCTGGGCGTGGTGGCTCACGCTTGTAATCCCAGCACTTTGGGAGGCTGAGGCCAGCAGATTGCCTGAGGTTGTGAGATCAAGACCAGCCTGGCCAACATGGTGAAGCCCTGTCTCTACTAAAAATACAAAAATTAGCCTGGATTGGTGGTGCATGTCTGTAATCCCAGCTATTCAGGAGGCTGAGGCAGGAGAATCGCTGGAACCTGGGAGGTGGAGGTTGTAGTGAGCCAAGATGGTGCCACTGCACTCCAGCCTGGGCGACAGAGTGAGACTCCATCTCAAAACAAAACAAAAAACAAGAAGAAGAAGAAGCAGAGGAAGATGAAGAGGAAGAAGAAGAAGAGGAGGAGGAGGAAGAAGAGGAAGAAGAGGAAGAAGAAGAAGAAGAAGAAGAAGAAGAAGAAGAAGAAGAAGAAGAAGAAGAAGAAGAAGAAGAAGAAATAGTTTCAGATGAAAATTTAGACCTCCAAGAGGAATGAAGATCATTGAATATGGTAAATATCTGGGTACACGTTTAAGTCCATTTTTTCTCTTAATTTCTTTTAAATATGCATTAATGTTTAAAGAAAGACATATATGTAACATTTTCTTGTGGAATTTGTAGATTATGAAAATGTAATACCTATGACAATTCCAACTAAAATTTTGTTGGAATGCATGGGTAAATGGTTTCATATTGTTGTGAGGTTTCTACATTTCACATGGATTGGGTTAATATTATAGGTTGATGCAAAAGTAATCGTGATTTTTGCCATTACTACAATTACTTTTGCACCAACCTAATACTTTGGAGTAGAAGTTGACAAGTTAGGAAATTATATTGTAATTTCTAGTACTACCACTCTCAATCTACTGTAAAGAGGTTAAATAAAAACATAAATTAAAATAGAATTTTTAAAAATATTCACACAATCTGGGAGAAAACAAAACTTTATGATTACTTTGATTTTCATATCTGAAGTTAATGATATTTTGCCTTCTATCTGATAATATTCCTTAGATTTTGTTCTTGCTTATTTCCTAAAGCCATGTTTTCAGAAATATCAGAAAAACGTGATGATAGTGCATATCTTTAACGAGGCCTGAGGAGTGATTACAATTTCATCTTTCAAAATACTTCCATTTTTTATATCAATGTACGCGTGTATGAAATAATTTTAATACATAAGACTTTATCCTATTTTAATTTTCCTTTTAAAAATCTAGAATAGAGGCTAAATTTTATAAATATCTTTTAAAACCTATCAAGTTGAATATAAGGTATACATCATTTGTCATATTAATATGGTGAATAGTAGGATAAATTTACTAATTATGTATCAGCATTGTATTCTTGAAATAAAATTTACTTAGATATTGACTCATTATTTCCTTTCGTGTGTTTTTTTTTATTTTTAAAATGTGAACTTTTATTTTAGATTCAGAGGGTTCTTGTGCAATTTTGTTACATAGGTAGTTTGCATGATGCTGAGTTTTGGGGTACAGTTGATCCCATCACCCAAAGAGTTAGCATAGTACCCAATAATTACTTTTTTAAACCTTGTCCTGCTCCATTCCTACTCCTTCTGGTAGTCCTGGTGACCATGACTATTGTTGTCATTCTTATAACCCATGAGTACTCAATGTTTAACTCCCATTTATAAGCGAGAACATGTGATATTTGGTTTTCTGTTCTTGCCTTAATTATCTTAGAGTAATTGCTTCCACCTGTATCCATGTTGCTGTAAAGGGCATGATTTCATTCTTTTTTAATGGCTACATAGTAGTCTGTGGTGTGTATGTACTATATTTTCTTTATCCAATCCACTGTTGATGGGCACCTAGGTCTTTGCTATTGTGAATAGTGTTGCTGTGAACATACGAATGCAGGTGTCGTTTTTGTAGAGTGGTTTATTTACTTTTTGGATATATATCAAGTAATGAAAGGCTGGGTTGAATGGTAGTTCTGTTTTAAGTTCTTTGAGACATCTCCAAACTGTTTTCCACATTCCTACCAACAGTGTATAAGCATTTACATTCCTATCAACAGTGTATAAGAATTTACATTCCTGCCAACAGTGTATAAGCACTCCCTTTTCTCTACAGCCTTGTGGGCAAATGTGTTTTTTCTCTTTTTTTAATAATCACCATTATGCCCGGTGTGCATGGTATCTGATGATTTTGATTTGCATTTCTCTGATGATTAGTGATGTTGAGCATTTTAAAAAATATGTTTGCTGACCACTTGTGTGTTTTATTTTGAGAAGTATCTGGTCATGTCTTGTGACGAGTTTATAATGGGGTTATTTGTTTTTAGCTTGTTGAATTGCTTAAGTTTCTTATAGATTCTGGATATTAGGTCTTTGTTGGATGCACAGTTTGTGAACACTTTCTCCCATTCTGTAAGGCATATGTTCACTCTGTTGATAGTTTCTTTTTGTATGCCAAAGCTGTTAGTTGAATTAAGTCCAACTTGTCAATTTTTGTTTTTGTTGCAATGTTTTTTGAGGACTTAGTCAGAAATTCTTTCACAAGGCCAATGTCCAGAATGGTGTTTCCAAGTTTTCTTCTAGGATTCTTATAGTTTGAGGTCTTCCATTTAAATATTTTATTCATCTTCAGTTAATCTATGTATATGGTAAAAAATATGGAACCAGTTTAATTCTTCTGCATATGGCTATCCAATTTTCCCAGCACTATTTATTGAATAGAGAGTCTTTGTCCCAATGCTTATTTTTGTCAACTTTGTTGAAGGATTAGGATTATTTTCAATTTTACTGTTCTCTTTTTGCTAAATTTATCAGATATTATTTTTATTAGTATTACACCCACTTTTAAAAATGCCAAATATTATATTTTTGTGATTTTTTATTTAAGCCCTTGAATTTCATTTATGAACCTTGAACTTTTATTTGACAGGTCATTTAAAAAAATTGTTTAACTTCTTGAGCAATTATTTATTTACTGCTTTTTACTATTTTATAGTTCCTCTGCTTTATGATACAATTTTTGTATATATTATTTTCCTTTCTTTTGTGTAGTATGCTTTTTTCTTTCATTGTCTTTGCATTATTTATGATATAGTTACATTGTAGTTATTTTATCATCATTAGTTATTTTTTAATAATGATCATGCTTTCTTGTGTGGCTTTTATCCAATACATGTTCAGAGAAAGGGCTAGGGTCAGGAGCTTGAGCATGGAGCTAATAGGATGATGCCTATTATTTCAGTGCATTTTCTCACCACATTTTGCCCTAGAGGTTTGACTTTGCTTCAGGCTAGCTTGCTGTCTTCCTTGTTGACAACATAGCACCTCTGTCAAAGGTCCTGTAGTTATGGTCTTAACACTGGTTTCCTTCAGCTGACCACAATTATCAGCTGCAGAGTGGACTGTTCCTCCATTTATCAGGGTTCAGCGTTCAGTTTGCAATCCTACATAGAACAGGAAAAGTTTTAGTTGCTTCTATCTTTATGATGATTTTCTGTCTACTTATGGAGAACTCTGACCACTGCATATAACCCTGCAGAAGTATGTTTTTATACTCAGCATTATCCCTTGATTGTTAATACAGCAGCATATTTAAAAGCTGGTTTAATTAGTTTACAGTTTGAGGTTGTGAATAGTTTCTAGTTCTGTTAAATATTGAAATTTTCTTTTTCACTTTTTATTGCTACATTTTCTTTAATATGTTATTTGCTTCATATTCAGGGTGGTAAATACTTTTACAATGGTTTATGTTCTTCAAACTTTAACAACTGTTTTCTTTCTCTGTGTGTGTATGAGGTGTATATTAATCTCTTTCCTATCTTGTACTTGCATTATAAATTAGGAAAATAAATGTTTGCCATAGTATCACAATTCCTTTATTTCATAAAATTTGCTGAGCACTTTAAAATTTGATGGATTATATATATATATATATATACACACAATAATTTTACCTACTTTATCTTCCCTAATGATTATGTTTTTTTTTAAAAAAATAAGAATAGAGGATTAAAATTTGAATATTTAAGAAAAAGAAGTATATGAATTAGCTAGTTTTCTAAACTTCTTTCTTGAGGGTAAACTACGTAGTTCCATTAAATGCAATTTGTATATGTGGAGAATAGTGAAGTCCATGTTGCTGTTATTGTTTTAACTTAAAATCATGATTGTAAATAGTACCCCTAAAACAGTGGTGAAGCACCTAAGAACAGCTTTCCAGCCAACAAATTTCCTAAATGGCTTTTCAGTTTATAGCCAAATAATTGATATCAGAATTTACTATAGCCAGATTGTGACAAATATAATGGCACTGAGAAACCAGTCTATGGTTCTCAGACTGGCACTCCAAATGCATCCTAAGACAGTGTTTATCACTCCCCCACATTCCATTTCTTGGCCATCTCACCCGTACAATCTGGCACTCTATCTGGATACATATTTTTTGTCTTAATTTTCACATAAAATTCTTACTTTTAATGCATATTAACTCATTCATTTAAGATATATTTATAACATCTATCTATACATCAAACACTATTCTAGGCAAAGTTAACAGATCAAAATTTCTATTCTTATAAAGATTATAACCTGGTAAGGGAACACCGACAATAAATAACCAAATACATAGTATGTCAAATAATGATAAATGCTATGAAAAACAAAATATGTGAATAAAGGCATAGAGTGTGTAGGGAGCCCTATTTTCAAAAGTGTTCAGAGGAGAAATCTCAGATAAGGTGACATTTGAACAAATAAATGAAGAATTGAAGGTCTGATGCATGCAGATATCTAGAAATGACCTTTAAAGACAGAGGTAACAGGCCGGGTGTGGTGACTCATGCCTATAATCCCAGTACTTTGGGAGGCCAAGGTGGGCAGATCACCTGAGGTTGGGAGTTCAAGACCAACCTGACCAACATGGAGAAACCCCGTCTCTAGTAAAAATACAAAATTAGCCAGGTGTGGTGGCGCATGCCTGTAATCTCAGCTACTCAGGAGGCTGAGACAGGAGAATTGCTTGAACTCGGGAGGCGGAGGTTGTGGTGAGCCGAGATTGTGCCATTGCACTCCAGCCTTCCAGCCTGGGTAACAAGAGCAAAACTCTGTCTAAAAAAAAAAAAAAAAAAAAAAAAAAAGACAGAGGTAATCAAAATGAAAAGTACTTGAGTACTTAATATGTTTAATAACATCAAAGAGTATGTGTGACTGGTATACAGCTAGCAAATTAGGGTATGGAAGGAGTTGATATCAGTAGTATCATGGAGCCAAAACATAGTAAGGACATTGGATTTTATTTTGAGAGAGAGGAGAAAGCATTAGAATTTTAACAGAGATGGGTATGGTATGCCATTAATCACTCCCTTTGCCATATTGAGAATTCCTGTTGTGGTGAGGTATAGAAATGCCATAAGTGTATTGGAGGGAAAGGGTAATTCTGGAAATCAGAAAGCTATTGCAATAAATCAAGATAGAAGAGAAGGTGGCTTGGAATGTCGTGGCAGTGGTGGTAGTGGTGAGAGATCAGATTCTTGATATATTATGAAAGTAGACCCATGATGTTTTACTGCTGGAATTTTTGTGGGAGAAAAATACTAGTCAAAGATAACTACATAGTTTTTAACTGTAAAATAAAATAATAGTTTGCCATTAATAAATGTGAAAGAAAGCATGGGGAAGAAGCAGATTATAAGGGTATAAGCCAAATGGGTATGTGGAATAGACAGACATACAAGTCGGGAATTTAGGAAAGGTCTGAAGTTTAAAAATCGGTATTTATCAATAACTTACCTATATGGTATTTATGATCATAAGGATAAATGAAATTACCTATGACAGATGTATACTGAGAAAATAGGAGGTCTGTAATAGGTTCTAGAGTGTATCAAAATGTAGAGGTAGGAACAATGAACATCTTTCAAAAAGAGACTGAGCCCAGTGACTTAAGCGGGTAAAGAAAAGGGAATGGTATTCTCAAATTGGAGCCTGTTCCTAAGGCAATGGAAGGATAGATAGCAGAATGATTGTGTATAGAAACTTCCCATTCACAAGAGTTTTACTTTAAAGAGATCAGAGGAGTGGGAAAGTACCTGAAACAGAAGATGGTGTGTGTGCGTGCATGCGTACGTGTGTATGTGTGTGCGTGTGTTAGGTTAGGCAATATTAAAACTTCCTGTTTATATCCTGGTAGAGATGACTCAGCAAAAACAAAGATAAAAATAAACCATGATGCAGAAGACACTGGGCAATTTAAAATGCAAAGTCAATGAATAGGAAGAAAAAAGTAGGATCCATTGCACCTGTGATATTGTTCTTACTCAGCAGCATGAGTTGTTCATTCTAGAAGGAGAAAGAATGCCAGGAGGCCAACATAGGCATGTTCATACAATTTGGAGGTAGAAAAATGTGGATATTCATTTTCTTATTACCTCTGTTTTCTGAACATACCTGGAAAAAAATGCAATAGCTATAGCTAAGCAGAGGCAAGAAGTAGTGTACATTTGAAGAGACAGGAAACATTGTGGGGGTGGGTGGAAATGTCCTCTCTAAAAGTAGGAGAGTGGATTTAAAAAGTATTAGAAAGTTCAGACAGCACTGAGGGCACATTTGAGGTTTCTTGGCATGAATTTAAAGTAACATCAGTTAACATGGCTGTTTCTCTGTGGCTAAATTCTGCTACTTGAAAGCTGCCTCAACAATATAAATTATGATGGATGAATAAGATAGATAGATAGATAGATAGCTAAATTCTGCTACTTGAAAGCTGCCTCAACAATATAAATTATGATGGATGAATAAGATAGATAGATAGATAGATAGATAGATAGATAGATAGATAGATAGATAGATAGATCGATCAGCTTTGGATAGATAAAAATGATGTGGCCTGCTAACCAAATACAGATTAATACTTTGCTCTTTCTTTAAGGTCACGGTCAACTCAGCCCCAGATTAAGAGCTTTTCCCAACTCCTCTATTTTACGGATATTTTTAAAGAAATTTTCAGCTCAGAATTTTCTTTTACTCTCAAAGAGTTTTTATATAGTATTGCCAAAGTTTTTGCAGACTAAATCCTTCAATTCTGGAATTATTACCTCAGATCTCATCTATCTTTCAGATAAAACAGCTATTCTTACCTTATTCATATTTTTAGTTCAGATCATTGAAATATAAACAATAAAAACTATAAAGAAAGTAAGCTTTATTTAAGAGATGAGTTTTTCTAATTTGAATCAAGATTGTACAACAGAAAGATATCTTATTTTCAATTAGTAAATATATTAATTAAATTGATTCATTTTTCTTAAGTCATAGCTTAGATAATTAACTAGGAATGTTTGAGCAGTGTATTTTAGGAAAGTGTTTTGGACATATGGTATTATTTGTGTCTTTATGTGTTTACAGCAGTGTTCCCCTTTTCAGGGGGGATACATTTCAAGATTCCTAGTGGATGCCTCAAACCTCAGACAGCACTGAGCCCCAGCCAACAAACACCAAGGTCACCCTTTCACTTAAAGGAAGCACTTGTGGCTTCTCTTTGGCATATCTAAATTGTCAGTCTCACTACTCTTGTGCTTTGGGGACATTATTAAATAAAATAAGAGTTACTTGAGTACAATCACTATGATACCATGGCACTAGATCTAGTAACCCAGACGGCTACTAAGTGACTAACAGGCAGGTAGCAGCTGACACATTATGGATGCACTGTACACAAGGATGATCATGCCCTGAAAAAGATGGATTAGGACAACAAGAAATTGCATCATGTTCCTCGGAACAGTGAGCATTTAAAACTTTTAAAAAATTTATTTCTGGAATTTTTCATTTCATATTTTCATATTGCTCTTGACCACGGATAACTGAAACTGTGGAAAGTAAAATAATAAATAAGGGAGGAACTATTGAATAAAGGAGGAACTACTGTGTGTGTGTGTGTGTGTGTGTGTGTGTGTATACTACTGTGTGTATACATATATATATTCCATCTTATGAAATATATTTGAAATATATATATTTCAGATATATATGCATATATGTACTTATATGTGTACATATATGTGTGTGCATATATATATCTGAAAGGAATTGAAATTTGACTTCAGTTTTTGTCACACAAACACATGTACTTGGGATACACCCTTTGCTTCTTCCTTCTTAAGTACTTATCTTTTTCATCTTATAAAATATATACATATATACACACAAATATACACATATATACACACAAATATACAGTATATGTAATATATATGAAATATATATCAAATATATAACATAGTTTTGCAGTCTGTGTGTATACATGTGCATATATGTTCAGTATCTGAAATATAAATCTTTGAAATCTTATGAAATATAGTTGAAAGATATATATGAAAGATATATATGTTTCATAAGCTTTCAAGGATATATATTTCAGATATATATATAGATATGTATTTCATAGGATTTCAAAGATATGTATTTCAATATAATATATACACATTATATAACATATTTATATATTTTATATACATTACATTTATACATTCATTATATTTCACATATTATGCTACTATATTATCTGACATATATATTTCATATATATTTCATATGATTTTAAAGATATGTATTTCACATACCAAACATATATATATGTACACAGACTGCAAAACCATGACATATATTTCAAATATATATTTCTGATATATATACATATACTATATATGTACCTGTGTACATATCTCTCTCTCTCTCTCTCTCTCTCTCTGAAATACATATCTTTCATGTATATTTCATAAGATGAAAAAATTAAGTACCTAAGAAGGAAGGCCGCAAAGCCTGTATCTCAAGTACATGTGTTTGTGTGATAACAAAAACTGAAGTCAAATTTCAATTCTTTTGAGATTTAACTGCAAAACTAATATGATAATGTCATCTTCATTGTAAAGCTTTTTAATTGCTCCCAATATATGACTTTCTGTAGAATTCATTATGTCAGTCACCTTACCTAACAAGTGCATTGGAAAATGAGCTTTATGATGCGATACAAAATTCTAACTTCCTTTACAGTCTGGTTATTATCTTCTTTTTTCCATAAAAAATATACCATAAGAATATTTCAGGTAGTAAGAAAGTTTTAATTAAATATATTTTTATAAACCATCTAAAAATGATTTCACTTTGGATGAGACCTTCCTTCATCTTTTAATTTTATCATTGGATATTTAAAAATTAAAATACTATAAAAACTTTTAACTGATTCACTTAATAGAGAGGGTAACTTCCGTATTCCAGTTTATTTTATTGGATAATTTCAATATTTGTATAGGTACAGTCCCAGGACAGAAGTGTTTTTTAATTGTAGGAAGAAATGAAAGCTTTTTAAATATTTGTATTTGCCATGTTACACCAAAGTCAAAGATCTGTGGTTGATATACAAATGTGTATATATGTTAAAGATACTCAGTGTGTTAGATCATGTACCTCATTACAGAGAAAGAAAAGTGTCTGCACACATGTTGTTCTGCTACTCCAAAAGAAGTGGCCACTCTTGAGCCACATTAGGAAAGGAGCTGCCCTCTCCCAACCCTCTTCATGCCCTGACCCCAGAGGCATGGACAATCCATGAGTACCCACGCTTCAGACTGGGTTCTGTGGCTGCAACTGGTCCACCCATGTCTAAGATACGACAGCTTTTGCCATAGCCATTTAGTTCACACTACAGACCCACGCTTGTGTTGCGTATTCCCATGCTCTGGGCACTAGCTCAGCTGCCTTAGCAATCTAGACCCTGCCACAACCCTAAAGCTTCTCTAACTCTCTGCACACCAGTGCTCCCATTCTTGACTCCCCTTCTATGTTACAAACATCTATACCTCATACACTAAGAGTAATAACGGCACTAGGAGTGCCACTGCCCCAGGCACTGACATATACTGGTAGGCCTTGCCTTGATCACAGAGCCACTGAAACTCTGCACATGTCTGTGCTCTCAGAAAAAAGCATGCATGAACTTCACATGCAAGTTATATGAAAACAGTCAGAGGAGAAAAAGAAAAAGAAAATGAATGAAGAAACCTTACAGGATTTATGGGTAGGTCAGTGTCAAAAGAAGTTAATAAAAAAGAAGTTAATAAAAAAGAAAAGGACAACAATGGTGTAAAAAGCTTAATTAAATAAATAATAGTAGAAACCTTTCCAAATCTTGGGAAATATATAAATATCCAGGAACAGGAAAGTCAAAAGTCTCTAATCAGATTCAATCCAAATTAGACTCTACCAGAGCATGTTGTACTCAATCTCTCAGAAGCCAAAGACAAAGAGAAGATACTGAAAGAAACTTGAGAAAAGAAGCATATCACCTATAAGGGAGTTTCAAGAAGTGTAGCCTTAGGTTTCTCAGCAGAAAATCTATAAGCCAGGAGAGAGTAGGTTAAAGTATTCAAAGTGCTGAAGGAAAAACATTGTCAAACAAGGATAGTGTATCTGGGAAAGCTGTCCTTCAGAAATAAAGAGATGAAGTCTTTCTCAGAAAGTTCCCCCAAAATATCCAAATGCATTCTGTGAGTCCAGCATTACCCTTAAATCAAAGTATATTACCCTGAAATGCAAGAGACCTATTGTATATTATGGTAACTACAGTTAATGACAATATATTATATATTGAAAATCGCTAGAAGACTAGATTAAATGTTCTCACCACAAAACAATGATGAACATGTAAGGTAATGCATATGTTAAATAGCTTAATTTATATATTCCCATTGTGTGTCTGTGTGTGTGTGTATGTGTGTTTTGAGATATGTATATATCTAAAAATATGTTGCACATTATAAATATGTTCAATTTTTATTTATTAATTAAAAAATAAATTTTACAAAATTATAAGGTAAAACTAAAATTACTTAATATTGCATTGTGAAGTATATTGAAATTTAAAATCCATTTTATTTTCTAATATTTTCTGTTTATATCAAGTTAAAACAGCATAATATCTTATCATTTAAAACACTCAACATCATTGATCACTAGAGAAATGCAGATCAAAACCACAGTGAGACACCATCTCACACCAGTCAGAATGGCTATTTTTAAAAAGTCAAAAAATAGCATGCTGGCAAAGTTGTGAAGAAAAAGGAATATGTACACACTGTTGGTGGGACTGTAAATTAGTTCAGCTATTGTGGAAGACAGTGTGGTGATTCCTCGAAGATCTAAAGACAGAAATATTAAATTCAGCAGTCCCATTACTGGGTATATACCTTAAGGAATATAAATCATTCCTTTATAAAGACACGTGCATGTGTATGTTCATTGCAGCCCTATTCACAATAGTAAAGACATGGAATCAACCAAAATGCTCATCAGGGATAGACTGGATAAAGAAAACGTGGTACATATACACCATGGAATACTATGCAGCCATAAATAAGAATAAGATCACGTCCTTTGCAGGAACATAGATGGAGCTGGAGGCCATTATCCTAAATGAATTAACACAGGAACAAAAAACCAAATACCATATGTTCTCACTTATAAGAGGGGGCTAAGTAATGAGAACACATGGACACATAGAAGGGAATAACACTGAAGCTTTTCAGAGGGTGGAGAGTGGGAGGAGAGAGATTAGGAAAAAATAACTAATGGGTACTAGGCTTAATACCATGGTGATGAAATAATCTGTAAAACAAACCCTATGACACAAGTTTACCTATGTAACAAACCTTCACTTGTACTCCTGAACTTAAAAGTTAAAAGAAAGTATAATTAAAATATTTTATATATATATATATATGCAACACAAAGGTGAATAACCCTAAGTAATGCATTGTTTTTGAAAATTAAGATGGCTTTATATCTTTGTTTTTAAGAATACAAAAATAAAATGATTTAATTGCATAGTCAGCTACAATTAAAAAATAAATTTTAACTTAATACCACCCTATGATTTTTTTGTGGGGTGAGGCATGAATTGAAATGAATTCAGAACATTGAGTGCCATTGTTATCATTGGAATTATTTAGTCCCCATCTACTGATACACATAGATGAAGTTTCTAAACAATAACATCTACCAAAGACAAAAACTGAATAAATGTTTTATTCTATCAATAAGTAATAGTCATCTATAAACAATCTATTTCTTTAAGATATGCACTTATAATTAAAATTTTGCATTTTAGCTTTAATACTTTTTTGTGAATATTGTATTTTATGCTTTTTTATTCAAATGTTTATTTTAAAAAATAAAGTCACATGATAAATACATTTTCATCCACTTACATATTTCTTTGTAAGTAAATATGATAGAAATCCCAAATCATATTTATCATAATAAAAATATATTGATGAAAAGATTATTTTAGTAAGTTACAGTGCTATTACTTTGTATGAAGCACGTTATCGACAAACATCAATTTTAATCATATATCAGATGCTATATTTTTGCAGTAATATAAACTTTAATGGTATAAGTTAGATATCAATTTGAAGGTTTTAAAAAACATTTTGCTTATATAAATAAACTGAAAATAACTAAAGATACCTATTTAACCAGCTATCTACTTTTAGTAGTGATAAAAAAAGCCAATGTTGATTTTTAATATTTTATTAATTGAAAGTTCTAAGAAATAAAAAATCATTACACTTTGTAGAAACTAGCTTAAAGGCAAAATTAAGAATGGCAGGGAAAGTTAATACTCATCTATGTCTACATGCTCTGTGACCTTTCCGAGTCTTGCAGTTTGTGTGGGAACCATATGACTAATTTTGAACTGTGAGAGTCACTTCAGGTCTGAAGCAGTTAAGAGCTGGGTTGCTTTTTACATTTCACTTTATCCTTCT
Source organism: Hylobates moloch (assembly GCF_009828535.3). NCBI lineage: Eukaryota > Metazoa > Chordata > Mammalia > Primates > Hylobatidae > Hylobates > Hylobates moloch. Next base: position 63,814,916 of record NW_026652284.1, read on the forward strand.
TCAGTAACCTTGGAGGCCATTTATGGATAGTAGAGCTTAATTTTGGAGGGGAACCTACAACCTTATTAAACTTATCTGTGCAGGAAATAATACTTGTGGTAGAAAACAGCTTTGATTTTAGGGTATTTATTACAGCAGTGTACATTATTTTGATTAATACCAACAACCATATTTTGAAGTGAAATACCATCAAAATAACAATCCAAATAGGAAATATTAACTTAGTGTTTGGACAGTGAGCAGCAAGAAAATGTCACTACAATCTGAAAAGATAAAAATCCATGTTATTAATGTTAAAGTATTTGGTAAATGTATCATTTATTATAACTTTTAAGGCTTATGTGGAGCATGATAAAATAAGAGTTAATGATAACTTGGCATATTGGAATATTTTAACCACAGCAACATGAGGCCTCTACTTAAACAAATAACGCTAAGGGAGGAGCAATTTTGGTGTTGGTGCATATCAGAAACTCAGTTTTGGGTATACTAAGATTAAGGTGCTGTTTAAAGAACCAGAGAAATAGATTGAAGAGATTCTTGGGTATGCAAATCTAGATATCAAGGAGCAGATATGGCTAACAGTAACATTTGAAGCTGTCACATATAAATGGAATTTAATACATAAAACTCAATAGGCTTACCAACAGAGTTGTAGTGAGTATAGCTTTAAAAGTTTAAAGATTAAGCTCTAGAGTTTTCAAACATTTAGAGGATGGGATATGAAGAAGAATAAGTAAAGAATAAGCAGAAACAGTCAGTGTAGAAGAAGAAGACCACACACACACACACACAACCACGGACAGAGAGAAAGAGAGAGACAGAGAAGATGAATGAGATCCTGAATGTTAATTAAGGGTTTCAAGAGAAAGAATGTTCAGATCAATTTTGACAAATGCTGCTAATGACTGATCTAGAAACATGCGTATCATGAATAACCAGTGGATTTGACATGGGAACATTGAATAGATATTGGTACCCTTGGTGATGAGCTAGGAGCAAAAGTCTGGTTGCAATGGTGAAGCGGCTACATTGACTGAGATAAATATTGGGTTCGTTGTTATGTGCCAGGAAAATTTAGGACACGGACACACGCGAGGAGTTTAGGAGCGGAGGCTTAACAGGCAAAAGAAAGAGAAAGGAACACAGCTCTCTCTAGGATTTGTGAGAGGAGAAAAGACAAGCCTGCAGTGGATTCCCTGGATTCTATTGTCAGGCTTGCGGAGGCAGTGTCTGATTTATGTAGAGCTCACAGATTGGTTCAGTCACGTGTGATATTTACCTAGTGCTGGGGGAAGGCTGGTCACCCCACCCTAATCTTATTATGAAAACGAACTTTCCCCTTGACCAGCGCCCTTGCCTGCTCCTTACTGTAAACATGGCTGGCAGAGAAGGGAAGATGAGCCGCCATTTTGAACATGATTGGCTCAACTGTCCGCATCTATGTCTGCAGCTGAATTTTATAGGTTGCTCTTTATAAGAAAGGAAAATGATTTGGGGCTGCTTTTCATTAAAAGGAAAACCTTACCTAGGACTTCTGTACCTTCACTATCTGCCTAAGTAATTTTTTCTTTCTTTTTTTTTCCCCCCAGATGGAGTCTCAGTGGTACCATCTCGGCTCACTGCAATCTCCTCCTCCCAGGTTCAAGTGATTCTCCTGCCTCAGCCTACCAAGTAGCTGGGATTACAGAGACCCGCCAACACAACCGGCTAACATTTGTATTTTTAGTGGAGACAGTGTTCGCCATGTTGGCCAGGCTGGTCTCAAACTCCTGACCTCAGGTGATCCGCCCGCCTTGGCCTCCCAAAGCGCTGGGATTACAGGCATGAGCTACTGTGCCCAGGCAATAATTTTTTCTTAACTCCTTTATCAGTGGTGTCTAAAATAGAGAGATAGAGATATATAGGAGACAGTGTTATGAACCTACATTTTAATAATTATTGCTATAAAAGTAATGAGAGAAAACGTATTTGAAGTTGAAAATTGGGACAAATAATTTCATGTGTATTAATGCAGTAAAAATAGCAGTACATTTGTAGACTGGTGGGAATATTCCAGTAAAAAGAGAAAATTCGAAATGCATAAGAGATGAAAAAATGCTGGAGCAGCTTCTAGCATAGCTTGAAGTCTCAAGTGTAAGGACTGGCCTTAGCTAGTTTATTGGGATGTATACAGTAACAGCAAAGGAGGGGAGGGAATGGACACAGATGAGGAGAGATTATATGGATTTCAAATTTATTTTCCGTTTTGAGCTTAAAAATACCTTAAAGCCTTAAATATGTGACTCTGGAGTACTTGTAAATGTTTTCACACATCTTCCCCATGAAGAGGGCTGTTAAAGTAAATCGCTGAGGCTGGGCATGTTGACTCATGCCTGTAATCCCAGGACTTTGGGAGGCCGAGGCAGGCAGATCACTTGGGCCCAGGAGTTAGACAGCAGCTTGGGCAACATAGGGAGACCCATCTCTACAAAAAATTAAAAATTAGCTGGGCATGTTGGTGTGTGCCTGTGGTACTTTAATACCAACAACCATATTTTGAAGTAAAATACCATCAAAATGACTATCCAAATAGAAACATTAACTTAGTGTTGCGAAGCTGAGGCGGGAGGATCTCTTGAGCCTGGAGGCCAAGGCTGTAGTGAGCCCTGATTGCACCACTGCACTACAGCTTGGGTGACAGTGAGACCTTGTCTCAGAAAAAAAAGAAAAGGAAAAAAAAGGAGCAAAAGAGCAAACCTAGGAACAAAGATGGAAGTTATATCAAGAGATTTCAGTTAATCATGAAAAATGATGTTATAGTAATTAAAATTGATTTAGAATGCTATGTCTTTGGAAATACTTTAATAATATACTTTAAAATAATATTTTGGTTTGATGAGCTCTAAACTTCCTTTCTACATGGTAGAATCTGCCATACCTTTTTTACAGATGAAAAATATTTAATAACTTGACTATATTAGCAGTTTTGTATGGACAATCGATGAGTGCTTCACTAAGCCTTGTGGGTTCCCTTAATCCTTTCATCACTTTGTATATATTCCCTTCATTAACAACTCTGTATTGAACCCTCTGGGTGTGCCAACTGTTTTCTGTCAGGACGTTGACTATTAATATGTTATCTCCTATTAAAGTCTCTAAGTTTTTACATCTTATTCTCCCTTCTCTCTCTGGCCTTTTCAATACCATGATACACTAATGAACTGAAAACATTGTTGAATTATGTAGCTCCATAAACAGAATCTTAATCATCTGTGACATGACGTTGAGGCCTCTGAGACACAGGTAGTTTCTAGCTTATAGAACAATAAATTCTACCACTACAGCAACCCAATGGTATACTCTTCTCTGAATATTAAATGAGAGAACTGTTATCAAAGAAATTTTAATGAAAATTTGGATCTATGTTCCAGGGCCACTTTGAATGTTTTCTTTGTGAAATGCAAGAATATAAAATAAATTAATACAATAAAATAAGAATATATTACTATGTACGAGTAATTAATAGTAATTAATTGCTAATTAATTTGTTCTATGTTGAATATTATTATTCGCTAGATACAGATGCTTAACATCAAGCTTGTCTGACCTGCGGCCTGTGGGCCTCTTGCATCCCAGGACAGCTTTGAAAATGGCCCAACACAATTTGTATACTATTGTAAAACATTACGATTTTTTTTTTTTTTTAGCTAATCAGCTATTGTTAGTGTTAGTATATTTTATGTCTAGCTCTTCTTTCCTGTGACTCAGGGAAGCCAAAAGATTGGACACCACTCCTTTGTATAAAAGTATCAACTAGGTTATAATTTAGATCATATTTTAGTATTTAATCTCAAATTATTCCTATTTCTCTCCTCCTCCCCTTATAAAAAAGGATTTGATATTAAAAATATTTTGATGTTTATCTACAAGGAATCAATAATAACGAAGCACAGGAAAAAAATACCTGTGATTGAATTCTATAAAGGCGTATGTCAGATTGAGGGAGAATAGTACTAACAATTAAGATTTTTTTCCCTACTCTTCAATTCCAGTTCAGAACTTTCCCCTAATTAATTTTAATAAAAGAATTTGAAGCAAAAGTTTGGCAATAATACTTCTTCTGTCTTTAAAGGCGAATGCCCACGTTTAACTTAGGTCCATACCCAACTCAGACGCATACTGTTTGTTTCTAAGTCATACATTCCAGAAATATAACCATAAAGAAAAAACAAGCATAGAATAAAGATTTTTGTATACTTTTCCTAACATCGGAAGAATGGAATACTGTATTCCTAGTGATTATGCTAATACAGTTAGTCATTCCAAGCCCCAGCAACATTAGATAGGTAGAAAAATATATACAATATATATATATTGAAGAAAAATAAGAATAAATGAGCTAGAGAAAAAGTAATTGCCAGAAAGTTGGAGAAAATAGAAGTTAACAGAGAAGAAAAACAAAGTAATATCATAGGGAGTAGAAAGAATCGAGTGAATAAATCCAATGAAACCATAAATCAAGATCAACAAACCTTACAGTGAAAAGGCTACAGTGAAAAATAAGTCCCTTGCAGACAGAGCTTGTGAACAAGCTTTAAAATATCCTATGAACTTAGACAGGCACTTTGGATAATCTCTTATGGGATCAAAAATAGCTGTCTAAATGTTGCTTTAGAAAAGAATGATTAAACCAAGAACAAGACAGAGAAATAGACTAACAGGAACCTCCAGAAGAATGAACTAAATAGCTCCCAATCAAGATGGATCTAAAGGACACCAATCAAATAAATCTTCATATTCTTTATTTGAAATACTAAAAATTATGTTAATACATAATTGGCTTAGGGAAATCTGGTTATGTATTATTCATATTTCATATATTACATGAGTTTGAAAAATGCCAACTTATGTACATTTCCATTGAAAAATATATAACAGTAGATAACAGTAGTATTGTGAAATTTCTGAAAACTGGGTGGACCCTGTCTTTTGCTCACTGTCTAAGTGCCCAGGAAGGAGTTTTCATTATCTAATAGAAGATTCTTACTGAAAACCTTAGTTACCTAACAATTTGAGAAAAGATAGTCATCAATTATATAATTACTCTGCAGGTAAGGAAAAGGGAAATTTAGAGTCCTCCTGGAAGTCAGAATGTTAACCCCACATTTCAGGGATACTAACTCCAAGAGGAATCAGATCAAAACATTTTTGGCACCAACACAATTCTCTTCTAAAATTTTAATTATAAACAATGGTGAGTTTGATGTATTTGATAAATCCCAGTGTCCTCCAAAAATAAGTAATATGAGGATTTCTTTTAATTAAAAATATTATAGAACTCTGAGAATGTTTCTGAGGCTATATGAGATTATATGGATTCTACATCTCAGTTTCACACAAACTGATCTAAGTTAAAATTGAACCTTTAAATAAATTTTATTTGTAATAATCAGCATTGTAATATGAATAAACACAAAGCAATGTAAATATTTACCTTGCTTTATTATCATGAAAAAATTATAATAAATTATGCTTATGTGTGCAACATATTCATTATACTAATTATGTTAATTAGTCAATACAAAATTAGGAAACAGTCATGTAATATAGTCAAATCTAAAGCTATATAAATAAAGTTTGAAAATATAGAGGAGAGATAGGCATTATCCTCCTACATCATAAAATGAAAATACAAAATCACCATATAATTTCCCTGAGTAAAAAGTACATAAAATGTCAATAAAATATATTTGGCAGAATGTGGACCACTTCAGGGCTGATCAAAAACAAACAAAAATTCGAAAACAAGCAAACAAAAAAGAGAACAAGCAAAAGCCATAAACATATTTGTAGAGCTCTTGCAAGTAAGGTAGTAATGGTTTCTGAAAGAGGGGAATACCTTCTCCAGCTGCCACAGATCACAGCACACATAATGCATCCTCTACCCTTATGCTCCTCTAGTTTTTTGTTTCTATTCAGATCTGTCTGCATGCTAACTATAGCAACTCAAACATCTCAATATGAATGCAATTATACTTCTCTATTGAAAATTAATAACATCCACCTTGAAGTGCATATACTAGTTCTGGAATCATAGTTAGTAAGACCTCACCCCTAAGAGAGTCATTCTCAATCTATGGGTAAACTATGATTCTGTCTTGAAGACCAAGAGCCAGAACCTGAGAAGTGGTTAATTCCACAATGTCCTGCCAATTTTGAGGACTTCTTCCAGGCCACTCATCCCTCTCTCCTCCAGGCACTTTAGAATTGCTTGAATTTCAAAATGATCCCAAATTTAAACAGTTACTGAAAGTCACAGAGAATCCATGATGAAATATAGTTAAATTTGTTTTTATTATTTGCCTCTTTATTCCACTTCTTCATTTTCTATTTTCTTATTTTGTTATTCTCCCATTCACTCTATATACCCATTTTCTGTAAAACAGTCATTTTAAACATATGCATTCATTGATCTGCATTTGTCAGATTTGCATTTTATGTAATATTGTGGAGTGATTTTTATAATACAGCATAGGATGAAATCTCATTCCTTTCTGGATTTACAAATTGTTAACGCTGCTATTTCTTCCCTGATAGCTATTGCAGAAATCTAATACATGCAGAGCTAGCAGACCAATCTGAAAATACCAACTACTGTATGAATGCAAACACTGAGACATGGTTTTATTGGGAGAAATTCCTCTGCTCCATTAAATTGTTCTTCAATAAAAAGTAATATTTAGCTTTCACACAAAACAAAATGAGATATATTTAATTCTGCATAGCAAAGGTAGCAACATTGATCAGAGCATATTAGAAAACAGTGGGGTATCTATTTAGCTGTAATTTGTAAGACAAATTCTCCTTTCATTTTCTTTTTTCTGTGAAGTCCACGAAAGAACCTTAGGACATTTAAAATACAATTCATGAAATCTCAACAGATCACTGATATGATTAGGCCTTCTGTCTCCACCCAAATATCATCCTGAATTGTAAACCCCATAATCCTCATGTGTCTAGGGAGAAACTAGATGGAGGTAATTGAATCATGGGGGCAGTTTCCTCCATGCTGTTCTTCTGTTTCCCATGCTGTTCTCCTGTTTTCATGGTAGTGAGTGAGTTCTCACAAGACCTGATGGTTTTATAAGGGGATCTTCCTCCTTTGTTTGCCACTCTCTCTCACCCACCACCAAGTAAGATGTGCCTCATCCCCTTCCACCCTGATTGTAAATTTCCTGAGGCCTCCCCAGCCCTGTGGAACTGTGAGTCAATTAGACCCCTTTTCTTTATAAATTACCCAGCCTCAGGTATGTCTATATAGCACTAGGAAAATGAACTAATACAGTAAATTGGTACCAGGAGTGGGGTACTGCTATAAAGATATCCAAAAATGTGAAAGCAACTTTGGAACTGGGTAACAGGCAGACATTGGAACAGTTTAGAGGGCTCAGAAGAAGACAGGAAGATGTGGGAAAGTTTGGAACTTCCTGGATACTTGTTCAATGTATTTAACTAAAATGTTGATAGTGATATGGACAATGAAGTCTAGGCTGAGGTGGTAGTGATATGGGCAATGAAGTCTAGGCTGAGGTGGTATCAGATGGAGATGAGGAACTTGTTGGGAACTGGAACAGAGGTGAGTCTTGCTATACTTTTACAAAGAGACTAGTGGCTTTTTGCCCCTGACCTAGAGCTCTGTGGAACTTTTAACTTGAGAGAGATGATTTGGAGTATCTGGCAGAGGAAATTTCTAAGCAGCAAAGTGTTCAACATGTGACCTGGCTACTCTTAAAAGTGTTCAGTCTTAACCTTCACAAAGAGATGGTTTGGAATTGGAACTGACGTTTAAAAGGGAAGCAGAGCATAAAAGTTTGGAAAATCGGCAGCCTCACAATGCAATAGAAAATAAAAACCCGTTTTCTATGGAGAACCCAAGCTAGCTGCAGAAATTTGCATCAGTAATGAGAAACCAAATGATAATCACTAAGACAACAGAAAAAAATGTTTCCAGGGCATGTCAGAGGTCTTCACAGCAGCCCCTCCCACGACAAGCCTGGAGGTTTAGGGGAGAAAAATAGTCTCGTGGGCTGAGCCAAGGGCTTTGCTGCTTCATGCAGTCTCAGAATTTCGTGCCCTGCATCCCAGCCATGGCTAAAAGGGGCCCACGTACAGCTCAAGCTGTTGTTTCAGAGGGTGCAAGGCCCACCCCTTGACAGGTTACATGTGGTATTGGGCTTTCAGTTGCACAGAAGTCAATAATTGAGGTTTGGGAACCTCTGCTTCAATTTCAGAGGGTGTATGGAAATGCCTGGATGTTCAGGCACAAGTTTGCTTCAGGGGTGCCCCCCACGTGGAGAACCTCTGCGATAGCAGAGCAGAAGGAAAATGTGTGGTTGGAGACCCCATACAGAGTCCCCACTGGGGCACTGCCTAGTGGAGCTGTGAGAAAAAGGTCACTTGGACTTTTGAATTAATGTTGAAATGAGTTAAGACTTTGGGAAACTGTTGGAAAGCCATGACTGTCTTTTGAAATGTGAGGATGTAAGATTTAGGAAGTGCCAGGGGTGGAATTACATGGTTAGGCTTTGTGTCCCCACCCAAATCTAATATTGAATTGTAATCCCCATAATCCCCATGTGTCTAGGGAGAAACTAGGTAAAGGTAATTGAATGCTGGGGGTGGTTTCCCCCAGGCTGTTTTTGTGACAGTGAGTTTTCACAAGATCTGATGGCTTTATAAGGGGCTCTTCCTCCTTTGCTTGCCACTCTCTCACCTGTTATCATGTAAGACCTGCCTCTTCCCCTTCTGCCATGACTGTAAGTTTTCTGATGCTTCCTCAGTCCTGCAGAACTGTGAGTCAATTAAATCTTTTTTCCTTATAAATTACCCAGTCTCTTGGGTATATCTTTATAGGAGTAGGAAAATGGACTAATACAGTCACAGAAGATGGTAATACAGACTCATGTTCAGGAAATTACTAAATTATGTGGATGTAAGTTTTTTTAAACCCACATTGCAAGTCCTCTGGGAAGATTTCAATTGAATATTAATCTCAGAATTTCAAATTTTCAGATTTGAAAATAGGAGTCTATATATAAAGTAAAATTATTCTACAGTTCTATTAGTGGTAGCTCTGGAAACCAACCCTCACTAAAATAAATATCAGTATTTATTTAATGGATTAATGAAGATTTCATCAGAAAATGGGTTGTGGAATAAAAAAATAATTATTCTCCCAAGGAAAGGCTCTCCATGATAATTTTCTCCTTATTCTCAGGGTAACCATTAACATAAATAGCTGATCCCTTGAGGGCATTTTATCAGTTCTAGAAAGTTCTATTTGAGGTCTATTATGCAGTTTAGTTTTTCCTTTAGAATTTATGTATAGGATGGTTTTCTGGTCTCTGTCTTTCCATAAGGAAGTATGTTTATGTGATGAGAAGGAATGGAGCTGTGAAAGGGCCTATATTATGTTGCATTTTCATAGCAGGTACAATGTTTGTGTTGCTTTTAAGGAGCGGATTGAAAACTTTAAGATACATGTAAGTGGGAAGAAAAAAAAAACTTATACAATTCTCTGGGAGAAACCACAGCTTCTATTTGGCTTCCTTTATAATCCTTATAATTTAACATTTCTATCTCTCTATAGATCAAGGACAGTATGTATGAGCAACTCAGATCGTAAGCAAATTGAAGAGTTTTATTTTCAATGCAAGTTGTGTGATTTTTGTACAACTACAAAGAAATTTGTTCCCAAAGCTATTATATTTTCTTCAGGCTGATTTGGTGGGTATGTATGTTATAATACAAAATTTGATAATTTTCTGTTTTTATTGTAGTACTAGTTTAGTGCTCAGGGAATGCTTTCTCTATTCCCTGTGCCTCCAATTATCTAAATGAACCTTTTAGTGTCCGTAACACGTTGTGAGTTTCTTTGAAATCAGCAAACCAGCTTCAGTGCAGTTTAGTGTGTGTTCATTATAAGACCAGTAAGAAAGTAAAATTCATATGAGAAAATAAAATAAAGGATGCAGGAAGCCATTACTAAATGAAAGTCTTCTCTTGTTAAGTTTTAAATACATACATTTAAATAAATATTGTAATGTTTATTGCAACATTTAAATATGTGCAACTGTCACATGTGGGGAAAAATATTGGATTTGAATTTGGACTCAAAAACTTAGGATTTGCATTCTTAGTGTTGCACATTTTCTTTGTATTTTCTAAATCTTTCTGCCTCTGTTTTTTGAAAGAAGTATCTCTCTACTGCTATCACAGAGATGTTGTGCTGAGCAAAAGAAATAGTTTTTGTAAAAATAAAAGTATAAACTGAAAGCAATTGTATTTTATATTATATTTTAATAGTTTAATCACTGAGAATTTATTACCTTTGCTATGCACTGTGGATGATAGAGTGGAGGCAAGACAAGGAAACATTAGTGAAGAAAACTGCAGGTTCTTAAATGTTAAAATGACTATAAAAACAGTAAGGGGATCGAAGGAAAATAGGAATAATGCTAGAGTCTTTGAGTTTATAAAAAAATGACAATCTAGCAACTCAGTTGACAGGAATTTGTTGGTGCTAGGTATTTCAAGAAACTTATGAAGACAAGGAAATAGTTTTTCAACGTGGAAGTCTGAACAATTTCATGAAGATCTGAGGTCTGGATTATATTCTCCACTGTTCAGCAGCATGAGCTTGCGCAGTCACTGTTGTATTACATCTATTATCTCAGAAAGTGCTCATTTCTGTGTCTCCATTTTTAATTATATACCAGTCTGTCCTCTTATCTCTAGTTCAAATTCTGGACAGAATCAGATTGGCTCAGTTAAAACTACTCTCCCTGTTTGGCAAAGCTTTCTCGCCAAGCAGTGGTCATAGGCTACTGCCAAAATCATAGGTTCTTTATCTTGGGTTGATTGATCGTTTCAGATTCAGTCACCTGTTTTATCTGACTAAGAACATGGCCATTACAAGGAAATCCTCTGAGCCATTCCCTAAGTTTAGACTATGAGTTTGACAATTTCTTTATATAATGACTATTGTCATAGCTATCACCTTACTTGGCCTGCTTTCAGCTGGAATGTATCTAGAGTTATCTAGAAAGCAGTGAAAGATTGGGACTGGCCTTCCTTGATAGATAAAATCAGAAACTTATAACCTGTGCACCCTTTCATCCTGAGTGGATATCTTGGCCTTCAAGATATGGTTGGTCATAGATGATGTATAATATTATTAAGTAGCTGTCTGATTCTTGAAATATAATTCTAAGAAATACTAGCAATTATGCAATGTTATGATTTCCCATGTCTAAGAAGATTCATTTGGTAATGAAGTCAATTATATGGTTTATGTTTTTATTCATATTTAAGGCTATTTCAAAAGTTGACTGTATTGAAGTACCTGACCACAGGTTTGCTTATTCTGAACACACATTAAAATTTTACTTTACTTATATTGTGGTTTGTCTTTGACTGTTATAGACCTGGAATCTGCCCAAAGCCTTCTTTCTGCAAGAGACTTGTCCCTTTCTGATTGCTGCCTGCACCAGCTGGATTTTCTTCTCATTCTATCATTTCCCAGTAGGCTGTAGCTCTGCCATAGCACAGTGCTGAACGTGTGCTTTACTGCATCCTTAGAGCTTGGCTGTCTGCATTTCCTGTCCTTGCTCATTCTTTTTATACTGAACTGAATAGTAACTGCTGATATTGAACATGCATAATTCCTATCTGAGATTGTTATTGTAATAAAATAGTGCACCTAGTCAACATGTTATATGTTCAATACAGTTTTTAAAGTTTTTATTGAAATTTCAAAGATTTCTTTTCAAAGGCATTTTAAAGTTAGGAATTGAAGGTTAAAATGGTTTTTATTCTGAGCATCAATCTTTTAAAACCCTGTTATCAGCAAGGACTTTTCTAAAAGAATGTATTATATATAAATGTTTCAATCATGGTTCATTTTAAAAAATAAAGATGGAAGGTAACAAATGTTTTATCTGATTGCCCTTGGAAATATAGAACTGTGTATGAGATTAGAAAATTGTTTCCCTCTCCATTGCAGTTTGATGCACTTTTAGTCTCTAAAGGCCTGTTCCTACAAGATATAAACCATTGCTTCAAGGCCATTCAAACAATATTTAGTCTTTCCTAATGAAAACAAAAGAAATATACACAAAGACAGAAACATATTTCAAAATAATGATACAATCGTATTCAGCTTCTGAATTGAATAGCAAGCTATGTTTATTGTTGATGAAGCTAATATCCCCTACTATCAAAAGCAAAAGCTTGTTCACACTTTCTTATTCAGTACTCTTGCAACATAAGAACTGAAGCATTTTGACTATTTCCTCTGTAAAATTTTAATCAGAAGTATTGAGAGGTGAAAATGTTACTAAAATTTCCTACTATTATTATTTCGACTCTAAAGTTTAACTTCTGACTAATTGTAAAATTGGAAATGAAACAACACCATGAATGATTACAGAAAACCAACTCTCAAGTTCTTTTCATATTGTTTGACACTATCATCAGATAATATTTTTCTTTCCTGTGTGACATAAGATAGGTATACATAACATTATTTAAGAGGCATATTGCATATCCGTTACATAGTTTTTATCATTATACATACCACAGAACTGTTTTTCATATGCAACAATGTTTAAAAGCAATGTATACACTAAGCAATTGTCTTAAATTAATCCTTTGACCTGACCAATTGAGTTGTATGCTTCTTCCTATGTGTAAGTGACTTGACAAAAATACACAGAAGACCAAGGGCCACATTTTAAATAGAATTCCAGGTCTGAAAATTCTTTATCACCTGGTTTTTCTACTGATTCCATTGAATTTTACCTCTCCAGCTCAAAATAACACAATAAGTATGACTGAAATAAAATTCTGTTTACTGGTATCCAACGGTTTGGAGTAAACTGCTTAAAAATTGTTTGATCTATTCAACTGGCATGTCGTCAATGAAAGGGTTTATTTCAGATTAGTGGAAGCAGATTCTGAGATATGAAAATGACAAGCTGTGCATAGGAATGATGAATACTTCATAAGAAAATTCTAAAATTAAATTGTAAAGTATGTTATGGAAATTTTCTCATCAGTCGTTCATTTATTTAATCTTCCAAATTTACTGGATGTCTTTTATGTGCTAATCACAGTGCTTTTGTGGGTGAAACAAAGAGAGATAAACAAGAATTCCTTGTCTTAAAAGTTTATAATCTAGTAAGAGACATACATATAAATCAAAAGCAAAGGAGTTTGGTATATGTCTATATGTTATTATGGGGAAAAAGAAATGTGAAAACAGCTTGGGAATATCCAAGGAACTTTAAAAATAAAATGGCATTTGAGATGAATCTTGAAATATAAGCAGATGTTTTCATATTGGGATAGGGTTATTTAAAGCTTTTAGGATGTACTATCTTATTTCAAAGAAATTATAATAGATAATATCCATATTTTGTTGAAAGGTGGCTGTGAGCAAAGGTGAGAAAGAAAAATGTCACAGTTGCACATTGCTTTAACCTTCAATTTTGAATCCAAAGTATAAATTGCCACAGCAATGGAATTCTTACTGAGAGGGATGTAGTTAAAAAATAAATAAATAAAAAAGCGTAATAGGATGGCCCTTCCTAGACTACAATGTGATTGCTCCTAAGCCTCTTCTTGGGACACCACTTTTCAACAAAGTCAGAGAAAATACAGGTATATCTTAAAGCATTGTGTACATAAGCATTTGTTGATTAACTTTGCACTGTAATGCGGCAGCGCTCTTCACATGTACTAATCAGAAATAGAAATATTGGAAATAGCCCAATTTCCCCCATAGTTTCTACCTGAGAATTTGGGTTTGTTTTGTCCTAATAACCAGTTAAGGAAGTTAAGGTCATATTTTTATTAATCAAGGACAGATTTTTGTTTACTTGAAATCGAAATGGTGCTAAATTGTGTCCAGAAAAAAATACAACAGAAAATCTCATTGCCGTTTGGATTAGAATGGTTTGTAAATATTAGTTAAAATACTTACTCTAAATTTCTATAAATACATCAGAGATGCAGTGAAGAGAATGCAAATCTAAGAGCAACAGCCAGTAAATTTTGAAAATTACTGTTAACCAATTTAATTTTTACTCTTAGACTGGTGAGGCTTGGAGAAACTGGATTAGATATATTTTTATTTAATCTAACAATAGTATTTGTAAAAGACATAAGGCATAGAAAAAAGATTAACCATCAGTTCAATTTGTCACTCTTCTAAGTCTAACAATGTTAACTTCTACTATTCCTTCAGAAGAAAACATGAGATATTTATATCATTAAAGGATAATGCAGAAAACATTTCTCAATAGGCTTATCTCTGTTGTGTCAAGAGCAGACATTAAGCTTCCAAAAACTTTCTCTGTTTCTGTTTTCCTGTAATTATCAGAGATGCAGTCATTTAATTTTCATTTACCTCAGAAAGGGATCTATCATGATCTAATCAGAGGGAATTTAGAAACACCTGATGAATGTCTCAAATAACAAGGCATTTCAATCTGAAACTTTTCCTGGCCCAAATAAAGATTCTAACCTGTCCCTAGCCTCTGATTTGCTTCTCATGTAGCCTTTTTTCACTTTAGTTGATGACTCCTCTATTTTTAAAATTATTTAATTTCAACATATTATAGCCATCCTGCACTCCTTTCACACATCATCCAAACTGAAAGCAAATTCTTTTGGCTCTGCATTAAGATAACCTTAAATATTTCCCCCACCTACTGTGATTTAAGTCACCGTCCTCTCTTATAGTAGAATAGTCTAGTAGCCTCCAAACTAGTCTCTCTGATTCTAGTCATAATAGAGTGTCTAAATAGATGTAAAGCAATATCTAACTACGTGTCCTTATAGTAGACTCATTTTACCTTAAAAGACAAACAGACTGAAAGTAAATGGGTGGGAAAAGATACTTGATATAAATGATAACTGAAAGAGAGATGGAGTGGCTGTAACTATATCAGGAACAATAGATTTTAAGTCAAAAACTGTCACAAGAGACAACAAAAGTCATTATGTCAACTCAACAAGAGGACATAACAATTATAAATATATATGTACAAAACATCAGAGCACCTAAATATACAAAGCAAATATTAACAGAACAGAATAAAACATATAATACAAAATGCAATGCAATAATAGTGAGGTACATGAATACCTCACTTTTAATAATCAATAAATTATCCAGATGGAAATGCCAATAAGGAAATAGAAGATGTGAACAACACCATAGACCAACTTGACCTGACAGACATATATAAAACCGTACATCAAACAGGAGCAGAATATGTATTATTTTCATTTACACATGAAGAAAACCTTAAGATAAATAATGTTAGGCCACAGAACAAATATTAACAAATTTAGGAAAATTGAAATCATATCAAGTAGCCATTTTATCCACCAATGGCATGAAGCTACAAATCAATAACAGGAGAAATTTCAGAAATCTCACGAATATGAGGAAATTAAACAACATACTTCTGACCAATAGGAAAATTAAAAGAGAAATTAAAATGTATCTTGAGACATATGAAAATAGAAACACAACATACTAAAATTTATGGAATGTAGCAAAAGCAGTGCTAAGATGGAAATTTAGAGTAATAATGCCTATGTAAGAAAAAAGAAACATGTCAAATAAACAACCTAACTTTATACCACAAAGAATTAGAAAAAGAAAAACAAAGCCCAAATTTAGTGAAAAGGATATAATAAATTTTAAAGCAGAAATAAATTACATAGACACTAGAAAAACAAAAAAAAATTACAAAAACAACTTTGGACACCAATATCAGTTGATCTTCCTTGGTTGGCAATACTTGCATATTGTAACACATCGATACTGGGGAAGTACTGCTGTCCTGATTCCACTGGGAAAGGACAATGGGAAGCTCCATGTTTGACACACTCCTGGACACTGCTCTATGTGTCTTTTCCTTTGGCTAATTTTGATCTGTATCTTTTCCCTGTAATAAATCATAACTATGATATTTTTGAAACGCAATACCAACTCTTCTCAAACTTTTACAAAAAAAGCTGAAGGAGAGGAAACACTTCCCAATGTATTTTCTGAGGGCAGCATTACCCTGATACCATAGCCAGACAAAAATGCTACAAGAAAAAAAAAATACGGGTCAATATCCCTGTTGAATGTAGATACAAATATCCTTAACAAAATATTGGCAAACTGAATTCAATGCATATTACATTCAATTAAATTCATATTAAATTCAATGCATATTACAGGGATCATACACCATGACCGATCAGGATTTATCCCTGGGATGTAAGCACAGTTCAACATACGCAAGTCAATAAATAATATACCACATTAAAATAATAAAATTTTGAAATAATATAATAATCTCAATAGTCAAAGCAAAAGCATTCACAACACTTCACATACTTTTGTGATAAAAACTTTCAAACAGGGAGTTTAGAGATTGATGAAATATACCCTATCACAATAAAAGCTATACATCACAAGTCAACAGCTAACATTGTACTTAGTGGTGAAAGACAAAGCTATTTTTCTAAGATCAGGAACAAAATGAAGATGCCAAGTCTTGTCACTTCCATTCAACATTATACTGGAAGTCCTAGCCAGGACAATTAGGCAAGAAAAAAGAATAAAAGGCATCCAAATTAGAAAGGAAGAAGTAAAATTGTCTCTGTTAGCAGATGGTATGATCTTATGTATAGAACACCCTAAGGACTTTTCCAAAAGAAAAACTATTAGACTTAATAGACAAATTCAGTAAAGTTTCAAGATACAAAATCAACACAAAAATCAGTTGCATTTTAATACCAACTACAAACTATCTGAAAAAATACAAAAACCATTCCATTTTCAATTGCATCAAAAATATAAAAGAGTTAGAAATAAATGTTTTTGAAGAAGTGAAACATCTGTACACTGCAAACTATAAAACATTGATAAGATAAACTGAAGGAGACACAAATAAATGGAAGACATGTTCATGGATTGTTTTTTGCAAAATAGAAAAAAAATCATATAATTTATATGGAACCAAAAATGACTCCAAATAACTAAAGCAATTTTGAGAAAAAGAACACGTCGCAAAACATCACACTTTTACAAAGTTACAGTAATCAAAATAGATCTACATCAAAATGGGTGGTACTGGCATAAAAACAGAAAAAAGGGCCAATGGAACAATACAGATCCCAGAAGTAAAACCACATGTTTATGGGCAATTGATCTTCGACAAGGATGTCATGAACAAACAATAGATGATCTCTTCAGTAAGCAGCGTTAATTAACTTGGATATCCACATGCAGAAGAATAAAATTGGACCCTTATTCCAGAGCATACACAAAAATCAACCTCAAATATTTAAAGACTTAAATATAATACCTCAAACTGTAGAAGTACTAGAGGAAATATCGAAGAAAAGCTTCCTGACATTGGATGGGTCAATAATTTTTTGACTATAACCACACAAGCACAGGCAACAAAAGCAAAAAATGGAAATTGTGAGTTGCATTAAAACAAAGACTTCTGCATGAGAAAGGAAACAATCAACAGAGTGAAGAGACAACCTTAGGAATGGGAGAAAATATTTGCATACGTATGTCAGATAAGGGGTTATTATTCAAAACATGCAAGGAATTCAAACACTCAATAGCAAAAAATAAAAATTAAAATTAACCCAATTAAAATAGGCAAAGGACTGGAATAGACAATTCTCCAAATAAGACACACAAATGGGCAACAGGTTAATGAATGGGTGTGCAACAGCACCAATCATCAGGGAAGTGAAAATCAAAATCAAAATGAGCTATCACCTCACACCTGTTAGAATGGCTACTATGAAAAATAGAAAGGGTGAGTGTTGCCAAGGATATGGAGAAAAGGAAACTCTTGTACATTTTTGTTGGGAACAGAAGTTGGTGCAGCCATAAGGAAAACAGTATGAGACATCTTTTAAAAATTATAACTACTATATGATTCAGCAATCTCACTTTTGAACATATATCCAAAGGGAATAAAATAATTGTGAAATATCTGTACTTCCATGTGTATTGCAGCATTATTAACACTAGCCAAGGTATGTAAACAATGTTAGTGTTCATTGATGAATGAATGCATAAAGAATATATAGTATATACATATACAATGAAACATTATTCAACTGTAAAGAAAAAAAGAAAATAAGAAAATCCAGTCATTTGCCACAATATGAATGAGCCTGAAGGATATTAGGCTAAATGAAATAAGCCAGACACAGTAAGATAAATACTGCATAATCTCATTTATATATGTAATCTGAAAGTTGAAATTCACAGAAAAAGAACATAGGATGACATAGAATGGTTGCTGCCAGAGGCTGGGGGTTGGGGAATATGGAAAAATGTTGGTAAAAACTGATCACAGAGGACTGTATCAAGTAATGAAAGAGGAAAGCTTTATATAAATTGATTAGCTACATCACAATAGTAGAGAGTCTGAAATTATTGACCAGAGAAGCAATTAAAAGTAGTTATGAGGTATGCAAATGTGAAGTGTCAGGAGAAAGTTAGTGTAAGAAACGCTACTGCTGTGGGGCTGGGAGTTAGATGACCTGTGTGATAGTAGTTCAGAAGCGTGGTCATGAGAAAACTTGAATTGTATGGCAAGGAAGGTGAGAGAACGGGTTCTGCATGTACACTCGACTTTCAAGTCATTTTCTGTTGGTTTGTATCTTTTTACTTCACACATTGTTTTTACAACTCCTTATGGTTTTAACTGCCTAATACCAAAGTAAAAATTTTGAATTGCCAGATTTCTAAGATCTGGAAGAAAATCAGAAAGTAAAACTATATTTAAAAAATAAAATTTTAAAAGGTTAAGAGGCATCACTCATTCAAAAAGAATATATACAAATAAAAATATTAATAGAACCAGATTATTGTTTATTTACTTAGCATAATCATAAAAGTCTGTACAACTGTCATTCAGGTATATTTTGTGTCATAAATTATTATTGTCCTTACCTATTATCTAGGATTGATACCTTGAGGGAATTGACCATTTTCAATGTAGATCTGCTTCAGACAAGAGTTCATAGAGATAGATCTAGTGCATTAGCTGCTTTAAGATCATCCCAAATAGTGTGGTAATAAAAAGTCATTTTATATTTTGTTAGGTAAATTACACTTGAAAATTTTCTTTCTTTAATAGAAAGTACTTAATATTCCTTCCCTTCAGGACATGAAGAACTCACCCAACAAGATTAATAGGATTTAAACATTTATCATTAAATTTGGGAATAACTTAAAAACTCTCCCAGATTCACATTCTATCTATTTTGGGAACAATAATACAACATCTATAATTTATGTAAAACTTCTATTGCTAGACACTCTCACTCTGTCTCACTCCCTCATGTATCATTAAAATGATATAACTTTGCATGCAAAAAAGTATTCCTATAAAATTATATAATATCATAAATTCTGGGCCAAAGTTTAATACGGGTTATTTTATTATCATTATAATAGAATATTTAAGGTTAGAATAAATGTCAAAGAGCTAAAATGCACTATTTTATTCCTTAGTGTTAAATAATATCTGGTTTGTGATAAAAAGGCAGTTATTGTCAGCATAAATAGCATGGATAACATTTTTGATACAAAAGTCATTAGAATGTGGTACAATTCTTTTTATTAGTAGGAGCTGACAAAAAACATAGGAGAAAACAATTATGAAGCTGTAGGCAGAAATTTGACTTACAGTTATCTGACATGGGACCTGAAAAAATTATAACACTTGAAAGTTTTGCTTATTTACCTGGGAAATTAAAAATGTACTTAAAATTTTTAAATTTATTTAAATTTAAAATATACTTTATTTTAGCACCTGTCATAAACATCAAACTAATCTATGTTATTTAATGTTAACAGATTATATATAGAGTATTTGAAATGTATATAGTGGGAAAATCAGATATTTAAACATACAGAGTTATATATTTTGCATGAACATAACGTTTATAGCATCATACATGTAGATTAATTTGAACATGTATTGACTTATGACATATACATGTGTGGTTGTGTAAGTGCATGTTTCAGTGTTTTATAGTTTCAGTGTTTTATAAAGGAAATATAAAATGTACAGATATCATGAGGAAAATAAAGTAGTGGGAAAAGGAAGCAAAAAAAAAATAATAAAAAAGATCCTAGTGAGGGAAAGGTTAATTTTATATATATATATATATATTTTACTTTCTGAAACAAAGAGAAATGAAGCAAAGGTAACAGCTGCCAGTTTGGTTGATGGTATACTTTATAGACTGGAGTGGTCACATTTTAATTAATGGCTATGCTCTGCATTTACTTGAAAGACTGGAAATTTATATATAATGCATTCATCATGCTTTCAGGGAAAATGAAAGTTACAAGATACTATAGAGAGCACAATATATTCTGAGGAGCCAAGTAATTTTTCTACAAAGGGTGAAGAGTAGGTTGTGCACCAAAAGCTCAAACTTCTGGACATGCTGCAAATGACACTGTTTCAATTACCATGAATGTCTGCTTAGTGCAATTTGTCTTTATGTCGTTTAACTGTCTAAAGTATGAACTCTTGGCTTTTAACTAAAACAATTACATAAGTGTACTAGTGAAAGAACAAGCTGATTGAATGATTTGGATAAAGGAACTAAGCATTAAAAAATAATTCATTGACATTTTTAATTAATGATAGGAACTATTGGAGCAGTTTGTTTTAATGCTCTCAAGGATATAATTTTGAAAAACCAAATTATAACCAACGTACCACTTTTTAGCGTTATTGAACTCTGAAGCAGATTTTTATTAGCCTCTTTTGGAGCTCGTTTATTTCATAAACAGAAAAATTTTACTTAGTCATTAGTCATTTTTAGCCCTTATATCCATACTTATTATTTAATAGGAGATATATTTAGAGTCTGGGGAAAGAAGAGAAGCTTAAACAAAATTCAATCAAAGCATTTTGTTCAATTGATGTGTGGAGACAAAATGATTCAGCTTATCATTTATGAACCAAATAAATGGGAATTTGGAGGGTTTGTATCTAGACTTGTCATAGGTAAAAGAATCAAGAAAGTGTCATCAAAGATTTTTCCATGAAAAATTAAAAAATTGGAATTGCCATCTAATTTGACAGGGGATATTAGGCCTGTTTCTGTGTGGGGTGTCAGGAGTTAACTGGAAGTAATTCAAGGGTATTAAGTTTAAGATTCCACTTAAATTGTCAAGTGGACATATCTAATAGGTAATTTTATACATACATATATATATATATATATATATATATATATATATGAACATACTACTAAAGGAGAATACTAAAGGACTGATGTATATATTTGGGAGTTTTCGTCATGTAGATTCTGTTTAGAATCATAAACTTGAATTAGATCATCAAAAGACCAGAATAGATAGATAAAAATAAGAAGACACCCAAGGTCCTTTTGTTTCAAGAATTCTTAGAGATGAGAGTACTAAAGAAGGAAAATGAATTAATAAGAGAAACAAAATGAAGAGTACTAAAGAAGGAAATAGGAGTACTAAAGAAGGAAAATGAATTAATAGGAGAAGCAAAACAAAACAAAACCACAGTTTATGGTGCCCTTAAAGCCAACTAAGGAAAACATTTAATTGAAAGAAGAAGAAATCAACTAGATCAAATGTTCCTCATAGGTCATGAAGGATGTGAAATATGAATTGGCAATTGCATTTTGAAACATACAGATGATTAATGACCTTCTAAGGGTGGGGGTAAAAGTATTATTGGAGTGGGTTTAAGAAACTATGGAAGAAGATAAATTGGAATTGCATATATAGATTGTTCTTTTGAGGAGTTTTACTATCAAATGAAAGACAGAAATAAAGCTGTAGGAAAAGTAAAGTCATGAGGGCTTTTTTTTTAATATAAAAGAAATGGCAGCATTTTTATATGTTGATGGAAAAGATATAATAAGCGAAGAGGGAAAATTGGTAATCTAAATAGTGTAATTCAAGTGTATGCTGGAAATTTTGTTTTAAACAAATTCATCTAATTAATTCTAACCATCATTGATTTTTATAAAGTGAATTAGTTAAATATTTTCCCTTACCTCGTAGTTTATACTGTTTGTTTTAATTGTCATCCACATATCTATTCCACTATTTTTCCCACTTAAAACAGACACGTTGCATTTTAAACAATTAAATCCACTTTAATTAGTCTTCCAGGTTTAGATTTGACAGGAGTGCACAAATTATATATTTCACAGATTCCCAAATTTCCTCAGTTCTTAGTGTAATTTGCAACAGCACAGATGAAACTGGACGACATTGCGTTAACTGTCTCTATCGATTTTTCACAATCTCCCTGACCAATGGAAATACCTAAGAATTCCCCCTTTAAAGTAGCAATGTGCATAGCACATAATATTATTAGTTTGTGTGGTATGCAAAAGCTGGCACTGTGCTTCCCCTAAAAATGGAAATATGTCAAGTGTCCCTATAAGTTTACTGAAGGGTTGCAGGACCCTTCAGCACATGGTTCAGGAACCACAGATCTTCCCTCTTCCATGCTTAGTGTTATAGATTGAGCACCAAATATATGCCAGTCACTTTTATAAACAAATAAAAAAAAACAAATCTTAGTAGAAAGTAAATGATTACTCAAGGAATATAAGTCATTGGGTGAATAAGGTATGTTTAGAAAATAGGTTTTCTAATGTTCAGGCCAGTGAAATTTCTGTTCTATCAATCAATTCAATTATTCTGACTAGTTCATACCACCCAAATTCACATGTTGAAATCATAACCGCTGATGTGGTGTTATTAGAAAGTAGGGCCTTTGAGAGGGGATTAGGTCATGAAGGTGGGGCCCTCATGAATGGGATTAGTGCCATAATAAGCAGACAACTGGAGAGAGAACTTGCTTTCTCTCTCTACTCTCCACCATGTGAGGATACAAGAAGATAGCTGCTTTCAAAGCAGAGACTAGTTCACCAGACACTGGATCTGCTGGTACCTTGATCTTTGACTTCCCAGACTTCAGAAATGTGAAAAATAAATGTTTATTGTTTATGTCACCCAGTCTGCTGTAATTTATTGTAGCAGCCTGAACTGACTGAGACACGTGGTATCCCCGTGGCTAGGAAATTAAGGCCAGTCAATGTTCATACCATGCAAAACTTGTTCTCCACAACACGGTCTGTTAATTTGTGACTTGTAATTGCTGAAGCCATTTGCTAAAGTGGGAGAAGCCAATTTGAAGAGGAAGCTGATACAGGGGATCACAAGCTTAGAGAATTTTAAGCAAACTATGCCAGAGCCTTCAGCAAACTGTACCTAGAAATTTTAATTATATGAGTCAACATATTCTCTTTATTGTTTAAATAAGTTTGAATTGAGTTTTCTATTTCTTGGAATTAAAATAATCTTAAATTGGTGATGGACGGAAAAGCAAACCATGATTTACATAGTAGGCGCTTACTAATTATGCAGTGATAGTAATGTTTTTTTCATTGTGAACTACTAATTATGCCCTAGATAACCAAATTTATGAACACTTCAGAAAGGATTTTTTTTTTTCTCTACTGTGGATAAAGCAGTGGAGAAAACTAAATCTGTTCTTTGGCTGGCAATAAAACACATTAATAAAAAAGAGAAAATATTATTCTCTAGTTAAGAAAGGATTGATTGTTCTAGAAATCAGGAGATACAGATCACAAACCTCACTTTCCCATTCTATTTTATAACACTTCCTTTAGTATATTTTTAAAGCGAAAAGTTTAATTGAAACTTAATGTCAGTTACATTAAAATTTAACAACCCTTGACATTGACAAGGGTTGGTTATATATTACCATTAATTTTCATTAATAAGACATTGTTTTCATCAAATTCTGCTATCTTCTGATATAACCCAGCAACTTATATATGATCTAAGATATAAAGAAAATGGATTTCAAATGTTTACAAATACTTTCAGAGGATTAGCACTCAAGCACTTGTTAATTCAATGAATATTATGGAGCTTGTACTATGTACTCAAATTTACATGGAAGATGAAATTGAAATTCAAAAGAAAAACACCCTAACTTGAAGTGTACAGCCCAGTGAAATGTTAGACATATACACATTTAAAATATAATATTCCAAATGCTATGTGTACTGGATGTATTTAATATAAACATGTTGACTATAAGGGAAATAGTTACTTCTGCCTGAAAAGGTCAGGTTAACTTACAAAGAGATGGACATATTTAAGATGAGATTTAAGAATACAAGTAAAATCTCAAGGGATAAAATTAGGAGACGGGCAGTATTCCTTATCATTAAACTGTGAACTCCTCCAAAATCAGTGACTTCATAATTTTATCCCAAGGTTTAGCATTGCAATAGTCATATAATAGACATCTCATAATTGTTGCTGAAAAGTGCATGGAGGGTGATAGAAGAGTGGAGAGATTCAGAGAAAATGCATAGAAAACTGAGAAAGCACTGTGGGAAAACACCAGCTGCTATATGTATTGCTGCATGGTAAATGGGGAGTTGAGTGTAGCTGATACAACATTGTTTTATTAGTAAAAATTTATGGCAAATGTTTATTCATGTCAGATCATGAAAGTCACACCATGGAGAGTCATACAGAGTAGGATGCTTAATGTAGTTTTTTTATCATATAAGTAATGGGTACCCATTGAAGAATTTTAAGAAGAGATGATATGGTCTAAAGTGCTTGTTACAGTGGCAATAGGAGCAGCATTTTGGAGAGTGGATTACAACTGCAAATACATTTAAAAGAAGGGAGAATATTTAGGACATTTTGCAAAAGGACAGGGAAGAGGATATGACTGCCCACATTATGGCAATGAAACTGACTCTATGTAGGAGGGAAGAGAGCCTAAAATGTCTACTAACTTAATTGATAGTAATACAGATACAGTGTGATGATTTATTAGCTATAGTGGACCTAACTGATGGAGGTTTTAAGATGACTTCCAGATTTCTGGCTTTTATGATTGAGAACATCAATGGCACAACTAGTCTTCAGTAGTGTCAGTACAACTAGAGGTGCATATGAATGAGAATTGGGATTCTGCTTGGAGTTTAGAAAATAAATCAACAACTTAACTCAAAGATCACAGAAGATGGGTTTTACAAAATATAGATATTTTATAAGTCCTGGAATTGTTTCAAGAGTGAAATTTGTGGAGGATGGTAAGAAAGAAAAAAGTCCTAATGAAGTCCTCTATTCTTGTTCAGCAGTACTCATCCTATTACTATAGGCCCTTGGAGTACAGCAAGGGAGCACAAGTATATGATACTTTAAGTTCAACAATCCTCAAGTCTTTTCAATATGTATTCACTCATAAGAATCTGCCTGAGAAAAGACTCACCATCATACAACATACAGCAACCTTTCTTTTACTCAGAATTATACCACTTCAACCAAAAAATAAATAAATAAATGTATAACTTCTCACTTACTCCTACTGTTATTGAGACATGAAGCCAGCTGAGCTTCTGGATAGGGTGGGGACTTGGAGAACTTTTGTGTCTAGCTAAAGGATTGTAAACACACCAATCAGCACTCTGTAAAATGGATCAATCAGCAGGATGTGGGCGGGGCCAGATAAGGGAATAAAAGCTGGCCACAGGCACCAGCAGCGGGAAGCGGCTCAGGCAGTGGGGGATCTTTGTTCTTTGGCTCTTCACAATAAATTTTGCTCCTGCTCACTCTTTGGGTGTGCAATACCTTTATGAGTTGTAACACTCACCGCGAGGGTCTGTGGCTTCATTCCTGAAGTCAGCAAGACCACGAAGCCACCAGAAGGAACAAACAACTCCGGACACGCCACCTTTAAGAGCTGTAACACTCACTGCGAAGGTCTGCGGCTTCACTCCTTAAGTCAGCAAGACCATGAACCTACCGGAAGGAAGAAACTCCGGACACATCTGAACAACTGAAGGAACAAAGTCCAGACACCATGTTTAAGAGTGGTAACACTCACCGCAAGGGTCTGCGGTTTCATTCTTGAAGTCAGTGAGACCAAGAACCCACTGGAAGGAATAAATTCTGGACACATTATTATGGTAATCTTACTATAGGAATTCATAAGTAAACAAAACAGAAAAAACTGTCTGGCCTCATGGAGCTTGGATTTCAGTAACTAAGTGAATGAATAATTTGAAATATCAGTGTTGGGGCTGAGAATGTAAAGGATAATAACTAGGTAATTAATTGTTGTGAAATACATGTGATGTTCCGTTATTTGCATTCAAAAGAATTTGAGTAATGTATATGATATTTTTGGCATATAACATGAAAATGATAAAAAAATTGAGTGACACTGTCATAACAAAACTTTATAAATCTTTCTGCTTATTATATTCAACTGGATTTCTTAGCTACTGCACTCTGAAAATCAAAAAAGCTGATGATGCTGAATTCTGTCTTACTCTTGCAGGAAGTAATAACATCTAGGGATATGTAAAATAGTTTGAGTACTAGACCTGTCCATTTAAATAGTGTTCAGTTTTAGAATTTTATTTTTATATTCAATATTTATGAAAAATGTAATATATCTGTTGTATGGTTATTATTATGTTATGATACCTGATTTCAGAAGATGCTTTTAAAATGCTTAGACAATTATTGTCATGAGAAATAAACATTTTCTATTTAAATTTACATACATATAAAAAGAGACACATGATATGTAGATATAAATATAGATATGGGGATACATAGAAATAGAAATAGGGATAGGAATAAAGATATAGATAGCTATAGACAAATGTTGTTGAAAACTGTGATAAAATGAACCAAAAAGCTTTAAAGTATAACATCATGTTGTATTAGGATACATTTATTTGTAGAAAATGTAAAGAGATACAAAGTTTAAGATAAAAACAATATGATGTCAAATATTCCATTGTAAAAGAACTTGTAAGTAATGGGGGGTTATCAACTAGGCATTGATTGTTTTCTTTCTAAAACTACAAAGAACTATATTGTGAATTATGTTGTCTAATAGCCTTTGAGGATCCTTAAGGGCAGTGTTCTTGCTCTATTCACTTTAAATCCCTATCACAATATTTACTAAGTGCATTAGCTATTTATTACTTTGTAACAAATTACCCAAAAAACAGTAGCTTAAATTAACAATAGTTATAATTTCACAGATGCTGCGGGTCAGGAAACTAAGTACATCTTCACTGATTCTTCTGACCTTAGGTTGACTACAGGCTGTAGTCAACTCAAGATAACTGGGAAGGATCCTCTTCCTTGCTGACTCTTGTGTTTGTTGGCTGGACTCAGTTTCTTGTGGGATGCATTTGTTGGACTGAGGCCTCAGTTGTTCACAAACTTCAGTCTGGAGCCCTCCATCCATTCCTAGCCATGTAGGCCTCTCTATGGACTATCTTGAAACATGGATTCTGTTTCATCAGATTGAGCAAGCAAGAAGGCATGAGACAACAACAGAAAGAGAGAGATCTAGCAAGACAGAAGTCTTGTAGACAGTCTGTAAATGGTCTTTTGTAAGCCTATAATGAAATATCTTGTTTTTATTGAATTCTGTTAGTCAGAAGCAATTCACTAGGTCTAGCCCAGACTCAAGGGAAAAGAATAACGTCATAAATACTGAGAGGTAGGGTTATTGGGAGCCATGTCAGAAGCTGCCTCTCACAATAAGTAAGCATGTATTTAATTAATAGGTGTTTAAATAAAATTAATTCAATAAATATTGGGAACCCATCAAGCACCATAATGGAGAGAAACAGAAATTAAACACAGCTTTATTCAAAAATAAAATGTAAATTATTTATTTATTGTATAAAATTGATACAGTGCATCATTTTTCCCTCCACGTATAACTATTAACTAATTTTTAAAAAAAGGTAATTAGTTTAGAGACATCATATTATATGACTAAAATTGACTTTGAAAAGAGGTTGGAGAATTTTCACAGTGCCAGTCTTTTGGAGACATTTTCAAAACCAAAAGAGAAAACCATAGCAGTATCAAACATTTGAAATGCCTTCATGGGAGAATTGTCTAAAAGCTTTTAGGTACTGAACTAATTTTATTTAAGTGTTTTACACTGTAAACTTCAGATTAATGGTTCTAAACGTGTGGTCCAGGCATACATTGGGGATCACCAAACTATCTCAGGGTATGTGTCTGGTTGAAATTATTTTGATCATAATATGAAGGTATAATTTGCCTTTTCACTCATTGTCTCGAATATACAATAAAGATTTTGTGAGGCTACATTCGTGTGATCCTGCAGTAGATAGAATGAGAAGTTAATATGGAAATTTGGTTGAACTGTATCAAGTTAAACATTAAGGAGAACAGACTAAATGTTTTGGAAAATAAAGTTATCTTTTACAAAATATCATCTACATTAACATTATATAACATGTAATATACTTAATTTGTTATTTTAAGTAAAATAACGAGCATATATTACTTGTTTGAATTTTAATATTTTAACTGTTGATACATATAAACAATATAGACTAAAGCTCTTTAATATATAAGGTATATAAAGCTCTTTAATAGTGTACAGGAATCCTAAAACCAAAAGCTTTAGAATCACTGAATTAGATAATGCCTAAAGTACCCACAACTTTTTCAACAACTTAGATGGAAAATACATTTTAAGAAACAGGAATTTATATCATTATACCTGTTGTCTCATAATATGATTTGTTTGCATTAAATTCAAATTTCAGGTGTTGTCACTTCAATAAACAATGGCATGGGTGGAATGATCATTTTAAATAAGAAAATAATTCTGAATGTAAATGTGAAGTCAATGACCTTCTTTAATCACACAAAAATATTTATTATGTTCATGTAACTGGAAATTATTTAAAAAAAATATTTTCCCTCCTGGGTAGAGTAAGATTATAAGGGCAAGATAATAACTATATCAGCAAAATCAGTGTGAGGGCAAGACATAATTACTTTTAATGGAGTTTAAGTATATATTTTTAATAAGACTTGTACTCTATCTTGTGAATAATTTAAAGACTGTAAGTGAAATGGGAGCCCAACTGTAATCTACTTATCCAGAAATACACCACTTCTTCATCATCAAATAAACCTCAGGTAACTCTAGGTTACCTGAGGTTGGGGGGGATTCTTTTCCTTTAATAGTTAGTTTTAATGATATGCTATGATAGAGCATTACTATCAACTGGTGTTTTAAAACTAGGTATAGAGAAAGTCATTATACCTAAGCAGAACGGTAGTGCTTAATTGATGAACTATAACAGAAAAGCCCCATGACAGATAAAAAGCCTAACTTTTATTTCATTTTATTAAGAGCCACTGAATTTAAAAAGGGAAAAGGGCCAGCAACAGATTACTCATTACAGCTCAAATAAATTTAACTGTTAATTTTATATTTCTCTAATCACAGATTCTTTCAAGATTGTTCTCATTTGCTATATTCCAGGACAAGCATATATAATTTCATTATACATCATAAATATGAGATTTTTTTGGAAAAATCTAGTTTTGTAGTAGATGGACCTATAAAATAATAATATCCATTTCCTTCAAGCACTTAGTCCATAAAGCAAAAATTGAGGAAGATAAAACACATACGGATTTGGCTTTCTATTCTGATTAGAAAATAGAAATTTGCAAGAGAGCATTATTCCTACAATAACAATTAAGAAAACTAATAAAATAAATCAGTGATCTGTGGATGCAAAGAAACCTAAATGAAATAAACTTTAAGAACTAAGTCGACAGTTGCTAACAATTTTGAGTATGGCACAAGGAGAAGCCAACACTATATAAACTGGGGTAAGGAGTAACCAGCGTAATTTTTAATGAACTTTTAAGGGCCATGTCTTTAAAATCAGCCTAACCAATTACAATTTTGAGGAATGTGAATCACAGTAATTCACTGCCAACTCTGTCCTTAAGGGGTTTTGCCAAGTGCAGAGCATTAGTACATCATAAGTGGAAGCAAGGGTATTGCACTGGGAAAGAACTCCTAGAAACCTATCTTTATGAACTGAAAGTCAGCAGCTGGCAGTTTAGGGAAGGGTAGAAATGCTGAGAGAAACAACCTGAGGCTTATCTAGTTATACCTTGCAAGAACAAAATAGTGACTCATTTAAGTAGAAGCAGGTGAAAAGAACTAAGGGAAACTCCTCAAGGTACGCAGGGGCCCTTTCTGAATGGACAGCAACAGCTCACCAAATGCTGAGCGTAGTACTGGAAAATTGAGAGAAATACCTCAAAATTCAGGGGAACTTTCTGAGAGTGCATGATAGTAGTCTGCAAGTTACTGGGGACAGAAAAAGACAACCCAGAGAGTTCCCCCAGAGCAACAGGAAGATTTTGCTGAGTTCACAGCAAGAGCCCCAGAAAGACAGTATAAATATCATGATAACTGGGAGAAATCCCCCTAAGCACACAAAAGCTTGACCAAGTGAAATCAGTACCCAATAAAGGCCACAGAAGGGTAACAGTATTAAAAGATACTTCCTGAGGTACATAAAGCTAGAAGTGGGGTAGAGGTTCAAGAACACACCTGATCATCCCCAAAAGATGGTAGCTGGGTTATAAAGCAGAGAGAGGGTCTTGGGAGTATCACCAGTACTCAGACCCCAACTCTTGCCTTAAAAACAGTCTTATTCTATTAAAAAAATTTTGAAGTCAGTGATTAGCTGAATCAAAACAGGAAAAAAACAAACACAGAACTATCTCTAGTATAGGTTAAATTACTCTACCTTAACTGCAAAGAAAAAAGGATGGTGAACTTGAAAACAAATCACTAAAAGTTAACCAAGTTGAGGCACCAAAATAATAATAAAGAGAGGGTCTGAGATCTATGGGATAATATCAAATGTTTAACACATATGTAATTAGGTTCACAGACAGTGGGGAGACAGAAAATGGTAATGGGCTTGAAGAAATATTTGTAGAGAAAATGGACAAAAATTTTTATAGACTTAAATGTCCAAATATTCTAATAAAAATATATTGTCTAAGTTTGTGATCACATATATAATTACCAAATTTAAATATGAACCCAAGCCAACTAGAATGACAAACCTTCTGTATTAGTCAGAGTTATCTAGAGGGACGGAATTAACAGGGTATTTGTATATATGAGAGGGAGTTTATTAAGGAGAATTGACTCACACAATAACAAGGTAATGTCCTATAATAGGCCATCTGCAAGTTGAAGAGCAAGGAAGCCAGTAGTGGATCATTCCAAGTCCCAAAACCTCAAAAGTAGGGAAGCCGACAGTGCAGCTTTCAATCTGCGGCCAATGGTCTGAGTCCCTGGCAAACCACTAGGGTAAGTCCAAGAGTCCAAAAGCTGAAGAACTTGGAATCTGATGTTCCAGGGCAGGAAGCATCCAGCACAGGAGACAGATGGAGGCCAGAAGACTCAGAAATTCCACCTTCTTCTCCCTGCTTTTTTACTAGCTGTGCTGCCAGCCAAGGTGATGGTGCCCACCCAGGTTAAGGGTAGGTCTGCCTCTCCTAGTCCACTGACTCCAATGCTCACCTCCTCTGCAACACCCTCACAGACACACTCAGAAACAATACTTTGCATCCTTCAATCCAATCAAGTTGACACTCAATATTAACCATCACACCTTCTAAAGAAAATCTAAGAGTTGTGATTATTACTTTTATGTGACAACTTGCCTTGGTTAAGGGATACTCAAGTAGCTGGTAAAAAAATTATTTCTGGGTATGTCTGTGAGAGTGTTTCTGGAAGAGATTAGCCTTAGAATTAGTGGACTGAGAAAATAAAATTGTCCCTCAACAATACCGGCAGACATCACGCAAATCCTTGAGGGCTTGGATAGAACAAAAAAGCTGAGAAAGGTGAATTACCTTTATCTTCTGGAGCTGGATTATTCATCTTCTGCCCTCAGACATGAAAGCTTCTAATGTTTGTAGTCTTAAACTGGGAGTTATACCACAGGTTCTCCTGGTTTTCAGGCCTTCCAATGAAAACTGAGTTGCACTACTGACTTGCCTGGTTCTTCAGCTTCCAAACAGCATGTCTTGGACTCCACAGTCATGTGAGCCAATTCTCATAGTAAATCTTCTCATATATCTTTATATATCCTATTTGTTTCATCTCTCTGGAGAACCCCTGCTAACACAGGAGTAGAGCTTTTTGATCTTGGAATAAGCAAATATATGTTTTATACAAGTAACAAAATGATAATACATAAGAGAAAAATGATATATTTTACTTAAGAAAAATAATTTCTGATTACCAGAGGATATTACAAATAGAACAGGTAAATCCTACCATAAGATAAAATATCTATATCTATATCTATATCTATATCTATATCTATATCTATATCTATATCTATATATATATATATGTCACAAAGGATTCCTATCCATAACATGTAAAGATTTCTGCCAATGATATACACACTATATCTATATAAACACACACACAGATATAATCTACCTATACCTGTATCTATTTATCTACATATCTATATATATGTATGTGTATATATATATAAAATATATATAATATATAAATATATAATTGGTCAAAAAGATATACTAATTGTTAATACACCCATGAAAATGTGTTTAACACAATTACATGATAAAGGTTTAAATTCCAACACATTTTGATACCAATTCACATATACTCAAATAGGAAAAAGAAAAACAGTGACAGTACTGAATATTGCCAACTTTATAAAACAACTGAAAATGTCATACATTTCTGATGAAAAGATAAAATGATATAAACATTTTTGAAAGTTGCTTAACAGTTTTCTATTAAGTTAAAAATATATCTACCATATTACTCAGCAAACACTCCCTTGTATATTTACATAACTAAAATAAAAAAAATGTTGACAAAAATCTTACACAGGAAGATTCCTAACAGCTTTATTTATAGTAGCCCAAAACTAGAAAAAACTAAATGTCAACAAACGTTTACTGGACAAACAATCTGTTGGACAAATAAACTATTATACATTTTTTCAATGTAATACTATACAACAACAAGACATAGGTACTATGGATACCTACAACAACATGGGTGAATCATAAAAAGGAAATTATGCAGGCTGGGTGGGGTGGCTCACACTTGTAATCCTAACACTGGGAAGCTAAGGAGGGGAGATCGCTTTAGACCAAGAGTTTGAGACCAGCCTGGGCAACATAGCAAAACCCTGCCTCTACTAAAACACAAAAAATTAGCCAAGCATGGTGGCACGTGCTTCTAGTGCCAGCTACTCAGGAAGGTGAGCTGAGAGAATCACCTGAGCTTGGGAAGTCGAGGCTGCAGTGAGCCAAGATCGTGCCATTGCACTCCAGCCTGAGCAACTGGGAGTGAGGCCCTGTCAAAAAAAAAAAAGAAAAAAATTATGCTGAGTAAAATGAGCTAGACACAATCACACAAACATATATTGAATGATGTTTACATTAATTCAAGAATAGAAATTAAAGAGATAGGAGTAAAGATTCTGGCATAAAGATCATCATCTTTCAATTTGGATGGTGGTTACATGAATATAATTCAATTGTTAAAACTCACTGATCTGTTCAAGACTTGTGCATTTTATTTTATTTATACTTCAATAAAATTTTATATTATTCCTGTGACACTTTTATTTCTGATTTTAAATTGTTGAATAATTTCTATGAAAAGAAGGATAAAAGGAATCTCAATAATAACTCCAGACCACATCAATCCAGTTTGGACAGGATTAAACAATACCCTTTTAATCGCTTTTGTAATGGCCTGGAAATTTTCTTGGTAATAACATCATAACAATTATATTTCATTCAACTGAATACTTAGTTGAATGAAAGTAAGTATCCTTGAAGTTGATATAGTAAGTATCCCTAAACACTTACTATATAACAAATACTGTGCTGTTTGTCAGGGATATAGCAGTGTCTTAATCCATTTGGGCTGCTATAACAAAATACCTGAGCCTGGGTAGTCTGTCAAAAACAGAACTTTATTTCCTGCAGGCACTGATGGGTTTAGTGAGGGCCCAGTCTCTGCTTCCAAGGTGGCACCTTGTTGCTGTGTCCTCCTTGAGGGCAAACACTGTGTCTTCAGATGCTGGAAGAGATGAAAAGGCACAAAGGGAATAACTTGTTCCTTCCTGCCCTTTAATAAGGTCTCTAATTCAATTCATGAAGGCATAGGCACACTGGAGTTTAATTTCCAAGACATGAACTTTTTGTTGGACAGCTTCAGACTGTAGCAAGCAGTGATGATGAAATAGTGTCCATCACTTTGGAGTTACAGTAATGGAGGAACTCAGACTTGACATATTTAAGGACAATAAAATACACAGTCTAAAAAAGCAATTATTGGTAAAATTTAGACAATATATATGTTTTAAAATATATCTAAAACTATGTTGTTAAAAATATCTTTTTCAGCTCTAATGCTATTTTCCAAGGCATTTAAAATATACATGTAGTTTTAAAAATCTCTCTTCAAAAATTACTTAATTGACCTTCACATGACATTTAAAAAATCAGTCCAATAACGAAAACCTTAGCAAATAATGGAAAATTTGAGAGCAAAAACATCATAAACATATAGATAAAAACCTTAATTTGATAATAGATCAATTAATAGGTATAATAACTAATAAAATATAAAGGTTTATAAAAATTAATAGTATTTTAAAATCCAAATATGCTAAGGGATGGAACCAGGTTATTTCTGTCTTAATCCTATTAACTGATATTCTCTAATCACTCCTTATAATAAGACTTTTTATTATTATTATTATACTTTAAGTTCTAGGGTACATGTGCACAATGTGCAGGTTTGTTACATATGTATACATGTGCCATGTTGGTGTGCTGCACCCATTAACTCATCATTTACATTAGGTATATCTCCTAATGATACCCCTCCCCCCTCTCATCACCCCACAACAGCCCCGGTGTGTGATGTTCCCCTTCCTGTGTCCAAGTGTTCTCATTGTTCAATTCCCACCTATGAGTGAGAACATAAAGTGTTTGGTTTTCTGTCTTTGTAATAGTTTGCTCAGAGTGATGGTTTCCAGCTTCATCCATGTCCCTACAAAGGACATGAACTCATCCTTTTTTTATGGCTGCATAGTATTCCATGGTGTATATGTGTCACATTTTCTTAAGCCAGTCTATCATTGATGGACATTTGGGTTGGTCCCAAGTCTTTGCTATTGTGAATAGTGCTGCAATAAACATATGTGTGCATGTGTCTTTATAGCAGCATGCTCTATAATCCTTTGGGTATATACCCAGTAATGGGATAGCTAGGTCAAATGGTGTTTCTAGTTCTAGATACTTGAGGAATCACCACACTGTCTTCCACAGTGGTTGAACTAGTTTCCAGTCCCACCAACAGTGTGAAAGTGTTCCTATTTCTCCACATCCTCTACAGTACCTGTTATTTCCTGACTTTTTAATGATCGCCATTCTAACTTGTGTAAGAGGGTATCTCATTGTGGTTTTGATTTGCATTTCTCTGATGGCCAGTGATGATGAGCATTTTTTCATGTGTCTGTTGGCTGCATAAATGTCTTCTTTTGAGAAGTGTCTGTTCATATCTTTCGCCCACTTTTTCATGGGGTTGTTTGATTTTTTTCTTGTAAATTTGTGTAAGTTCATTGTAGATTCTGGATATTAGCCCTTTGGGTATTATTAGCCAATATACCTTTGGGTATATTAGCTTTGGGAATAATATACCTTTGGGTATATTAGCCAGATGGATAGATTGCAAAAACTTTCTCTCATTCTATAGGGTGCCTGTTCACTCTGATGGTAGTTTCTTTTGCTGTGCAGAAGCTCTTTAGTTTAATTAGATCCCATTTGTCAATTTTGGCTTTTGTTGCCATTGCTTTTGGTGTTAGACATGAAGTCTTTGTCCATGCCTATGTCCTGAATGGTATTGCCTAGGTTTTCTTTTAGGGTTTTTATGGTTTGAGGTCTAACATTTAAGTCTTTAATCCATCTTGAATTAATTTTTGTATAAGGTGTAAGGAAGGGATCCAGTTTCAGCTTTCTACATATGGCTAGCCAGTTTTCCCAGCACCATTTATTAAATAGGGAATCCTTTCCCCATTTCTTGTTTTTGTCAGGTTTGTCAAAGATCAGATGATTGTAGATGTGTGGTGTTATTTCTGTCATTCTGTTTTGTTCCATTGGTCTATATCTCTGTTTCGGTACAAGTACCATGCTGTTTTGGTTACTATAGGCATGTAGTATAGTTTGAAGTCAGGTAGCATGATGCCTCCGGCTTTGTTCTTTTGGCTTAGGATTGTCTTCTCAATGTGGGCTCTTTTTTGGTTCCATATGAACTTTAAAGTAGTTTTTTCGAATTCTGTGAAGAAAGTCATTGGTAGCTTGATGGGGATGGCATTGAATCTGTAAATTACCTTGGACAGTGTGGCCATTTTCATGATATTGATTCCTCTTTTCCATGAACATGGAATGTTCTTCCATTTGCTTGTGTCCTCTTTTATTTCATTGAGCAGTGATTTGTAGTTCTCCTTGAAGAGGTCCTTCACATCCCTTGTAAGTTGGATTCCTAGGTATTTTATTCTCTTTGAAGCAACTGTGAATGGGAGTTCACTCATGATTTGGCTCTCTGTTAGTCTGTTATTCGTGTATAGGAATGCTTGTGATTTTTGCACATTGATTTTGTATCCTGAGACTTTGCTGAAGTTGCTAATCAGCTTAAGGAGATTTTGGGCTGAGACAACGGGATTTTCTAAATATACAATCATGTCATCTGCAAAGAGGGACAATTTTACTTCCTCTTTTCCTAATTGAATACACATAACAATATTAACCTTAAATGTAATTGGGCTAAATGCTCCAATTAAAAGACACAGACTGGCAAATTGGGTAGAGTCAAGACACATCAGTGTGCTGTATTCAGGAGACCTATCTTACATGCAGAGACACAAATAGGTTCAAAATAAAGGGATGGAGGAAGATCTACCAAGCAAATGGAAACAAAAAAAGGAGGGTTTGCAATCCTAGTCTCGGATAAAACAGACTTTAAGCCAACAAAGATCAAAAGAGACAAAGAAAGCCATTACATAATGGTAAAGGGATCAATTGAACAAGAAGAGCTAACTATCCTAAATATATATGCACCCAATACAGAAGCACCCAGATTCATAAAGCAAGTCCTTAGAGACTGACAAAGAAACTTAGACTCACACAGAATAATAATGGGAGAGTTTAACACCCCACTGTCAACATTAGACAGATCGATGAGACAGAAAGTTAACAAGGATATCCAGGAATTGAACTCAGCTCTACACCAAGCAGACCTAATAGACATCTACAGAACTCTCTACCCCAAATCAGCAGATTATACATTCTTCTAAGCACCACATCACACTTATTCCAAAATTGACCACATAGCTGGAAGTAAAGCACTCCTCAGCAAATATAAAAGAACAGAAATTATAACAAACTGTCTCTCAGACCACAGTGCGATCAATCTAGAATTCAGGATTAAGAAACCCACTCAAATCCACTCAACTACATGGAAACTGAACAACCTGCTCCTGATTGACTATCGGGTACATAACGAAATGAAGGCAGAAATAAAGATGTTCTTTGAAACCAATGAGAACAAAGACACAACATACCAGAATCACTGGGACACATTCAAAGCCGTGTGTAGAGGGAATTTACAGCAATAAATGCCCACAAGAGAAAGCAAGAAAGATCTAAAATTGACACCCTAACATCACAATTAAAAGAACTAGAGAAGCAAGAGAAAACACATTCAAAAGCCAGCAGAAGGCAACAAATAACTAAGATCAGAGCTGACCTAAAGGAGATAGAGATACAAAAAAACCCTTGAATCCCTGCATAGACCAATAACAGGCTCTGAAATTGAGGGAATAATTAATAGCCTACCAGCCAAAAAAAAGTCCAGAACCAGACGGATTCACAGCCAATTCTACCAGAGGTACAAAGACGAGCTGGTATCATTCCTTCTGAAACTATTCCAATCAATAGAAAAAGAAAGAATCCTCCCTAACTCTTGTTATGAGGCCAGCATCATCCTCATACCAAATCCTGGCAGAGACACAACAAAAAAAGAGAATTTTAGATCAATATCCCAGATGAACATCGATGCAAAAATCCTCAATTAAATACTGGCAAACCAAATTCAGCAGCACATCAAAACACTTATCCACCACGATCAAGTGGGCTTCATCCCTGGGATGCAAGGCTGGCTCAACATATGCAAATAAATAAATGTAATCCATCATATAAACAGAACCAAAGACAAAAACCACATGATTATCTCAATAGATGCAGAAAAGGCCTTCAACAAAATTCAACAGCCCTTCATGCTAAAAACTCTCAATGAATTAGGTATTGATGGGATGTATCTCAAAATATTAAGAGTTATTTATGACAAACCCACAGCCAATATCATACTGAATGGGCGAAAACTGGAAGCATTCCCCTTGAATGAATTTGAAAACTGGCACAAGACAGGGATACCCTCTCTCACCACTCGTATTCAACATAGTGTTGGAGGTTCTGGCCAGGGCAATCAGGCAGGAGAAAGAAACAATAAGACTCTTAATATTTTTTCATCTCATTGATGAAACATTTAACTTGTACCGAAGTACCAGTCCAAAATGTTTACTTTAGTATTTTGAAATTAGGCTTACATATAACATATTTCATTATAAACCCACAAAACCAAACCAGTAAAATTAAATGTATTGAATTTACCAAAGTAATTCACTTTCTCTCCAGTTTTTGTCAAATTTTTCATCAAATTCTTAAACAATTAGAAAAACATAAAATGTTGACATAGTTTTAGTTTCTTGTAGCAATACCCAGTTTCCATTTATCATTCTAATCAAGGAGGGGAAGAGATACACTGGGGCAAACTGTTGAAATCATGACTAGCATTCTGCTTTCAATATGCAGTAATTGTTTATTTATTTTTGGAGGGCTGTATTTGTTTCCTGAAGCTACTCTAACAGATTACCTCAAAATAATAGAAATGTATTCTCTCACAATTCTGAAAGCCACAAGTCTAACATCAGTATCACTGGGCTGTAACAATGGTTCCACAGGGTCATGCTCAATCTACAGGTTTTAGGAGACAGTCTGTTTCTCTCCTCTTTCAGCTTCTGGCGGCTACCAGCATTACTTGGCTGTGTCTCCAATCTCCAATCTCTGCCTGCGGGATCACATTACCTTTTCCTCTTCTCAGTGTGTAATCTCCCTCTGCTTCTCTTATAAGTACATTTAGGATGTCATTTAGGGTCCACCTGGCTTATCTGGGATAACCCTCTCATATCAAAATCCTTAATTTAATCATATCTGCAAAATACCTTTTCCTAAATATAGTACCATTTATACGTTTCAGGGTTTAGAACATAGATATCTTTTGTGGGAACATTTTTAAGTCTACCACAAGGCCTTTTCCCCCATGAGCTTCAACGTATTTTCCATTTTCTTATATTTCACTCACGTTTCCTTATACTGTCATAAAAGCTTTTGATGGACTATTCAATGGCAAATTCTAAGATGGCAAGTGATATGGTTTGGCTGTGATCCCACTGTAATCTTATCTTGAATTGTAGTTCCCATAATCCCCATGTGTCCTGGGAGGGACATGGTAGGAGATGATTGAATCATGGGGGTAGTCTCCTGCAGGCTATTTTCATGATAGTGAGTAGGTCCTCATGAGATCTGATAGTTTTATAAGGGGCTTCCCCCTTCGCTCATTCTTCTTCCTACCACCATATGAATAAGGACATGTTAGCTTCCCCTTCCACCATGACTGCAAGCTCCCTGAGGCTTCCCCAGCCCTGCAGAACTGTGAGTCAATTAAACCTCTTTCCTTTGTCATTTACTCAGTCTTGGACAGTTCTTTATAGCAGTTTGAGAATGAACTAATACACCAAGTTTCTCTCAAAATTTGGAGTTCTACTGATTTACTTATAGCATAAAACTGGTATTTTAAACATAAGGTACTTTATTAAAATGGCAAGCTCTACATACTGAAAATAAATGTTAAATTAATATTCCATCTTTCAATATACCATTGTTGTCTACCAACATGTGCTAAATTCTGCAATATAGATAAGTATAAAAATAAGTTAGGCAAGGCTTATCTTGGGTAATGCCTTAATACTAAGAAAAGGCTGAGGATCTAGGAAATGAAATGTATCTTTGATTATGACTTGGTAATATTACATATTTCTATAACTTCCTTTTTTGAGTGTGAAGCCTGTGTCTTACTCTGCTGCCGAGGCTGGAGTGCAATGGTGCAATCATAGCTCACTGTAGCTTCAACCTACTGGGCTCAATTGATTTTTCTGCCTCAGTCCCCAAAGTAGCGGGACTATAGGTATGTGCCACCATGCTGAGCTATTTTTAAATTATTTTGTAGAGACAAGGACTTGCTATGTTGCCAAGGCTGGTATCAAAATCCTTACTTCAAGTGATCCTCTCGCCTCACCCTCCTGTGCTGGAAATATAGGTGTGAGCTACAGTGTCCGGTTATAACTTCCATTTTATTATTTTGAGACAGAGTATCGCTCTGTTGCCCAGGCTGGAGAGCAGTAGCATGATCCTGGCTCACTGCAACCTCCGCTTCCCAGGTTCAAGCAATTCTCCTGCCTCAGCCTCCTGAGTAGCTGGGACTACAGGTGCATGTCACCATGCCTGGCTAATTGTTTGTATTTTTAACAGAGATGGGGTTTCACCGTGTTAGCCAGGATGGACTCGATATCCTGACCTTGTGATCTGCCCACCTTGGCCTACCAAAGTGCTGGGATTACAGGCCTGAGCCACCGCACCCCGCCTATAACTTCCTTTTAATAAGGATATTCTAGAGTTGTACAAATTCTTTCCAGGTCATGCTGCTAACATGTATGCTAAACACGTTTACTTAGTGTTTGATTGCAAAGTAAGATTATCTTCTGAGGTGATACAAGGGAATTTCCACCTTTGTTTTTACTGTGCATCTGTTGCTTCCTTTTATATTCCAACATCGTTTTAGAGAAAGTTTTAGACTTCATCAGAAAGTGTGGAAACAGGCATCATGTCTTACTGAAAACTAAACTAATAAATGAATAATAAGTTTACTAACAATAAATGAATATATGAATAAGATATAAAGATTTATCTAGCTTCAACCAGTGAAAAACTTTCACATATTCTTGAATATTCCTAAGACAAAACACAGGTTCCCCAGAAGATGCTCTTGTTCTAAATGCTTCCCAATCAAAGGAATTGACTAAAATCACAAAATACAAAATATTTACATAGTAGAGACTGCACGCCCTTTGTATGGCTTCCTATATTTATAATTCTTTGTTATTCTATTACCTCTTGTTATTTGTTTGCAAAATTATGGCCCTTATACTGCATACTTCAAATAACCAATCCTGTGGACAGAAATTAGCATTTGCAAAAAATTCTGTAACAGTAAGATTATCTGTAACAATGATAGGGAAATAAAGTAAATGGCAAATAAATGAGTAAGTCACCTGCTGTTATATAATGTTTGGTGTTGGTAGAGACTACCATATTTTAAAAAATCTTTTTTTGTTATAAATTAACTACCTTGTATTTTCAGTTTTCTTCATAGCCTTAATATATTAAACAAAGAACTGCATTCTATGATCCTCATAGATGACTTAACTATTCAGGAAACTATAATTTGAACCTAATGTTTGTCTTCATAAAAAACTCTATCATCATTATACTTAGCAATATTAAATTTAAATACACATTTTAAAGTTCTAGTTCTTACAGACTTTAGACTTTCCATCTAGAATTGCTGTCAGAACATAAATTATTCATATAGATAAATGAGAACATAATTAATTTTATTTATTTGACAAGATCTAATTATTTTCATTGATGTTTCATGTTCAACAGAGTCTGGGTGCAGCTTACTATTAGAACTTAGTATACAAAGATTATCTAAATTCAAAAGATAAAAACTGATTACATTGTACACATTCAATTTTCCTTCCACATCTTCTTTATATTTAAAATTACAAATGTATGGCTATTTGCTACATTCTTTTTTTAGAGAAGCCCACCAAACATCAACAATTCTAAGTGGTCATAGTACAGTAATTTTATAATTATACAGTTATAAATTATTTTGTATAATATTAAGGCAAAGTTTTAATATTTAACATAATAATTAATTGTTCATGGTTCATTGCCCCACAAAATAATAATTTTAGTCACATAAAGGAAACTATACATTTAGATAATTGTGCAAATGGATTTCATTTAATAATTTCTAAAACAGTTAAAATTCACAGCCCAATTAAAAGGTGATGGATTGCACATTTGTTCCCTTTTCATTGATTATAGATTAGAGATAAAATTACCTCATGAGACTTTTTTTCTTTTGCCCATGGCTTCAGAATCTGTTATTCTAAATGCACACTGATTGAATCCACAATGTCATTTTGTCACAGCATGTTTCTGGCTTTTAGCATTTTTCTGCTTATATAATTACATATTTTAAGAAGATACATTAATCAGTAAACATTCTGGAGCATTTGGAGATTTAGGAGGAATTTATTGTAGATAATAATATGTTTTAACTATTTGTCACTATGTATAAGCTAAAGTTACTCATTTGCTACAAAAACTGGTTCACAAAAAAGTCTTTCATTTGCTCTATTATGATCATCTAGTCTTATATATAGAATCATACATTTTTAAGTTGTGATGAACTTCAGAAATTATCCACTTATTTTGAGGATAAAGAAATTGAAATATGATAGTGGAGATACTGTGTTAACAGAAGATCTTTTAAATTCTAAATTTATCACTTGCTGGATAGATTACTGTATTAGTTGTTATCACAAAATAGTTGTTATAACAAATAACTACAAACTTAGTGACTTAAAACAATGTAGTTTTATTTTCTTAAAGTTACGGATGCCAGGAGTCCAAAATCAAGGTATTCCTTCTAGAGGCTTCAGGAGAAAATCTGTTTCCTGGCCTTTCCCAGCTTCTAGCAGCTGTTTTCATTCCTTGGTTCACAGTGCATCACTCCAACTTCTAGTTCTGTCACTATAAGGAAATGTATGATTCTGTCAGCCCCAACTGGCTAATCCAGGATCACCTCCCCATCTTAAAATACTTAATCACATACACAAAGCCTCCTTTACCATGTAAGTAAATTGACTCACAAGTTCCATGGATTCATACTAAATTTATAGAGTTATTTTCAAACTCCACAAGATTCTGTTATCTCTCTTAGCATGATTGTTTCTCATTCTGCATTCTCTATTCTGTTCCATTGGTCTATGTGCCTATTTTTATACCAGTACCACGGTGTTTTGGTGACTATGGCCTTATAGTATAGCTTGAAATCAGGTAATGCGATGCCTCCAGATTTGTTCTTTTTGCTTAGTCTTGCTTTGGTTATGTGGGCTCTTTATTTGTTCCATATGAATTTTAAGATTGTTTTTCTAGTTCTTTAAAGAATAATCATGGTATTTTGATGGGAATTGTATTGAATTTATAGATTGCTATTGGCAGTATGGTCATTTTCACAATATTATTCTACCCATCCATAAGCATGGGATGTGTTTCCATTTGTTTGTATTATTTATGACTTCTTTCAGCTGCGTTTTGTAGTTTTCCTTGTAGAGGTCTTTTATCTCTTTGCTTGTGTATAGTCCTAAGTATTTTATTTTTATTTTTATTT
This sequence comes from Hylobates moloch, assembly GCF_009828535.3. Classification (NCBI taxonomy): domain Eukaryota; kingdom Metazoa; phylum Chordata; class Mammalia; order Primates; family Hylobatidae; genus Hylobates; species Hylobates moloch. The sequence continues at coordinate 63,858,682 of NW_026652284.1, forward strand.
TCATTTTGCACCTTTTGTAAAAGGGGTTGAGTTCTTAATTTGATTCTCAGCTTGGTCACCGTTGGTGTGTAGCAGTGATACTGATTTGTGTACATTGATTTTGTATCCCAAAATTTTACTGAATTCATTTATCAAATCTAGGAGCTTTTTGGATGAGTCTTTTGGGTTTTCTAGGTATACAATCATATCATCAGTGAACAGCAACAGTTAGACTTCCTCTTTACCACTTTTGATGCATTTTTTTTTTCTTGTCTGATTGTTCTGGCTAGGACTTCCAGTACTACGTGAGATAGAAGTAGTGATAGTGGGTATCCTTGTCTTGTTCCAGTTCTCAGGGGGAAAGCTTTCAACTTTTCCCCATTCAGTATAGTGTTGGCTGTGGGTTTGTCATAGATGGCTGTTATTATGTCAAGGTAGGTCCCTTCTATGTTGTTATTTTGCTGTGGGTTTTAATCATAAAGGGATGCTGGATTTTGTCAAATGCTTTTTCTGTCTCTATTGAGATGATCATGTGGTTTTAGTTTTTAATTCTGTTTATGTAGTATATCACATTTATTGACTTGTATATGTTAAATCAACCTTGTATTCTTGATGTGAAACCCATTTGATCATGGGGTATTATCTTTTTGATATGCTGTTGCATTCTGTTAGCTGGTTTTATTTGTTGAGGATTTTTATATCTACGTTTATTAGTGATATTGGTCCATAGTTTTCTTTTTTTGTTATGTCCTTTCCTGGCTTTGGTATTAGGTAATACTGGCTTCATAGAATGATATAAGAAGTAGTTCCTCTTTCTATCTTTTGGAATAGTTTCAGTAGGATTGGTACAAATTCTTCTTTGAATGTATGATAGAATTTTCAGCTGTGAATCCGTCTGGTCCTGGACTTTTGTTTTGTAGGCAATATTTTTATTACTGTTTCAATCTTGCTACTTGTTATTGGTCTGTTCAGAGTTTCTTTTTTTCCCTACTTTAATCTAGGAGAGTTTTATATTTTCAGGAATTTATCAGTCTCCTCTAGGTTTTCCAGTTTGTGCACCTAAAGGTGTTCATAGTAGTCTTGAATGATCTTTTATATTTCTGTGGCATCATTTGTTATATCTCCCATTTCATTTCTAATTTAGTTATTTGGATCTTCTCTCTTCTCTTTTTGGTTAATCTTGCTAGTGGTCTATTGATTTTGTTTATGTTTTCAAAAACCAGCTTTTGTTTCAGTTATCTTTTGTATTGTTTTTGTTATTTCCATTTCATTTAGTTCTGCTCTGATCTTTGTTATTTATTTTCTTCTGCTGGGTTTGGATTTGTTTTGTTCTTGTTTCTCTGTTTCCTTGGAGTGTGAACTTAGATTATCTATTTGAGTTCTTTCAGACTTTTTGATGTAGGCATTTAATGTTATGAACTTTTCTCTTAGTACTGCTTTTACTGTATCCCAGAGGGTTTGATAGGTTATTATGTCACTTTATCTTTCAGTTCAAATAATTTTTAAATTTCTGTCTTGACTTCACTGTTGACCCAAAGGAGCAGATTATTTAATTTACATGTATTTGTATAATTTTGAGGGTTCCCTTTAGAGTTAATTTCCAATTTCATTCCAGTGTGATCTGAGAGAGTATTTAATATAATTTCAGTTTTCTTCAATTTATTGAGACTTGTTTTGTGGCCTTTCATGCACGTCCATGTGAAGAGACCACCAAACAGGCTTTGTGTGAGCAACAAGGCTGTTTATTTCACCTGGATGCAGGCAGGCTGAGTCCGAAAAGAGAGTCAGTGAAGGGAGATGGGGTGGGGCCGTTTTATAGAATTTGGGTAGGTAAAGGAAAGGGGGGTTGTTCTCTGGCAGGCAGGAGTGGGGGTCACAAGGTACTCAGTGGTGGAGCTTTTGAGCCAGGATGAGCCAGGAGAAGGAATTTCACAAGACAATGTCATCAGTTAAGGCAGGAACAGGCCATTTTCACTTATTTTGTGGTGGAATATCATCAGTTAAGGCAGGAACCAGCCATCTGGATGTGTATGTGCAGGTCACAGGGGATATGATGGCTTAGCTTGGGCTCAGAGGCCTGACATCCCTGTCTTCTTATATTAATAAGAAAAACAAAATGAAATAGTGGTAAAGTGTTGGGACGGTGAAAATTTTTGGGGTGGTATGGAGAGATAATGGGCGATGTTTCTCAGGGCTGCTTTGAGCGGGATTGGGGTGGCGTGGGAACCTAGAGTGGGAGATATTAAGCTGAAGGAAGATTTTGTGGTAAGGGGTGATATTGTGGGGTTGTTAGAAGAAACATTTGTCATTTACAATTATTGATGATGGCCTGGATACAGTTTTGTATGAATTGAAAAGCTAAATGGAATAAGAGGAGGAGAAAAACAGGTATAAAAGGTCTAAGAATTGGGAGGACCTAGGACATCTGATTAGAGAGTGCCTAAGGAGATTCAGCATAGTCCTGCTAGCAAAGATTATTTATTTATTTCAAGAGTTAAGAGTGGCAGTTTGCGATAGCATGATGAGATATCAGCTGTGATGACTTGGAGAAACAGTGTAAACTGGCAGTGTAAACAAGAGCAGGGCATGTATGAGTAGTTGAGAATGGTGAATAGGAGTATGATTAGACAGAAGATAGTAGGGATGACAAGTTTTTTGGGGCACAGTCTAAGTTGGTCTAGGGAATGAGACTGGGGCCTAATAAAAAGGATCGTCTATACAGGAGCTCAAATGGGCTGTACCTTGTAGCATTCTGAGGACAGGTCTGACTTCTGAGAAGGAAAGGTGGTAAAAGTATTGTCCAGTCCCTTTTAAGTTGGTGGCTGAGCTTGGTGAGGTGTGTTTTTAAAAGACCATTAGTCTGTTCTACTTTTCCTGAAGACTGAGGACTGTAAGGGATATAAAGGTTTCACTGAATACTAAGAGCCTGAAAAAATGCTTGGCTGATTTGACTAATAAAGGCTGGTCTGCTATCAGACTGTATAGAGGTGGGAAGGCCAAACTGAGGAATTATGTCTGACAGAAGGGAAGAAATGACTATGGTGGCCTTCTCAGACCCTGTAGGAAAGGATTTACTTATTCAGTGAAAGTGTCTACTTAGACTAAGAGGTATTTTAGTTTCCTGACTCGGGGCATGTTGAGTAAAGCTAATTTGCCAGTTCTGAGCAGGGGCAAATCCCTGAGCTTGATGTGTAGGGAAGGGAGGGGGCCTGAATAATCCCTGAGGAGTAGTAGAATAGCAGATGGAACACTGAGAAGTCATTTCCTTGAGGATAGATTTTCACGATGGAAAGGAAATGAGAGGTTCTAAGAGACGGGCTAGCAGCTTGTAACCTACATGGAAGAGGTTATGAAATGACGACAGAGTAGAATGGGCCTGTGAGGCTGGAAGGAGGTATTTTCCTCAGTCTAAGAACCATTTGCCTTGTGTGGGAAGAGATTGACAGGTGGAAGTTTCAGCGGGGGAGTAGGTGAGACTGACAGACATGAAGTAGAAAAACTGGCCTTGAGGGACAGAAGTTGGAGAGCTAGCTGCTTGTCTAGCCACCTTATCAGCATAAGTGCTGCTGTGAGAGACAGAAGTTGGAAAGCTGGCTGCTTGTCTAGCCACCTTATCAGCATAAGCGTTCCCTAGAGCAATGGGATCTGATGCCTTTTGATGCCCCTTGCAGTGAATGACCCAAGCTTCCTTTGGAAGTAAAGCGGCCTTGAGTAGAGTTTTTATTAAAGAGGCATTAATGATGGAGGACCCTTGTGTAGTGAGAAAACCTCTTTCAGCCCATATGACCGCATGGTGGTGCAGAATATGAAAGGCATATTTAGAATCAGTATAGATATTGACACATAGTCCTTTTGCAAGAGTGAGGGCTTGAGTTAAGGCAACTATCTCGGCTTGCTGAGAGGTAGTGGAGGGGGGCAGAGCGGTAGCCTCAATGATAGATGTGGAAGATACTATAGCATAGCCTGCCTTTGCTGGTGACTGGCGATTAGGCCTGGTGGAACTGCCATCAATAAACCAAGTATGATCAGGGTGAGAAACAGGGAAGAAGGAAATGTAGGGAAATTGGGTGAACGTCAGGTGGATCAGAGAGATGCAGTCATGAGGGTCAGGTGTGGTATCCGGAATAATGTGGGAGGCCGGATTGAAGTCCGGGCCAGGAACAATGGTAATTGTGGGACTTAACAAAGAGTGAGTACAGCTGAAGGAGCCAGGGAGCAGAAAGTATATGTGTCAGGTATTAGGAAGAAAATAGATTTTGGAAGTTATGAGAAATGTAGAGAGTGAGTTGAGCATAGTTTGTGATTTTTAGGGCCTCTTAAAATATTAAAGCAGCGGCAGCCGCTGCACGCAGACATGATGGCTAGGCTAAATCAGTAAGATCAAGTTGTTTGCACAGAAAGGCTACAGGGTGCGGTCCTGGCTCTTGTGTAAGAATTCTGACTGCACTAACCATGCCTAGGAAGGAAAGGAGTTGTTGTTTTGTAAGGGATTGAGGTTTGGGAGATTATCGGACACAATTAGCAGGGACAGCACGTGTGTTTTTATGAGAATTATGCCGAGATAGGTAACAGATGAGGATGAAATTTGGGCTTGACTGAAGTAATGGGGGCTGTCTGTGAAGTCTTGCAGCAGTACAGCCCAGGTAATTTGCTGAGCCTAATGGGTGTCAGGGTCAGTCTAAGTGAAAGCAAAGAGAGGCTGGGATGAAGGGTGCAAAGGAATAGTAAAGAAAGCATGTTTGAGATCCAGAACAGAATAATGGGTTGTAGGGGAGGTATTGAGGATAGAAGAGTATATTGGTTTGGCACCATGGGGTGGATAGGCAAAACAATTTGGTTGATAAGGTGCAGATTCTGAACTAACCTGTAAGCCTTGTCTGGTTTTATGACAGGTAAAATGGGGGAAAGGTAAGAGTTTATAGGCTTTAAAAGGCCATGCTGTAGCAGGGGAGTGATAACAGGCTTTAATCCTTTCAAAGCATGCTGTGGGATGGGATATTGGCATTGAGCAGGGTAAGAGTGATTAGGTTTTAATGGGATGGTAAGGGGGTGCATGATCGGTCCCTAAGGAGGGAGTAGAGGTGTCTTATACTTGTGGGTTAAGGTGGGGAGATACAAGGGGAGGATGTGGAGGCTTTGAACTGGGGGAAAAGGCGGCAATGAGGTATAGCTGTAGCCCAGGAATAGTCAGGGAAGCAGATAATTTAGTTAAATGTCTCGGCCTAATAAGGGAACTGGGCAGGTCGGGATAACTAAACAGGAGTGCTTAAAAGAGTATTGTCTAAGTTGGCACCAGAATTGGGGAGTTTTAAAAGGTTTAGAAGCCTGGCCGTCAATAAGCAAAGTTTGGGAGATTAATCAGACACAATCAGCAGGGAAAGCACGTGTGTTTTTATGAGAATTATGCCTAGATAGGTAACAGATGAGGATGAAATTTGGGCTTGACTGAAGTAATGGGGGCTATCTGTGAAGTCTTGCGGCAGTACAGCCCAGGTAATTTGCTGAGCCTAATGGGTGTCAGGGTCAGTAAGTGGAAGCAAGGGAAACAGGCCCTTGAAAAGAAGGTAATGTGGAGTGGGTAGCCTCCATATTGATTAAGAAGGGGATGGACTTCCACTGTGAGAGTTACCTAAAGCTCGGCATCTGTGATGGTCTACGGGGCTTCCAAAGCGATTGGGCAGCATCAGTCTTCAGCCGCTAAGCTGAGAAGGAGCCAGTCAGAGAGCCTTGGGCCAGAGTTCCAGGGGCTCTGGGAGTGGCTGCCAGGTGAGTTGAACAGTCTGATTTCCAGTGGGGTTCTGCACAGATGGGACATGGCTTAGGAGGAATCCTGGGCTGCAGGCATTCCTTGGCCTGGTGGTCAGATTTCTGGCACTTGTAGCAAGCTCCTGGGGGAGGAGGTTCTGGAGGAACACCTGGCCGCTGCGTTTCAGGCGTTTGGAAGTTCTTGTGTGCGGGAGATGTGGCTGGGGTTTGTCTCACAGTGGAGGCAAGGAATTACAACTTTTTTCTGTTATTATACACCTTGAAGGTGAGGTTAATTAAATCCTGTTGTGGGGTTTGAGGGCCGGAATTTAATTTTTGGAGTTTTATTTAATGTTGGGAGCAGATTGGGTAATAAAATGTATATTGAGAATAAGACGGCCTTTTGACCTTTTAGGGTCTAGGGCTGTAAAGCATCTCAGGGTTGCTGCTGAATGAGCCATGAACTGGGCTTGGTTTTTTATATTTGATGAAAAAGAGCCTAAACGCTATCTGATTTGGGATAAAGAAAAAGGAGCATTAACCTTGACTATGCCTTTAGCTCCAGCCACCTTTTTAAGAGTAAATTGCTGGGCAGGTGGGGGAGGGCTAGTCACGGAATGAAACTGTAAGCCGGACCGGGTGTGAGGAGGGGAGGTGATAAAAGGATTATAGGGTGGAGGAGCGGAGGCTGAGGAAGAATTGGGACCTAGCTCGGCCTGGCGAGGAGGGGAGAGGTCAGATGGGCCTGTAGAAAAGGAAGATTAGAAAGATTCAGCGATGCTTGGAGTTGGGACTGAGGGGACAGGTAGGGGGAAAGAAGGAGGATGTGGGATGAGTTGCATTGGGCACAGAGACTAGTAAGGGACCGATGTGTAAAAGAATGCCTGGATGTCAGGCACCTCGGACCGTTTGCCCATTTTACGACAAGAATTATTTAGATCTTGCAGTATGGAAAAATTGAAAGTTCTGTTTTCTGGCTATTTGGAACTACTGTCGAGTTTGTATTGGGGTCAAGCGGCATTGCAGAAGAAAATAAGATGCTTAGATTTTAGGTCAGATTTTAGGTTAGATTTTAGGTCAGAGTTGAAGAGGTTTTAAGTTGTTAACATAGGCTAAGGGAGAAAGAGCAGGAATGGAGGGTGGAAGGTTGCCCATAGTGAAGGAGGCAAGCCCAGAGAAAAGAGAGAGTAGAGACACGGAGGGAAGGGGTTCAGAGAAGGGTGAAGGAGAAGGGGTTGGGGGTTTCTTGCCCCCTAGAAAGGTGGAGAAGGGGTAGAGACATGGAGAGAAGGGGTTGGGGTACTTTCCCCTTCCCCAGAAAAGCAGGACTTGCCACTAAGGGTGAAGGACCAAGGCAGGGGTCCCTATGTGGTCTGACACCTCTGAAACCTGGGTGAATAATCAGAAAGGCATCCCTGTAATGATTAAACACCAAGGGAAGGCTGCCTTCCCTAGCCCGTGACCGGTGCCAGAGTTTTGGGTCCACGGATAAAACGTGTCTCCTTTGTCTCTACCAGAAAATGAAAGGAATTGAAATTAAGGGAGAGATTGAAGAGTGGAAAGGAGAAAGTGATTGAGGGGTAGTGAGAGAGGTTGGAGAAGAGAGTAAGAAGAGGCCGCTTACGTGATTTAAAATTGGTGAGATGTTTCTTGGACTGGTGGGTCTGAGGACCTGAGGTCATAGGTGGATCTTTTTCACGGAGCAAAGAGCAGGAGGACAGGGGATTGATCTCCCAAGGGAGGTCCCCCAATCGGAGTCAGGGCACCAAATTTCATGTGCCTCTGTGTGAAGAGACCACCAAACAGGCTTTGTGTGAGCAACAAGACTGTTTATTTCACCTGGGTGCAGGCGAGCTGAGTCTGAAAAGAGAGTCAGCAAAGGGAGATGGGGTGGGGCCATTTTATAGGATTTGGGTCGGTAAAGGAAAAAGGGGGGTTCTCTGGCGTGCAGGAGTGGGGGTCACAAGGTACTCACTGGGGGAGCTTTTGAGCCAAGATGAGCCAAGAGAAGGAATTTCACAAGACAATGTCATCAGTTAAGGCAGGAACAGGCCATTTTCACTTACTTTGTGGTGGAATCTCATCAGTTAAGACAGGAACCGGCCATCTGGATGTGTATGTGCAGGTCACAGGGGATATGATGGCTTAGCTTGGGCTCAGAGGCCTGACATGGCCTATCATATTGTCTATCTTGGAGAATGTTCCATGTGCAGATGAAAATGTATATATTATTCAGTTGTTGGGTAGAATGTTCTGTAAATATCTGTTAAGTCCATTTGTTCTACGGTATAGTTTAAGCCCATTGTTTCTTTGCTGACTTTCTGTCCTGATGACCTGTCTAGTGCTGTCAGTGGAGTATTCACGTCCCCCACTATTGTTGTGTTGCCATCTCTTTTATTTCTTAGGTATAGTAGTAATTGTTTTATAAATTTGGGAGCTCCAGTGTTAGGTGCATACATATATATATATTTCCTTCTTATTTTGGTAGACTGTTTCAGCCATGCAGTGGGGCTACTGGGCTCTGGGCTGTTGCTGGGGAATGTTTGCAAAGAGTCCAGTAATGTGATTCATCTTCAAGTCTCACAGCCATGAATACCAGCACCCACTCTGGTGGAGGTGGCAGGGGAGTGAAGTGGACTCTGTGTGGGTCCTTGGTTGTGTTTTGTTGATTGTGCCGGTTTTGTGTTGGTTGGCTTCCCACCAGGAGGTGGCACTTTCAAGAGCCATTTGAAGAAGGTGTGCCTAGTATTTAATAACCACTTTAAGATGACAGTGGCACAGAGCATTATTTGGAAAATATATAACTTAGGGAGTAACGGACATAAAGGATCCCGGGAATCAAGGGATGATGGATACTATGGCTATTCTACTCACCTAGAGAAGAAAGATCAGCAAACTACATGTTTCTAATGTAAAGAATCAAACTGACTAAGTAGGGGAAAAACTAATCTGTTTGTTGGAGCCACAAGTCATTTGCTAGACCTTTATGTTTCAAAAAGATATATAATATGGCTTATAATGATGCTTCAGTCAACAAAGTACTGGATATACAATGGTAGTCCCATAAGAATATAGTACTGAATTTTTACTGTACATTTTCTGTTTAGATATGTTTACATACATAAATCCTTCCCAATATGTTACAATTGCTTAGAGTGTTCAGTATAGTAACATGCTGTACATGTTTGTAGCCTAGGTTCAATAGGCTACTCCATATGGCCTAGCTGTGTACTATGCTATACCATCTAGGTTTGTGTAAGTACACTCTATGATGTTTGCACAATAAAATTGTCTAACAACAAATTCTCAGAATGTATCCTTGTTGTTAAGTGATACATGACTATATATATATAGCATTGCAAGTGACCTGGCATGTCCAAAAGACTGGAAATATATCCCAGGGTAAAACCTCCACCTAAACTTTTTTTAGGAAGTTTGTCAGCCATTGCATGCCCAGCACAGGAGAGGCTGTGCAACATGGTGATTGGGAAGAAAAAGTTCTATCTTTAGAGAGAGAGAGAGAGAGTGTGTGTGTGTGTGTGCACGCACATGTGTGCGTTTGTGTGTGGTCAATAGAGTTTCAGTATCTTTCATATTTTTTCCATTCTTTTGAATTAAATTACTTTGAGCTAGGTTTCTACCCTTTGCAGGCCAAACAGCATAGTCTTCTCATCTATTTTTATACTTTTCTTTGAAAAATTATTACTATCTAGGTGACTTAATTACATAATTGAATAGTCAGTCCTTGATTACAGTGGGTTCCCATCTGCAAATTCAACCAAACTCAGATTCGAAATATTAGAAAAAAAAGATAACACAGCAATAAAATATAATACAAATATGAAATATGGCAGAATAACAACTATTTACATAGCATTCACATGGTATTACATATTATAAGTATCAATGAACACAGTCAAATTCTGTAAAATATTTAAAGAGATTTATTCTGGGCCAAATATGAGTGACCATGGCCTATGTCACAGCTCTCAGGAGGACCGAGAACATGTGCCCAAAATGGTTGGGGTGCAGCTTGGTTTTATACATTTTAGGGAGGCAAGATAAATCAATCAAATACATTTAAGGAATGCACTGGTTTGTTCCAGAAAGGTGAGGTAATTTGAAACACAGGGTAGACAGCAGGGGTATGGGGTGTTCCAGGGCATAGGTAAATTTAAACATTCTCTGGTTCACAATTGGTTGAGTTTTGTCTAAGGACCTGAGATCAATAGAAAGAAAATGTTCAGGTTAAAATAAAAGATTTTGGAGACCAAGATTCTTTTGAAGTCCCATAGCAGCTGCACTTAGAAACAATAGATGACAAATGTTTCCTATTCAGACTTTAAAAGGTGCTAGACTTTTAGTTATCTATTCAGAATTAGAGGGACCTGGAAGGAAAAGGTCTAGCTATGGTAATAGGGATTCTTTACATGTGCAAATTTTCCCCCATAAAGGATGGCTTGCAGGGCCATTTCAAAATATGACAAAGGAACACGCATTTGGGGTAAATATTTTGCTTTTCTTCCTTGTCTCGTAATGTTACGCTGGAGTCAGGTTGGAAAGTAAGTCATGATATATAAGTTATATAAAACTCATCTGATGAGAATTTATGGTTTGTAGGGCATGACTCCCCAGACCTCTTAGATAGGAATTTGGGCAAGATAAAAAACAAACAAACAAACAAAAAAAACGGAGTTTAGTCTTCATAAATAATTGAGTGATGATTTAAAGTATATGGAAAGATGTGTAAATTATATGGAAATTCTATGCCATTTCATATAACAAATGAACATCCATGGATTTTGGGCTCTGCTGAGGTCCCGAAACCAATTTCTCACAGATAGTAAGGAACGACTGTATACATGATTCTAAATGCCATTTTCACTTAAGGAACATATTTATAAAGCAATTTTGTAACCTTTACAGTTAAAATATCACAACATTTTCTTTTATAAAGTCAAATGGTTTATAGGTTGAGAAAAAATTCTAAGTTTAACTCTGACAATGGAGTATTTTCAAAGCAAAATCCATTAACTGCCCAATCTCACTGACTTCATATACTTCACTATTACGAGAGTGAAGGGCTTATGCCTAATTATGGAAAGGCCATGGCCTAATGCTGCTCTCAAATTCTTCTCTAGAATTACTTTCTTCTTCTTTTTCAAAAATATCTTCTTCCTGGAATTTAGAATTTACTGCCTAGAGACAATAGTTTGGAGACTCACATATCATTTTCCATTTAAAAATGTAAAGAATAGGTAATTATATTAAATGAACTTTCTTTGCCAAAGACATAAATAGCCCAAGGATAACATTTCTTAAGCTATTTTCAGCTTTTGAATTATTGGAAATTTCTGTGGTACTGCAGATTGCAACTTGAACTGCTTGCCATAAATCTTCACAAAGAAAGTGTTTGTCTTTGTTCAGCTGACAGTTGGATGAGTATGAAAGAGAAAACTTAATTATATTTTGCAAATTCAAGGGAGGGATAGCTTGACAAAACATCTTACGTTAGACTAGATTATGTAGAAGTACTTATGCGTATATCAAATACTAATAACAACTGGCTTCGGTAAGGTTAGATAAATAATACCTGTGTATTAAGCTTTCTGCCATGGAGGCAGGCTAAAGTGCCTAGACCTTACTGGATTGTGGATAAAAATAAATAATCAACATCTTCTCAGGCGTTTTTTTTTTTTAACGTTTCTATATACATTATGACCAGAGGGCCTTAATGTTCACTCTGCTTGACTGTACCATAGAGGGGCTTCTTCCTGTCTATAGCCTCCTGATCTCCTTTCTCTTAGACCATTTACTTTAGAACACTCGCAAGTACACATTCTTTCTTTGGCTCTTTGAAGTACGTCTCCTCCAGGCTTTTGCCAGTTTTACAACCCAGAAATGTCTTTCTCAAAAATCCAGGAACCATTTCTTTGAAATGTAATCATCTAAAGAGATAGTGTCCCACTCTCTCAGTCTCTGTGGAAGGGTAGAAGTCCATAAAGGACAATTAGTAAAGAGTGATGGCCTAATCCCATTGACCAACCTGCCCTTAAGGTCCTCCAGTAATTTTCCATTAACTCATTCCAGGGATTAAAACTCTTCCAGGCTTGAAAAATACAAAAACATCCACCCTTTTGTTTCAGAGAAATTAAGCTCAATGTCTCTACCCTATTGCTAGAGACTTGAATAAAGTCATCTTTGCTTGTTTAATTCTGGCCAGTGTGATTTTTTTCTGGCAACTGAAAAAGTTGTGCTATTTTAACTTCAGTAAATGCCTCCATAGCAATAAGATTGATTATGTAAACCAGCATGATCTCTTGCCTTTTGCATTCTCTCTTCCATATTAAGTGATACATTGTGTCTAATTATTTTTTAATTGATTTGCTTTTCAACTGCATATATATCAAATACCTAGTCTATAGTTCAAAATTTTCTTTTAGATATTTTTAATCCATGAAAAATACAAATACAGTTACTGTTTTGGAGAATGCAAAGTGCCCATTATGTGGATGCAGAGAAAAACCCGAAGGAAACATCGTGTGCTAACCTGTGTTCAGGAAGTGCAAAATTAGAGCTTCAGCCAAATGTGCTGTGTGCCACTATGCTGCCAGAAGTCACACTGATAGTTAAAACTGGATGCCAGCCCTGAGAACAAACATATGCTTGGCTGATTTGAATTTTGGAATTTCTTACATGCTCTCAGTTCACCTGTTAGCTGAAAGTGCTAATGAACAGTAAAACAAACAAACAACAACAAAAAACGAAAATGCAAGCATCAAGATGAGAAACAAAGTAAGAAATGAGGAAAAAATGATTTTCAAATAATAGAAGTTCACTGCATTTAAAGAGAAGGAAAAAAGTAAAAATAAAAAATGTAATTTTGAATTTTACACAAATTTATTTTACTTGTCTTTTTTCTTACACAAATATATATTTTTTTAGTTAAATAGAATACTGTCATTAATGATTTTAAAAGGTAAAACAGATTGAATTAGTTTATTTGAGGAAAGAAAATATCTGGGGATTTCACTACAAATACCACTTTCGTTTGTTGAATTGGAAAATCCATAATTTAATTGGCTACAAAGTCTGACTTCCATGTGAGCACTCAATATATATTTTACAGTATTATTTCTGCTCACATTATCATTATTAATTACAGCATTGAGTTGTTAAGAAAACAGAACCTAAGTTTGAGATTTGGCTCCAATAACTTGCTTGGGCAAGTTGCATAACCTCCTGGCTTCACTTTCCTCATCTTTAAAAACATGTGCTCCTTTTCCATCTTTATATCCTGTGTAAAAATAGCAGTGAATCCTTTAGCTGTGAATGGAGTTAAACATTCAACATTTTTAAAAGAAAACCTACTATTAAAGCCTTCTAAAATGTATTTTTTTTTTACTTTAGCAGATAAGCTTTAACATGTTTCATCAATTCCTCGGCCACTCCCCTCACACCTTGGTGTGTCACTAAGGCCCCTTGTAAAAGCTGAGTTGTCCTGAGATACAAGAATTATCCTCCTTTTCTCTACTATAAATAGTAGTCTAAATTCTTACATAACATTACAGAGTAGAGTCAGAGAGAGAAAGAGAAACAGGGATAATGAAATAGAGAAAAATCACATTTAAAATATTTTTTCTAGTTAAAATTTAGGGGAATGTTCACTATATTCTAATGTTTCCATCTAATGGAAAACAAGAAACATCAGAATTCACGCACAGAGAGACAGAAACACACACACACACACACACACACACACCCCTGCACACATACACAATACTTTAAAAAATAAAATAGAAAAAAGGAGTAATTTTAGTATAAGATACATATGACAATTTGAGATGTAGGACAGGAATTCTTTGATATTTTAAAGGCAGGGCTTTTTTAGAGAACGGAGGAAAGAAACAGGTCAACTGTGTTTCATGCATTAAACACAATTTAACGATTTGAAGCTGAACTCTTCAGGATTGAATGCTATTATGATTTATGTTCTAAGGTTGGAAAATTATTGCTTAAATGCAGCAAGAATATTGAAAAAGAAAAGAAATGCTAGAAAAATAAAATGTAAAATATATAAATAGAGTGGTAAATTTATATGTATTGACTATATCTAGCCTTAAGCTTAAAAAAAAAAAAAAAACTAAGAAAGTAATGTTTTATAATCCACATCTTTGCCATGACAAATATGAATGCTAAATCAATTTTTTATTAATACTATTGACTTTCAGGGTGCATATGAGATGAAGCACTGTCAATAAATGTCAAATAAGTATTAATGTATGTTCAAGTAAGTCAAATAAATGATACTATTTCACTTTGACCTTCTAGGGATTGAAATTACTATAAAGATGTTCCACATTAAAAAAAATTATGTCTAATTTACAGCTAATGTTTCTGTGGTGGAAATGGGTATAAAAGCAAAGGAACTTACAACTAGGACACAGTAGTCCACTAGTGTCCAAGTCAATTTGGTTAGGAATAAATGGTTGGAGCCTTCATAGTTAAAACCTTCCTTGCAATATCTTTGCTGTAAATGCTTTTAATAACATCTAACACTCTTGTTAGAGATACCTACATGGGAGGATAAATCCAACAAAGTCCACTCTTTAAAAATTAAATAAATCAACAAATAAGACAAATGGGTGAGAAATAGTAGGCTATGTAAATAACTCTAGTGAGAGACATTGCACATCTCTAAGCATATTTTTTGTTAAATAATTTTAAGATCTATTTTAAACAGTTCATGAGAAAGTTTTATATGTAATCTCTTACAGAAAAATCATAAGAATAGTAGTTTACCATACATGTTAAGTGTTTATTCACTTAGACAACTCCAAGAGGTTCTCCTTGTTGCTCAGAGATGGTTGCATTGACAGAATACTTGTGACATTATCAGTTTTCTCTTGTGCCTTGCTCCAGTTCTTTATAATATCTAAAACCATGAATTTGGAGACTGATAGGGCTAATAAGGACTTTATAGATGAATTAGTCCAACCAGTTCAGGCTACAGTTAGAACAGTAATATGGAGAGATTTAGCTCCAAAGTAATATAGTTTTGGGAAAATGTAAAAAATAAAATAAAAATAAACTAACCAGGTATCTGGCCAACTATTCTAGTGATATCAAGATATCACTAATTCTCTAGTGATTTTAAGATAACCTCCATATCTATGCATTTATCACTGGAAGCTTTGGCATTGCTGCAAGGAAGAAACTGGTGAAATAAAGTTGTTGAAAGCAGTCAAACAGTAATTCCACCACTTCCAGGGAAGGTTGATGATAATTAAATGCTAAGCTTAATGAGATATTAAATATTAAAGCTAAGCTTAGTGAGAAATGGACATGTTATTAATAGGATGCTTAAGTCAGTTTAGAGGTTTTTACTACAAAGAAAACAATACAGTTACACAATTAAGAAAAATAAGAATAAACATTCTATAAGGACTAGTTTTCTAGTGCAAATAGTTTTAAAGAGCTAATTCTTACTATTTATAGGAGGGTTAAATAAGGTCAATTCAAAGCACAAAAACTGGCCAGGTGCAGTGGCTCTTACCTGTAATTCTAGCACTTTGGGAGGCTGAGGCAGGAGGATCACCTGAGCCTGGGAATTGGAGACCAGCCTGGGCAACTAAAAAAAAATTAAAAATTAGCCAGGCACGGTGGTGACTCTCGGTACTCCTAGTTAATTCGGGAGGCTGAGGTGGGAGCGTTGCTCGAGCTCAGGATGTCCAGGCTACTATGAGCTACGGTTGTGCCACTGCATTCCATCCTGCATGACAGAGCGAGACCCTGTCTCAAAACAGACAAAAATTATAACTTGAAAAACCTCAACAGTATTTATAATTGTATTCCTTAAAATGTGCCGACCAGCAGAAATGTGGCTTTTGAAAAAAAAAAGAAAATAGATCACATAAATAATGGATGCGCTGGGTGCGGTGGCTCATGCCTGTAATCCCAGCACTTTGGGAGGCCGAGTCGGGCAGATCACGAGGTCAGGAGATCGAGACCATCCTGGCTAACACGGTGAAACCCCGTCTGTACTAAAATTACAAAAAATTAGCAGGGCGAGGTGGCGGGCGCCTGTAGTCCCAGCTACTCCGGAGGCTGAGGCAGGAGAATGGCGTGAACTCCAGGGGGTGGAGCCTACAGTGAGCCGAGATCGCGACACTGCACTCCAGCCTGGGTGACAGTGAGACTCTGTCTCGGAAAAAAAAAAAAAAAAAAGGAATGCAACTCAATGCACATACTATCACTATATGAATATGTTGATGTAAAATATTGAATCAAGGATTAAATTGAATGAAAACAGAAATATTTAAAATACATAACATGCTATATTTAATTATACATTGATTTTTATGAGCTTTACATGAACTATCAGAATAATTGTACTGGTTGATAGAATAGAAATTTAACAGGCCTTTACATTAGAAAACCTATTTTCTAAACACACCTATTCGCCCGAATGTCATTGGCCAAAAAACCCCTGTGAAGATAAAGTAAGCGCCTTTATTTTAGACAAAATTATAAAATAAAAGGGGAAATGTCAAACATATGAAGCCACTTAGTTATTTACCCTCAGTTACAGAAGGAAGAATGAGTTCAAATGGAGGCATAGAAAAAGAAATGCTGTGGCCAGGCGTGGTGGCTCATGCCTGTTATCTCAGCACTTTGGGAGGTCGAGGCAGGCAGATCACCTGAGGTCAGGAATTCAAGACCAGCTTCCCCAACATGGCAAAACACCATCTCGACTAAAAATACAAAAAATTAGCCGGGCGTGATTGTGGATTCCTGTAATCCCAGCTAATTGGGAGGCTGAGGCAGAAGAATCTCTTGAACCCAGGAGGCAGAGGTTGCGGTGAGCCAAGATCATGCCACTGCACTCCAGTCTGGGTGACAAGAGCAAAACTCTGTCTCAAAAAAAAAAAAAAAAAAAAGAGAAAAGAAAAAGAAATACCGTGCTGCCCAGGAAGTAGTTTTAATAGTCTTGATAATTTGAGGAAAATATGAAGTACAGTTAAAAACAAACGAAGTTAGAAGGATGTTTTGTGTCCTGGTTGTTAATTTAGAAACAAATGGTTCATTACACTGTCCAGAGAGGTATATCCTAGAGCAGAGTTAGGACAGTGTCTCTCAGGAGGTTTTGAGAACACAAACTCGGTGACAGAGGACAAGATTAAGTGTTATCTCTTGGGCAAGAGCAATTTAACGACAGGTTCTCTATAGTTCTTTCATTTGAGAGATAACATATTGACCAACATATTGACACTTTAATTTAAAATTAACTCAGTGATTATGTGCCCAATCCTGCCAAATTTAAATTCAGATTGACATTATGCAACACAACAATATTTTATATATGTTCAATAGTGTCAAGGCACAACTCCAAATTCACATTAAGATTAAAGTCACATGCAGTTTTAGGAAAATAGCTTAAGTCTGTTATAGATGTTTGTAGTTGAAATTTTTTTAAGGGAAGATTGCAAACTTATTTTGTAGAAGGAATCTTTAATATTGAAGAATAATTAAATGTGTTTATGTGTTTAGAAAAATATTTTAAGCCCATAATAGATGTTCTTAGCTGAAATTTTTTTAAGGGAAGATTGCAAACATTTAATTGAAGGAATCTTAAATATGGCAGAACAATTAAATGTGTTTATATCTTAGTTATAAAAACAATGTAGTCAAGAGTGCATGTAGGCTGTAATGTTTATATTTTATCTCTCGTAATAAGAATCAGAAACTAAGAATCTTTGATATTTAGTATATCATTTTGCCATAGTTTTAAAGTTATATTCAAAGAATATTCTGTAGAACAATAACTATGATGTCTCTATATTATAGCCATTCCTTGAGAAATAACATATTTCAATCTGGAGTAGAAAATGTGCTTGAGTGCTAAGGTGAAAGAGTTATAGATTTCTTCAGTTCAAAGGGAAAAAACTCTCTGTAAATGTCTCAATCCTTATGCATTTGAACATTAACAGCAGCAAAAGCAATAATAATTTGTTACTCTTGTGCTTGACATACTTTTTTTTAAATGATAAGTTACTGGTGACAACAGAATGAAAATATATAACTATAAAATATATATTGTATACACGTTTTTACCCTAAGTTATATTTAAAATACTAAGTTAAACTTTTTATTTTCTCAAATGAAAAATGCAGGGCTATTTTGATTAAAGTTTTGCTAATTATCTGATTATATTTTATTTTAATCAATGAGAATAATGAAAGATTACATAATTATTGTTAAAGACATGCAAAATAATGGAGCATAGCTAGTCTTAACTAATATTAATTAAATACTCTGTAATGATTGATTTACATTATTGTTCAAAATTAGAAATATTAATAATGTATTATGTCAGCATTAAAAAGTTTTACCTCAAAAAAGAGAGTCATGAAAGGGTAACTTAAAACCATTAGGAAGAGCCACATAATATTGCATAGGCTCTGAGTAGATAGCAAAAATAAAAAGGCTTAAAACAAGCTAGTTCTATCTCCTGATTTCTACTTTTAAGTAAATGTCAACATCACTATCTGTTTACATTGAAGCTATAATAAGAAATTAATATGGAATATTTTATTTCCTTGTCCTAATTCGGCCTGATATTATTTTATAAAAGTTCTACATGTAAAAATTTTTAAGGTTTGCATTAGCTTTATGAGTTACCATAATGCCACTGAAAATGTTACTACTCCCATATCTACCATGTCATACTCAGTCATTTCCCCACTTTATTTTTATTGCCCTACACTCTTGTTCATACCCTCCTTTTTCCTTGGGATTCTTGGGTTAACTCTGCCTATAATTTCTGATCCTTGCCTATGTTAAAATCAATGATTCCTGCACATTGTAAACATGTACTCTAAAACTTAAAGTATAATAATAATAAAAAAGAAAATCAATGAGTCCCATACATTATTACTAATATAATCATTCATGAATATAATTTTGATCATGTCATTGTTCTGAGAAATATTTTCAAAATGTTTTTGTCCACCATTATAATAACACATAACCTATTTTATATCTATTTCCCAAAAGTATCATATGATATCCTAAAATATAGAAGTAATAATTCTATAGGAATAAAAACCTATATACATAGAAATTCTATTATAGATAATTCTATGACATAGAAATAATAGCTTATGATAACAAAATATAAATAATAATAATATTTTATTGCAAATAATATACTTGTTCTCCTGAGTTCTAAACATTTCATGCCTTTGTTTTGTTGTTCATTTGCCTAGTTCAGACTCCTGCCTCACAACCGTAAAATTTTCTAAGATGTTCTGCAGCTGATATGCAGTACTAAGTTAAAAACAAGTGATCATTTTCTTAGATAACAACTTTAAACTATACCAAGTGCAAAAATCAATACTGCTGGATGATTCTAATGAGTGAATAAAAGCAGGCAGATTTTGGAGGGTTCTCAAAACATGTAACAAATCATCATAAAATAAATTTCCCATTTTTGTGTCTTTGCTTTGGAGGAAGACACGGTTACATCAGTTATATCATAGAACAACTAAAACTCTAAGAGAAAGCTTACCACCCTCTGTCGAGAGGTACCAGGGAAGGAGCTGGAACAACTGGGATCACCTGAGATTGAGGAAGGCAGCCTGGCAAAAATAGGGCCAAGAAGAGGAAAGCTAAATTCCGTGCATAAATGTTATTCAAGTTTCTGGTAACTTATGAACCACCTGAGTATGAAGCAGATTTAAAGCAATATCAACTGAGGTCTGAGCCATAGTCCACTGCAAGTATGACACAATTTGAAGTCTGAATCTAGTGAAGTGAATTGTCACCAAAAATATAAACATCAACATTCTTTGGAGTACTGTAACAGAATCTTAAGTCTCCACAATACAACATCCAGTGTAATCTAAAACTACTCAATATATGAAGAATCAGAAAACTTGAACTTTTCTCAAGGGAAAAGAACAGAGTTCAGTCTCAAAATAACACAGATGATGAAATGATGAGATTATTACGTTTGGATAATATAGCAACCTTCGTAACTATGTTCAATGTATTTAAAGGAAGATAGGCTGTTATGAATGAAAAGGTAGGAAATTCCAGCATATAAATAACACACACACATACACACACACAACACGTAAGAACTGAAAAGTTAAATATCTGAAATTTTAAAATTTGTCATATGGACTTAATAGAGGACTGAAGATATTAGAATAAAATGTCAATGAACTTGAAGACAGATCAATAAAAATTATCCAACTTTAAGAAGAGAGAAAAACAAGATATAATAAAGAATGTGAACTGAACCTCAGGGCCATGTGAAACAATATCAAAAGGTCAAACATAAAGGTCATTTGATTCCCAGAAAGAGAGGAGAGATAGGATGTAGGAGAATAGTATTGGAAGAAATAATTGCTCTAAACTTCTCAAATGTAGCGAAAGACCAAAAAAAAAAAAATCTATTTCAGGCATAAACACAGACTAGTTAAATTCTTGAAAAAGGAAAACAAAGAAAATATCTCCCAAAACAGCTATAGAAATATTCTACATGATTTAGAGAAAAACAGCAATTTGATTGATCATCATTTTCTCATTAAGAGCAATGAAGGCTAGAAGACAGTTGACTAACACATTTCAAATGCTGAGAAAAAAACAGCAACCTGTAAACCATGATTTTGATATCTAGAAAAAATATTCTTAAATATAAAAGTAAAACATTTTCACATAAAGTAAATTTGCGAATTTTTTTTACCCATAGTGGTAGAGAGGAATAAATGGGCCTATAAATTAAAAAAAAAAGTTTATATTTTACATGAAATAATATAATATTAATTATAAGTAGACTCTCAAATACCATTGATGTATATTATAATGTCTACAGCAACTATTTACTAAATGCGTACAAAGGGTCAGAGCTAAAGCTCCAAAAGAAGAAATAAAATAACATCCACAAAAAAATTTAATAATTCCAAAGAGGACAAAAAAGGGAAAACTGAGAAACAGACAAACAGAATAGACAGGGGAAAAGCAGAAAACAAATGATAAAAAAGGGTTCATAGTCAATCTTACTGATACTTAAGTGATAATGATCTAAATGATCTAAATAAACCAACTAAAATAGCTTAAAATAATTTTTTAAAAGAGCGGAAGCCAAAAATGCTGCCAATAAGATTCATATTTTAAATATATAGGCATAGATAGATTGATTACAAATATACAAAAAAAGACATGAAAACAATAAACATATATGTACACACACAATGGAATACTAATCCACAATAAAAAAGAATGAATTATTGATCCATGTGACCACATGTACAAATCTGAAAGTAAATATGTTGACTAAAATAAGTTAGAAACAAAATAATATGTAAGAAATAAACCCACTTGTGTAAAATTTTTGAAAAGGCAAACTAAACTATTGGTAAGCAGATCACTGGTTACCTTTAATGGGAAACAAAGGGAGGAACAGACTCCAAAGTGGCAGAAGAGATCTTCGTGGGGCGATGAAAGTGTTCAACATCTTGATAGTGGTTTTAGAGGAATATATGGTTATCAAAACACATAAATTGCACACTTCATAAATTTAGATTAATGTATGTAAGTAATGCCTCAATAAAACTTAATTTAAAAACAAAGAGCTAAATATTTAATAATTTAATAAACTATACATAATTTAATGTAAAACTCAGACTTCTCTTTTAAAGCCTAATCTTGTCCCCCAGATACCTTGAAAGAGTCCTTCTGAATCTCTTTAACTGCTGCTATTATTCTTTTATATGCTTGTTATTCTTTATGACACTAACTTACTTTATATTGTAATCAAGTTTTTGAGTCTTATCTGCCTCACATCCTAACCCATGAGCAGAGATAGTAACTGTTAGAAAACAAAACCAATTTTATCTAATTTTATGTTCTCTTCAAAGTTTAGCCCTTTAACTTTGCTGATAATTGGTACATAAAGAATTTGTGGGAGCAGGTGTTATGTTATTGCAAAGGTATATGTGCGCTTATGTGCATGTGTGTATTTCTACTATTTCTACGTGTCAATTATATACAAAATGCACAGTGTTTGGTGAAATATAAATTTAGCCAGGCTGTGAAGTAATAAAGAATTAAGGGATACATGAAAATAAGGTTTTTTTAAAAAAATTTATTATTATACTTTAAGTTCTAGGGTACATGTGCACAATGTGCAGGTTTGTTACATATGTATACATATGCCATGTTGGTGTGCTGCACCCGTTAACTTGTCATTTAGCGTTAGATATATATCCTAATGCTATCCCTCCCCCCTCCCCCCACCCCACAACATTAGACAGATCAACGAGACAGAAAGTTAATAAGGATATCCAGGAATTGAACTCAGCTCTGCACCAAGCGGACCTAATGAAAATCAGTTTTTATGGTTCTCAGGTGGAGATAGTTTGCTAAATTGAACTGCCTCTGTCTTGCTTTCACTTTGAAATTTACTCTTTTTTTGTTTTTGTTTGTTTGAGACGGAGTCTCGCTCTGTCGCCAGGCTGGAGTGCAGTGGCGTGATCTCGGCTCACTGCAACCTCTGCCTCATGGGTTCAAGCAATTCTCCTGCCTCAGCCTTCCGAGTAGCTGGGACTACAGGCGCATTTAACTACTATTAGTGACAAAGAACAGATAATAGCTGAAATACTGGAAGTTTAATATATTAATGAATAATGGTTAAAAACTGGCCGTTATATAACTGGGAGAAACACACCCTTCACCACTACATCCCTCAACCGCACCTAAGAGAGCAGACGCCAAACCACCTTATTACTTTCTTAACCAGCTGGGCTTTTTACATGTTACAAAATCTTTTTTTTTGAGTGACAAGGTCTCTGCCTGTCGCCTAGCAAGCTGAAGTGCAGTGGCCAGATCACTACTCACTGCAGCCTCAGACTTTTGGGATCAAGAGATCTTCCCGCCTCAGCTTCCCCAGTAGCTAGGACTACAAGCACGCACCACCATGCTCGACTAATTATTTTTCATTGTTGTTAATTTTCTGTAGAGATAGGCGTGTCGCTTCGTTGCTCACACTGGTCTGGAACTCCTGGATTCAAGGGATGCTCCCTCCTTGGCCTCCCAGTGCTGAGCCACTCTTGGCCAAAATCAACATTTTAACCTTTACCTTAATGTAGGGGCTTAATAGCAATGCTACTCAGCAGAGATGGAAGATAGGCAATAGCATATTGCATCTTAGCATAGAAAATTGCTAGTAGATTGCTTAAAATTGTCAAAGAATTAAGTATCTTAGTTACAGAGAGTGGGAGAGAGAAAGAAAGAAACTGCACTAGCAAGTGCTGTACTAGATAAAGTCATATTAAGGATTTAAATTCACCTGCCCTATAGGATATCCTCATGCTCTATAATTGAAAACTAAAAAGACAATGATATTAAAACCTCTATCAATAGAATCCAAATCTTTTTTCAAGAAGCAGATATTAGACCTGAAGGATATAGCATCCTTTAAAAAATGACTAACTAGGCAATAAAATATGAGGCACTATAGATGGATTATGAAATCTTTTAAAAATGACAATTAGTTTGAATATACAAAAAGCACATGTTTTTAAAGATTTACTATAACTAAAGATAAAAATACATTTTATATACATATATACATATACAAATAATTCTTACCTTTCTAAAATTTAACTGAAATGTGATAATAGTTATTTTATTTCCCAAAATGATGATACATTCAATATATTATTAGTTAATAGTTACACACAACAGAAAAAAAGATTGTATATCTCTAAATTTCCTGTCACTGAATGATATATCAATTATTCATAAATTAACATATAAATTATCATTAACATTTAATATGTAATCATAGGAAAAATAACAAAACATATACAGTAGAAGAGTAAAAATTAAGGCTAAATATATTAATTTAAAAACAGTTATAGGTTGGGCATGATGGCTCATGCCTGTAATTCCGGTAGTTTGGGAGACAGAGGTGAGTGGACCACCTGAGGTCAGGAGTTCAAGACCAGCCTGGCCAACATGGTGAAACCCCGTCTCTACTAAAAAATACAAAAATTAGCTGGGCATGGTGGCCTGTGTTTGTAATTCCAGCTACTCTGGAGGCTAAGGCAGGAGAATCACTTGAACCCAGGAGGCGGAGGATGCGGTGAGCGGAGATGGTGCCACTGCACTCCAGCCCAGGTAACAGAGTGAGACTCCGTCCCCCAACTCCCCACCATAAAAAAAAAAAAAAAAGTTATAAATGGTTTAAGGCCCTTAATTAAAAACACAAATCTCTGATTAACTGAAGAAAAGAATTTTTAAAAAGAAAGAACTGTTCAGAAATAACGTTTTTTAAAAAACCTAAACGAATTGGAAATTATGTGCCAGGCAAATGCCTAAGAAAAAAAAAAGGAGAAAAAAATTAAATTAGAATCCGAAAGTATTTTAAAGGTTATGAAAAGTAAAAAAGAAAAGATGAAAAGTATTTTTTGTCCAATAATAGTGCCTAGCAATAAACTGGAAAACATTTTAGCAATGAAGACATAGTTTATTATAACCTATAATTTAATAATGTTATTTAACATACGGTTATCTATCAGGGATTAAGTAGACAAGTAAAAGAGATCACAAAGAATTTTAAACCAACCAAAAGGCAAAATAATTGATAAATATAAAATTTTTACTTATAAAATGTCTCCAAGTGTTCATAGAGCACTACAAAATATTGTCCCAATCTAGTGTACAAGGAAAAGGAGTTAGCCTATGAAATTAACCAATGTATTGAAAACAGAAATAAAGCAACAAATCTAACAAAATTATAAATTAATGTTAATTTACTGGCAATTAAAAATAAAATTTTAATGAAAGAAATAAAAGAGGCACTAATTAAGAATTAAAATGCATAGGAAAAAAATTGGGAAATTAAATATATGATCAGTAATTAAAAATATACAATAATGGAATTGATAGTTAAGACAAAATGTTTTAAAAATTAAAATTGGAATTATTACTTAAAAAGTAAAAAATTATTAAATATCAAATCCATTCTACTGGAATTGGAAATCTGAGTAAATTAATGGTTACAAAAAATGTAATTATTCATAAATTGTCATAAGTGAAATTATCATCTCTCATAATATATTATAAAAACATTATAATTGATATAAGAAGAGACAATGAACTTCATAGATCAACCTAAATGGAAGAGATACAAAAATGAATTCTGGCAAAATACCATATCCAGAAGTTGTATTGAAGAATTGTACGAAACCTTTTCACAGAATAAATTAGTCCCATGCTACACAAATTATTTCAGTGCACAGAAAAAGATAAAAACTTCTTTGCAAAGAGCTAGTGAAGAGTTCACATGGAGGACATGTCTGGACCACCAGTCTCTCAGGCACAGTCATCCAGATGAGTTACATGTGTTCAGATAAAAAATACTAAAGTTAAATTAGCACCTTATCACAGTAAACGTGTTCTGATACCTATTGTTACAGAATCGCAGGTCCAAGAAAGTTCTTATTAGATGAAGTCCTGTAATGTGTTTGTGTTAAATGATTGGTAACTAAACAGCTTCAATGAAACTAACCACTTTTAAGTGAAAAAGTTGAAATCCCCATCCACTTTCCAAAGTACTGAATTATATATGAAATATTTAATAGAATGTGAAAATAATCCGCAGCTATCCATCAAGACCAACAATGTCTGTCAGGCTTTAGGTAATCTATATTCTGTTTGTTTGTTTGTTTATTTATTTATTTATTTATTTGAGATGGAGTCTCACCCTGTCCCCCATGCTGGAGTGCAGTGGCATGATCTCAGCTCCCTGCAACCTCCGCATCCTGAGTTGAAGCGATTCTCCTGCCTCAGCCTCCTGAGTAGCTGGGATTACAGGCACCTGCCACCATGCCTGGCTAATTTTTGTATTTTTAGTAGAGATGGGGTTTTGCCATTTTGGCCATTTTAACTAATAAAGCCTATGGATCAGGGAGTTCATGTGGAGGTTATGCCTAGATTCTGAAACTCTAACTCATACTCTAACTCATAGATGTAAATAAGATTGAACATGTACAGCAATGTGAATGAGTTCACAAGTGAATATTATATTGATAAATACCACAGTGAGTCCAACCCTAAGACAAAACAGTTGCCACTAGCCACAAGTGGCTATAGAGCACTTAACATGCAGTTAGTCTGAATTAAGATGTGCAATACATATAAAATACACACTGCTTTTGAAGGCGAACAAAGGAAGGAAGGAAGGAAGGAAAAAAAGGAAGGAAGGAAGAATAGAAGGGAGGGAGGGAAAGAAGAAAATAAAATTTCATTAATTGTATATTAATTACATATTAAAATATTTTTGTTATATCAGTATAAACAAAGTACATTGCTAAAATTAATTTCACTTTTTTATATTGCTACTAGACAAATTAAAATTAGGAAAATGACTCTCAATATACTTCTATTGAACAGTAGTGTCTCAGAAACATTTGTCTTAAGTCAGATTTCCTTAGGGTTTCTCATGTTTCTCCAGCTATTCTGGCTCCCTCATCCACATCTGGTTTGCATGCTATACACAGACTATCTTTTTAGAGCCTTATCTCTGCACTGATTTTCCACTTCTTTAAATCTTACTATGTAATTTATTGACTAAATTAATAAATGTGTAATTTGTATGAGCTCCGACCAACGCTATCCATATACATCCAATATGCCCTAGTAACAAAGCACATATCAAACAAACAAAATCCCAATTTAAGACACTGAACCAGATTTAGTAAAGGTCATTATTTTTTAAAAAAAGTTAAGTAAAATATTAACATATATAATTTGGTCATTTAACAAAAGACCTACCAAGTATTTACTTGGTAATTTACCTAACTTCTTTTATAGGACCAACTTATCTATTATTGGAAAGATGATTATGTCAGGAAACCCATTGAAAGTATGAAAATGTATTGCAAGTAAGAAATCAATGGGAAAACTATTTGAAGTTTTATTGTATCATGATTTTTGAGAAAGATATAAAATCACTATATATTTCATCATAAATATATTAAGATTAGAAATAAATTTTGTCTTATGTAACATAGACGATATTTTTTCTTTAATGAAAGGGTATTAATGTAGTAAAAACTGAAAAAATAGATGTCTCCATAACATTAAGAATAAGACAAAAACATCCTGTTTCTCAGTTAATAATTGACAAAATTTTAGTCATAATTGCCAGTTATATAAGAGAGGACATAGAAATCAGATAAAAAGTAAGATTCTAGTAGGGAAAAATCACGGTTCCTTGTGGATAACATAATGAAGAAATATTTTAGGATAAATCATATTCAAGGGTGACTATATGTAAGTTAAATATACAAATACCAACAATTGTTCTAGATTTTGACAATTACTGGTCCTATTCTAATAAAATATTAGTAGATAGGAATGATTTTAGAAGTAAGTTAAGTGCTTTGAGGAAAAACCTAAAGCTAAAAAGAAAAGAAAAAGGGAATACTGCCTATATATGTGTGTGTGTGTGTGTGTGTGTGTGTATTTTCGATAAATAAAAAGTATCTACTTAGTGAGTAGAAATACATTATAATGTAAATACATAAATTCCTTCCAAAGTAATTTGTATATTGATGAAGATCTAATAAAAAATTTGTCTTATTTTTAGCTGATTCTAAGATTTCTCTGGCAGAATAAATGGAGGCACTAGCCAAAATAAACATGACATTGAAAAGAATTAAGCAGAGATTTTCCTTACCAGATGTCAAAACACAAAGCCACAGTAGTTAATTGGGTCTGTCTGGCAGAGACGACCATTTTTGTGTCCAAAGTTTATTTTCTTTAGCACAAAGAGTTTTACTTAGGTACATGGTTGTTCAGCTTAATTTGCATTTCACATCTCTTCTGGCTACATGTGTCTTTGTGACTAGTTTCTGGCCGATGAGTTTTAAGCAGCAGTGATAATGTATAGTTTCTGGGTTGTGGCCTTCAAAGACAGGAAACTTGGCAGCTCTTTTTTGAAATGGTTGTCTTGTACTATCGGTTTGAAGCTGTTTGCCTGGGATAGTAGAGCAATGAAATGAAGCACCTGGGTTCCCAATACCATGAAAATTTCACATCAGGACTATTA
The DNA here is from genome assembly GCF_009828535.3 of Hylobates moloch. NCBI lineage: Eukaryota > Metazoa > Chordata > Mammalia > Primates > Hylobatidae > Hylobates > Hylobates moloch. Next base: position 63,886,532 of record NW_026652284.1, read on the forward strand.
CAAGACAGAGTAACAATCTTCCCTATTCTAAAAATCACTATTTGGCCTTTGTTACTTGATGCAGTATCCTAATTAATGCAGTATAACTCACTAAAAAATATTCTGATAAATAAAATAGGTTACTGCAAGAATTTCGTAATTTTAGTCACATACCAGTGAGATATTTTTAGAACAAGCTATTTGTGAAAACTAAAAAGTTGAGTCTGTACATCATATCACCAAATAAACTGAGGTAGTCAAAAAGTTAGAGGTAAAATATAAAACAAGTAAAACAAAACATAGCAAAGATTCTTCAGCCTGTCAACTGAAGATTTTTTTAAACACAATAGATGGAATTAAATAATATATTTGGTATGTATGACTTCATAATAATTTAAAACTTGGTATGTAAAAAGATCATATGCAAAATTAAGGGTCAAAGAAAATACAAATATCCAAGCAGTTCTAGTATTTTAAAATTATAAAAATAATTTTTGTTTTGCTGAAACTTACCTAGAAAGAGTTGGAATATATATAAAAGTCACCATTTATAGAAATTTCAAAGACATATTTTAGCCATTCTAAAAAATATCTGTTTTAGAATAAACAAGTTATTCACATTAAGGATCATATGAAAATATTGAAATATGAAAACAGAGAGGAAAGAAGATTGAGTTTCATGTTTACTCATGGAATATGAAAACCACCCATTATGACTTTTAGTTAATAAATTATTATGCAATGATAGAAATGGAAAGAACATCAAGATTGTTTGATTGCCCTGAGAGAAAAAACATGGAAATGTATGTGTAGTCTATATTTGCTGCATATATTGTGTGATAAACTTTATTTATATAAGTAACAATTCACATGCATATATTTCATTTTACCATTTAGCTTTTAGTATTTCTGTGGATGTTTTTTAAATCTCCTGGCATATTTTTAAAAATTCAACTTGTATAAAACCTTATTATTTTCCCACCAGTATGCTAAGTCTTCACATTTAAGCTAGTCCAAGAAAGATTGTAAAATAACCTTTTGCCTGATTTATAGAATAGAAAAGTTTGCTTAGCTCCAACTTATTTTTTATTAATATTTTCCATTTACTTAAAACTAGAAAATAGCTGAACTTAATGCATTGTTAAAATTGATGTTGAAATAATTATGTTAAGCTGGGCGTGGTGGCGCATGCCTGTAATCCCAGCTACTTGGGAGGCTGAGGCAGGAGAATCGCTTGAATCTGGGAGGCAGAGGTTGCAGCGAGCCGAGATTGAGCCATTGCACTCCAGCCTGGGCAACAAGAGCAAAACTCCATCTCAAAACAAAACAAAACAAAACAAAAAGAAATAATTATGTCTATATTATAAGTAGCAAAACTCTTTGAGTGAAATTGTCAGTATTTCCCCAAATACTAAGAAATGCCAAATACCTAAAGTACTTTCAATGCCACAGTGTTAAAAAATTTATCTTTTACAGTTAAAGCTAGGTGAGAGCAAATGTGTTGCTTTTTAAAAGGGACACAGAAAGATTATCAGGGAGTAGCACTTTGTTTTCGCTAGGAAACACCTGAGATCAGACTCAGAGAGCTAATGCAGACCACTAGAATATAAATACGAGTTTCATATATAACCTCTTTTTTAACCAATGTCTACTTTGCTGCCTGTTCAAAAAGTGTTTGATGGGTAAGTAGACAACAGAAGGAAGGGCACGAAGGAATAAGCAAGGGGCAAAGGGAGGGAGAAGGGTGAGAATTTTTTGAAGGATAACATTTGAATATAGTAGTCCCTAATTACTCGCAGTTTCATTTTCCATGGTTTCAGTTACCTGTGATCAATGGAGTTCCAAAATCATTAAATAGAAAATTCCAGAAATAAACAATGCATAAGTTTAAAAACATTTCTCACTGTACCCTTCCATCCCACTTGACACATGAATAATCTTTTTGTCCAGCGTATCCACACTATCTAAACTACCAACCATTAGTTAGTCATTGATTGATAGTCAACCACCTCAGGCATCAGAATGACTGTGGCAGTACTGCAGTGCTTGTATTCAAATAACCGGTATTTTATTTTATAATGACCTCAAAGTGCAAAAGTAGTGATACTGGCAATTTGGATATGCCAAAGAGAAGCTGTAAAGTGCTTCCTTTAAGTGAAAAGGCAAAAGTTCTCAATTTAATAAGGAAAAAAAATTGTATACTGAGGTGTCTAAGATCTATAGTACAGTCAGATATTTTGAGAGGCCACATTTACATAAGTTTTATTACAGTATAGTGTTATATTTTTTCTATTTCATTATTATTGTTGTTAATCTCTTACTGTGCCTAATTTACAAATTCAGCTTTATCATAGGTATGTATGTTTGAGAAAAAAATATAGCATAGCATAAATAGGGTTTGGTCCTATCTACAGTTTCAGGCATCCACTGAGGGTCTTGGAACATACCCTCCAGGGATAATGGGGGACCGCTGTCGTGAGAAAATAAATGAATTTAACATTAGCTCTATTCTTAACATTAATAACTGACAACACTAGTAACAGGCCATGCCATGGGGACCTATCTTTGCTTGTTTAATGAGAACGCATTAAAGCTGTGTGGTAGAAAAATGCAGAACTTAACTTTTCATATTCTCCTACATAGGCATCTAGATTACTTATAGTTTGTTTCAGAATATAACATCATTTACCTCAGGGAGAAACCTTTTGAGTTAATACAAAATGTAATATTATTTTTCTTTAAAGTAAATTTCAAGCTTCATGGAATTGTCAGAGATAACAGAGGGCACAAATAATTCAAGAAAATATAATGATGTGATCCAAAATTTCTTATAAATTTGCATATTTCTTGGAAAACTCTGAGCAAAAATATAAATCAAAGCCAGTGTTCATTAGCAAGGATTTTCTTGTATCATCCTATTATTGTTTCTTTGAACATTATTCTACTAATTAACAGCACTTCTACCTGGATGTTAATGATGTGTGAAAAAAATCTTATGCCTATTGTTTTACTTCTTAGAAACATGTTATTTAAAGTTTTATTTCAGCTAGTTATTTCCACTAATTACAATCTCTCAAAATTCTGATGCAATTTATATTTACTTACAAACATGTAAAGGCATTCATTGAATATTCTCCAAGACTACTAGTAATTTGCTTGGATAATGTATCTATATGATGGATTTGGAGAGTCTACAATTTATTCCCCACCACTTCTTTTCTTTTAGGTATGGTTTATAATCCATCAGTCTTTCTTATAACGCAAATCTGCGAAGAAAAAAATATATTTTCTGTTTAAAATAGTGCTGACAGTACTGCAAATAATTCATGCTTTCTGTCAAATTCTCTTTTGTAAATAATTATGTATTTTTTTAACCATGAAAAAAGATTATAAGAGATGCCATATTATATCATATTATTGGTTCACTCAAAAGAGTGCATGGATTTTATCAGTGATCCAGTGTATGTTTATAGAGGATACAGTTGGCACTCAAAATAGCAAAATCAAGATGAAAGGGAAGTTCATGGAAAAGAAAAAGAATTTTGTACTCGGTATATAATAAAAGTCAGAATTTATACTACTTATTTTCAGGCATATCTCATAAGAATCACATATCTTATGTGATATGTGATTCTCATGTGATATGAATTCACAACCACTCAATTACATTACTTCACTGTTGGGTGGATAATAAATAAATATCTTGCCCATGATCACAGAGTGAATGTAAGGTAGAGGTAGAACTGAGATTCAAACCTATTTTTATCAGATTTCATACCCCCACCCCCATATATATGGCTATACACATACACACACACACACACACACACACACACACACATATATATGTGTATATATATATATATATATGTGTATATATATATATATATATATATATATATATACACACATATACATAATGCTACCTCTAGGAATAGATGCCAGAAAACTACAATTTACCTAAGTAATAAATTATTACTCTAACATGTATGAGTAATATTTTATGTGGTTTTTAAAATTCTGCAATATTGGCTGGGTGCAGTGGCTCATGCCTTAATCTCAGCACTTTGGGAGGCCAAAGCAGGTGGATCACCTGAGGTCAGGAGTTCAACACCAGCCTGACCAGCATGGTGAAACCCCATCCCTACTAAAAAATACAAAATGAGCTGGGCGTGGTGGTGCATGCCTGTAATCTCAGCTAGTTTGGAGTATGAGACAGGAGAATCACTTGAACCTGGGAGGCTAAGGTTGCAGTGAGCCAAGATTGCACAATTGCACTCCAGCCTGGGCAACAAGAGCAAGACTCTGTCTCAAAAAAATAATAAAATAAAATTCTGCACTATTTACCAAATTCATCTTTTAGGAAATTATTTGAGTCTCGTAAAGACCCATAAGTATACATTTTATTAATTTGTACAGAAATTCTGTAAAATTCAGTCTTGGATTAGTAAACAAGTTTGTATTTACTCTAATTTATAGTTTGAATCACTAACATTTATTATGTTCCATACAAACTTCACCATTCCAGCTGGAAAAATCCTACTTATGTTTGTTTCATTTAGTTTATTATATTCTCAGAAAGAATTTAACCACACCTGGAAAAAACATTTTCTGTATATCTGCAAATGTTTCAGGTCAAGTGGCCTTATTAAGAGTGTTTGACCTTAGGTTCTTGCTGCACCATGGGATCTGGTGAGTGGGATTCCATGAAGGCCACATTAGGCCTATATAAGATGCAGACAATTTACTGAAAAAAAAAAAAAAAAAAAAAAATGTTTTCAATGCTGCTTGAAAATCCAGAGGCCAAAACTTATCTTCAAGTGATATTCCCAACTGGGCATTTTAATGCACTTCTGGGGACTCTTGATTTATAGAGCTTTTTTATTAGCAGATATTTTTCTGTGACCTAATGTATGGCAAATACAGTATTTTATATGAGGTTAACTATTACCCATCTGAAGTAATAAACTGATAACCAAAGGAGGCCATTGTACACACTGAAATGTCATTGTTTTTTTCATACAATAAGCTTTAAATACAAGCATATTTTCTAGGTTTTGGTCTTAGAACATGTTTCTTATTATCTAGAAAATGATATTTAATTTGCATTGGGCAGATTTTCAACTGCAAGAAACATATTTCCATATTAAAAAAAACTTTCCTTGGATTAAAGGTGTTTATGCATACATAAATATTTTAAATAAAATAGTGAGACAAAATATTCTGTTCAAAGAATCATGCAATTATATACTTAATCTCATTTTTAATGCTGTTAAGTAATTTAAATAATGCCATGTTTATCTTGCAACTGGCCCAATTGTCCCATAGAACAAATCTTTATGATTTCTTCTGAATAAACATAGAAATTGACCCTCCCAGTCTTAAAACTTGAGAAAGTTACATTTGTCTTATTTGAGTTCCTTTCTCAGTAAACCAACCATCAGGCCTTCCAGATAGTATCAAACAGCTGAAACTGACCAGATCACTGCATCTGGACAATAAGATGCCAGATCCCTTACCCAGCATGACTGCCTAAGTGAACACCCACTTTCTGTTGACCAGCTTCTCTTCCTTACCCCTCCCTAATTCCTGTTTTTCTGCATATAGGTACACGTCTTCCTGCTATATAAAACCTTGATTTTAGTTAGTCAGGAAGGTGGATTTGAGACTGATCTTTCATCTCCTTGGTTACAGTACCTGATTAAACCCTTCTTCTCTGTCAACAGTAGTTGTCCCAATGATTGGCTTTCTGTACAGCAAGCAGCGTCACTTAGAACACACTGCTGGTGTTTTGGTAACAACTGCATGCCAATTTAATTAGGCTAAACACATATGCATAAGTAAATGACAGTACTTTGTCATTACATTCAGTCAGCAAAGATAACTATATCTGTCTTAATAACTGACACCTTCAAATGTGAATTCACAGTCTATAAAGTAAGAAATAATGTGTACCACCTAGGTTTAGGTGGGAGTAGAAATAAAGAGGGCTAATTATACTAGAGTAAATTTATTTAGTAATATTTTAAATAAGCAAATTGACTAGATTAATACTACAGTTGGATATGTTTAGAATGAATAAATTGGTAAGGAAATAGGATCCAAATTGGGAAACAGAAGCTCAAGCTCTCCTATACCCTGGAGATAGAAGGCTTCTTTTTAAGAAGTGGTAACTAAATTGTTCTGATCATCAGATTCTAAGTAAAAACTTGTTTTGCTTCCTATTTATTTACAAGGTAAGTTTATTTACTTTACCAATAATAAATGTTCAAGGAAAATATCCATATATGGTAAGATTCACAATAAGCAAGTCAATGTTAAGGCATACTTCTAATAACTTTTTTGGCAATTTTGATTTTTCTTTACCTATCTCATTTGGGGAATTTTTTTTTTTTTTTTTTTTTTTTTCAGAATTTGCTCTGTTGCCAGGCTGGAGTGCAGTGGTGCAATCTCTGCTGCAACCTCTGCCTCCTGGGTTCAAGTGATTCTCCTAACTCAGCCTCCCAAGTAGCTGGAATTACAAGCGCACACCACTGCGCCCAGCTAATTTTTGTATTTTTAGTAGAGACGGGGTTTCACAATATTGACCAGGATGGTCTTGAGCTCCTGACCTCGTGATCCACCCCCCTCAGCCTCCCAAAGTGTTGGGATTACAGGCGTGAGCCACTGCACCCAGCCTGGTAAAGTCCTAGTTCTGGCATTTTGTTTATTGTCACTTATATTTGCATTATTAGTATCATCTTCTATTATGTCTAATTGAAGCTTTTATCACAGAAGTTTTTAACAACTAGCCAATTTTATGAGAAATATTTTAGTTTGCAGTATGCTACATAATCTTTAAGTCAATTTACTCTCCAATATATCACAACTGTTTTTAAAGAATCAGTTGCTACTAACATATACCTCCCACAGTTTTTAGGACTTTCCATATATAATATATTATTTGTTTTCTTCTGAAATTCAGACCAAGAATGTAGCAACACAAATCCTTTCTTTCAAATATTAACAGAAAATAACTTTTTTCTTTTACTTAAAAAATATAATTAGATAGCTATGACCCACTGGATTTTTCTGAAATTCGTGGGGTACTTTGTATATAATTTTAGAGACAACTCTGGAACCAAGATATACTGCTGCTGGTTTATTTATTTATTTATTCAATCAATCATTAATTCATTTAACAAATACTTAAGAACCATCTATGTGACAGGCACTGCTCTAGGCACTATGCATATAACAATGAAAAAACCTGAGACAATGTTTGCTCATGGAGTATTATTTCTAGTTGGGAGGTAAAGATGATAATAAATAGGTGTATGCAAGTAGATACACATGAACACACACACATAGATAATTATGATCAATACCAAAAGTTCATGGGGAACCATATGTGGGGAAGAGATATTGGGAGTGCCCATGAGAGTGCTATTTACAGAAAGTGGCCATGACGCCTTCCTTGAGCAGGTAATATTGGAGCAGTCTTCTGAAGTAGGAGAAAGAGAAAAATGACTGGCTCCTTGAAGGGTAAGGGATCCAGGCAAAAGTAACAAAAGCCAAACCTGAATTTTTTTTTGCCTGTTCTAGGAAAAGCAAGCATGGTAGTAAGACAGAGCAGAAGAAGAGAGTGGGAGCTACAGGAGATGAGGTGAGAAAATTTGTAGAGAGAGATCCACAACCAATTGGAAATTACAGGAGATTTTATGGGGTTTGAATTATCTTCTCAATGAGGTAGGGAATAACTGGGGGCATTTCAAAAGAGGAGTGAAAAGATCTGTGTTAGATTAAAAAGGATCCCTTTGGCTGCTGTGTCGAGACTCATCTATAGGGAAAAGAGCTAAAGCAGGCCGAGTATTAGGTGGCAAATGATGGTGGCTTGGCTGAAGATAGTGGTGATTCAGGGTGTGAGAATTTTCCAGCTTCAAAAGTGGAGTCAACAGGATTTGCAAATGGCTTTTCTATGGACCACTAAATATAGAGATAAATCAAAGTATCTCAAGAGAGACTCAAGAAATCAAAATCTCTCAAGCTACTTGGCTAGAAATATAAATTTAAAAATGGTTGGTGTAAAGATGAAATTTAAAGCCATAATATTAGAGATCACTTGAATAGTGAGTAGAGTTAAGAAAAAGAAAAATATCTAAGAAAGAGCTGTTAGGGACTCAAATGTTTAGAAACTAAGAAGATGATTAGGAGCCAGCTTTTTCCAGTTCTCTTCTCTTCTGTTAAGAGTTTATACCTTCATCTACCAAAATGTCAAGTATCAGGAATATCTAATGCTAAATGCTAAATTCTCGCTTCTAGCTTCTATGCTATGGTTCTCCAGACTTTTTGCCCTATTTATCTTTAAAGCTTCACCATTAGGCACTATTATTATTTTAATAGTACTAGTCGAGGTAATAGTAATTTGTGCAGCCAATTAATTTTGGATTTGGATTTCTCATTTGCTCTCCATTTTTTTTCTTTTAGCACCTTTTTCCAGGAATTTTTTCTTCTTGAAATAATATTTTTTACAATTTTTTTTTTTTATTTTCTGTCTTTTGATGGTCACTCAGTGGTTGTAAATCAAATACGTTTATTTGGAGTATCCATGTTTATTCTTGATAATCTTCTATTACCTAAATACATTTGTGATTATATTCTTTATTTCTTTTCAGTTTTCATAGTAGCCACTATAGTGTCTTTATCTGAACACTAGTGTAATTGCTAATGTAAAGAATCCTTGAGGATCTAATTCTACTGTTAACTGACTCTCTGATTTTTATAATGATGTCATTCTATTAACAAACTCTTGAGGTAGTCTTGCCACCTTACATTGGAAAAATTTGTTATTTATGGTTACCAGATATCACAGCTGACTAAGCTTTTCATCAGTCTCCATCCAGAATCCAGGCCCAATAAAGGATTCTGAGGCTCTGATCATTACATCCTATCTGGGCTTCTATGAGCAGAGGTTCTCAAGGGAACCCTGGTCTTCCAGGTTGCCTGCTGCTCCAGCTCCAGTAATTCTTTGTCATTTGTTCTCCTATTTCCTTGGGCAAGTAGCAAGAGAGATTGGTAGACTTTTCTACCTCCTGTGGAAACAACTAAGCTATTCAGTATCAGACTGCCCTGAAGTGATATATTCCCTAGAACACTCAGTCTTCCATAAAGCTGGAAGCAGCACTCTCATTTCTTTTTGTATTCAGTGTACTTTCATGTCACAAAAGAAAATAGCTCAGCAGAAAAAAAGGATGGTCCTTTATAACAGTGGCTTCTGAATTCAGGATCACTCACCAACCCTTCTGAAGTTTTTGCTGATCCTTAGTAAAATAGATAAATGTAATTTGTTATCCAGCTAAATTTATTAAATTAAATGACAGAATTTTTCTATAATTAAATTATTCCTATTGTTTGATATAAAATATATTTTATTAGAAAAACACAGTGTGAATAAATGACAGAGTTTTAGTTGTTTTGCGTTGTTTTAAATGATTTGCCCAACTTCCAAAAAATACAATGATATAAACACACATGCCTTTTAAAGTACGTTGTGGGCAAAATTTAAAATTTTGGTCCAAATGAAAGTAGTTTGAACTTATGATGTGGCATGTACTAATTATGGTGTAGCATTTGATTCTCTGTGTCAGGAAAAGGGATAAAAAATCTTATTTATAAGTACATAGAAGAAATATAACTTTATTAAAAGTATTTTGGAAAGTTTATAAACAAGTTGGGGAAGTTAAGGTTTATTCACACATTACTAGAAACTGCCACTTTACAAATTAATTAAACTGTTTTTATTCCTTTTTAGATTAATTTTAAAAAATTTAACCATATACATATACAAAATATCAATAAGAATTCTACCAATAACCAAATTTTCTTTATTAATTTTTTTAATTTTTTTATTTTATTATTATACTTTAGGTTTTAGGGTACATGTGCACAATGTGCAGGTTTGTTACATATGTATCCATGTGCCATATTGGTTTGCTGCACCCATTAACTCGTCATTTAGCATTAGGTATATCTCCTAATGCTGTCCCTGCCCCCTTCCCCCACCCCACAACAGTCCCCGGAGTGTGATGTTCCCCTTCCTGTGTCCATGAGTTCTCATTGTTCAATTCCCACCCATGAGTAAGAACATGCGGTGTTTGGTTTTTTGTCCTTGCGATAGTTTACGGAGAATGATGGTTTCCCGTTTCATCCATGTCTCTATAAAGGACATGAACTCATCATTTTTTATGGCTGCATAGTATTCTACGGTGTATATGTGCCACATTTACTTAATCCAGTCTATCGTTGTTGGACATTTGGGTTGGTTCCAAGTCTTTGCTATTGTGAATAGTGCCGCAATAAACATACGTGTGCATGTGTCTTTATAGCAGCATGATTTATAGTCCTTTGGGTATATACCCAGTAATGGGATGGCTGGGTCAAATGGTATTTCTAGTTGTAAGTCCCTGAGGAATCGCCACACTGACTTCCACAATGGTTGAACTAGTTTACAGTCCCATCAACAGTGTAAAAGTGTTCCTATTTCTCCACATCCTCTCCAGCACCTGTTGTTTCCTGACTTTTTAATGATGGCCATTCTAACTGGTGTGAGATGGTATCTCATTGTGGTTTTGATTTGCATTTCTCTGATGGCCAGTGATGATGAGCATTTTTTCATGTGTTTTTTGGCTGCATAAATGTCTTCTTTTGAAAAGTATCTGTTCAGATCCTTCACCCACTTTTTGATGGGGTTGTTTTTCTCCTGTAAATTTGAGTTCATTGTAGATTCTGGATATTAGCCCTTTGTCAGATGAGTAGGTTGCAAAAATTTTCTCCCATTTTGTAGGTTGCCTGTTCACTCTGATGGTAGTTTCTTTTGCTGTGCAGAAGCTCTTTAGTTTAATTAGATCCCATTTGTCAATTTTGGCTTTTGTTGCCATTGCTGGTGTTTTAGACATGAAGTCCTTGCCCACGCCTATGTCCTGAATGGTATTGCCTAGGTTTTCTTCTAGGGTTTTTATGGTTTTAGGTCTAACATGTAAGTCTTTAATCCATCTTGAATTAATTTTTGTATAAGATGTAAGGAAGGGATCCAGTTTCAGCTTTCTACATATGGCTAGCCAGTTTTCCCAGCACCATTTATTAAATAGGGAATCCTTTCCCCATTGCTTGTGTTTGTCAGGTTTATCAAAGATCAGATAGTTGTAGATATGCGGCATTATTTCTGAGGGCTCTGTTCTGTTCCATTGATCTATGTCTCTGTTTATATGCTGTATTACATTTATTGATTTGCGTAAGTTGAACCAGCCTTGCATCCCAGGGATGAAGCCCACTTGATCGTGGTGTGTAAGCTTTTTGATGTGCTGCTGGATTCTGTTTGCCAGTATTTTTTTTTGTTTTAAGATGGAGTCTCGCTCTGTTGCCCAGACTGGAGTGCAGTGGTGCAATCTCAGCTCCCTGCAAGTTCCGCCTCCCAGGTTCACACCATTCTCCTGCCTCAGCCTCTCCTAGTAGCTGGGACTACAGGCGCCCACCACCACGCCTGGCTAGTTTTTTGTATTTTTAGTAGAGACAGGGTTTCACCGTGGTCTCGATCTCCTGACCTCATGATCCGCCTGCCTTGGCCTCCCAAAGTGCTGGGATTACAAGTGTGAGCCACTGTGCCTGGCCTGTTTGCCAGTATTTTATTGAGGATTTTTGCATCAATGTTCATCAAGCATATTGGTCTGAAATTCTCTTTTTTGGTTATGTCTCTGCCAGGCTTTGGTATCAGGACGATGCTGGCCTCATAAAATGTGTTAGGGAGGATTCCCTCTTTTTCTATCGATTGGAATAGTTTCAGAAGGAATGGTACCAGTTCCTCCTTGTACCTCTGGTAGAATTCGGCTGCAAATCCATCAGGTCCTGGACTCTTTTTGGTTGGTAAGCTATTGATTATTGACACAATTTCAGAGCCTGTTATTGGTCTATTTAGAGATTCAACTTCTTCCTGGTTTAGTCTTGGGAGGGTGTATGTGTCGAGGAATTTATCCATTTCTTCTAGATTTTCTAGTTTATTTGCATAGAGGTGTTTGTAGTATTCTCGGATGGTAGATTGTATTTCTGTGGGATCAGTGGTGATAACCCCTTTTTCATTTTTTATTGCATCTATTTGATTCTTCTCTCTTTTCTTCTTTATTAGTCTTGCTAGCGGTCTATCAATTTTGTTGATCTTTTCAAAAAACCAGCTCCTGGATTCATTAATTTTTTGAAGGGTTTTTTGTGTCTCTATTTCCTTCAGTTCTGCTCTGATTTTAGTTATTTCTTGCCTTCTGCTAGCTTTTGAATATATTTGCTCTTGCTTTTCTAGTTCTTTTAATTGTGATGTTAGGGTGTCAATTTTGGATCTCTCCTGCTTTCTCTTGTGGGCATTTAGTGCTATCAATTTCCCTCCACATACTGCTTTGAATGTGTCCCAGAGATTCTGGTATGTTGTGTCTTTGTTCTCATTGGTTTCAAAGAACATCTTTATTTCTGCCTTCATTTCATTATGTACCAAGTAGTCACTCAGGAGCAGGTTGTTCAGTTTCCATGTAGTTGAGTGGTTTTGAGTGAGTTTCTTAATCCTGAGTTCTAGTTTGATTGCACTGTGGTCTGAGAAACAGTTTGTTATAATTTCTGTTCTTTTATATTTGCTGAGGAGAGCTTTACTTCCAACCATGTGATCAATTTTGGAATAGGTGTGGTGTGGTGCTGAAAAAAATGTATATTCTGTTGATTTGTGGTGGAGAGTTCTGCAGATGTCTATTAGGTCCACTTTGTGCAGAGCTGAGTTCAATTCCTGGATATCCTTGTTAACTTTCTGTCTCGTTGATCTGTCTAATGTTGACAGTGGGGTGTTAAAATCTCCCATTATTATTGTGTGGGAGTTTAAGTCCCTTTGTAGGTCACTCAGGACTTGCTTTATGAATCTGGGTGCTCCTGTGTTGGATGCATATATATTTAGGATAGTTAGCTCTTCTTGTTGAGTTGATCCCTTTACCATTATGTAATGGCCTTCTTTGTCTCTTTTGATCTTTGTTGATTTACAGTCTATTTTATCAGACACTAGGATTGCAACCCCTGCCTTTTTTTGTTTTCCATTTGCTTGACAGATCTTCCTCCATCCCTTTATTTTGAGTCTATGTGTGTCTCTGCATGTGAGATGGGTTTCCTGAATACAGCCCAATTAGGCTGCTCGGGGGTCAGGGACCCACTTTAGGAGGCAGTCTGTCTGTTCTCAGATCTCCAGCTGCGTGCTGGGAGAACCACTACTGTCTTCAAAGCTGTCAGACAGGGACATTTAAGTCTGCAGAGGTTCCTGCTGAATTTTTGTTTGTCTGTGCCCTGACCCCAGAGGTGGAGCCTACAGAGGCAGGCAGGCCTCCTTGAGCTGTGGTGGGCTCCACCCAGTTCGAGCTTCCTGGCTGCTTTGTTGACCTAAGCAAGCCTGGGCAATGGCGGGTGCCCCTCCCCAGCCTCGCTGCCGCCTTGCAGTTTGATCTCAGACTGCTGTGCTAGCAATCAGCGAGACTCCGTGGGCATAGGACCCTCTGAGCCAGGTGCGGGACACAACCTCCTGGTGTGCGGTTTTCCAAGCCCGTTGGAAAAGCACAGTATTAGTGTGGGACTGACCGGATTTTCCAGGTGCCGTCTGTTACCCCTTTCTTTGACTAGGAAAGGGAACTCCCTGACCCCTTGTGCTTCCCGAGTGAGGCAATGCCTCGCCCTGCTTTGGCTCGCACACAATGCGCTGCACCGACTGTCCTGCACCCAATGTTTGGCACTCCCTAGTGAGATGAACCTGGTACCTCAAATGGATATGCAGAAATCACCTGTCTTCTGTGTCACTCACGCTGGGAGCTGTAGACTGGAGCTGTTCCTATTTGGCCATCTTGGCTCCACCACCAAATTTTCTTAAACCCCAACTCTTAAGTTGTATTTGAGTCTCAACATTAAAGGAATATGTGAATTAAATAAGCTTGGCTCAGTACTGGGAACAAATGCTTCTACTGTGTGTTCATTGTTCTTAGGAATATGCTTTGCTCAGATATATATATTCCTATACATTTTGTATATTTCTAAATGTCTATATTTCTATGTATCTATATGTATAGTTCTGCCCACTATAATGAGCAAATACACTATTATAATGGTTTGTCTTCTTTCTTTAGAATAGAAATGTCCTTCTTACTGAGAGTTTACTATTGGCTATATAAGTAAGGAGAGCATTGTAAATTATCCCTTTCTTGATTAATAAAATATTTGTCATTGGGTAGTTATTTGATTAATTGGGTAGTTATCTGATTACTTAAAAGAAAAGCACTATCCTTTATTAATTGTTTGACATGTTTTTGCTGGTATTGGTTTGCTTACTATTTAATATTTTATCATGTGATAGTTTGTCTTAATTCAAGGTGAAAGTGCTGTAGTTGTTTCTCTAATTGATAAATAATTGAAATTTTATTCTAGTCAAGTACAAATATCACTATATTGGAAAATTGAAACATAGGCATCAGTATAGCAAGAAACTTGAAATCTATCAATTATCTAAATTTAGATACTCTTCTAGGTTAGTATAGATTGCATATGGCAAATATGGTTTGCAATATATTTCCAGATGAAATATGGAAAGTATTAAAATAAATACGCAAAATGTCGAATGTTGAATTATAAACAATTGAGAGAAATATGTCATTGTATTGCCAAACTGTAGACTGATTAATGTGACTTGCTTTTCTAGTTGTAGTTTGTTGTATAAGGTCAGAAAGCAGGAGATGTAGATAATGAATATATTAATATATTCCATAGAGTTATGAAGTTAAAAAGATTTAAGTTTCAATCTTAAAGTATAACATCTGAAATTCTTTGAATCTAATATTTTCAAATACATTTTAAAATAAGTTCCAACTTTGTATAATTATGAGCCGAGACATTATTATAGCTTTAATAGGTCCTAGATAATAGCTTCAGCATAACAGACTTTATAGTGAGTGATATCATATTGTACACATTTATGAAATCAGAAAGAAGAGAGAATTGAAAATATCTAAACTTATAGCAATAAATAAGGCTTCCAGAAGAAAAATATTTCACTAGGCCCAAAAGACTAGATTTCTGCAATGAGCATATTTTTCATAGTAAATACTTTGTAATGAAAATGTGAGATGTTTGTTTTAATATATCTGTAAAATGTATTCTGCAGAAACATGTGCCTTAAGAAATAAAAATACATGTTAGACACATGGAACAGAGAAACAACATAATCCAAGCTTGTTATAATCTTCCAGAGGCTTAAAAAATAGCAAAATTACATAATTGCTGGATGTGATTGATATTGAGAGCAACTGAATTAGTTTTTCTCCCTGTAATACATGTTTTTGAAGGATTTGAGTTAAAAATAACATATACATGAGCATTACCAGATAAAGAGATATACTGATTGATACAGAAATGCATAAGAAATAAATACAGACATATATAGATAAAATTCTAAAATAATATATTTGGAAAATCCTTACTGGGTAAGTTGACCAGTAAGAATGTAGTAATGTTGAATACTTCAGGTTAATACATTTTGTAACCAACTTACTAAAATGCCATATAGGTCAACAACTGATAGGTATTTATTATTTTCACAGGAATTTAAGTATAAAATAACTATATCAACTAAGCTATTTATCATTTTCAAAATTTTAGAAAGGAAGAACAGAGATCATTTGACCAATTTTAATCATTTAAGTTACTCATACAATTTTAAAAAATAACATCAATATTCTAAGGTAAAAGGAAATAAGTTATGTTAGAACAGGGTCACAGATTTTTAGAACAGGGTAGAAATTGAATGACTAGTTATCTGTAAGGTCATTATCAAATATAAGTGATACTGAAGCTTTGAGTAGTTAAAACAGAATGCCAGTTTGACAATCCAATCCCAATATACTGTGAGTACCTGACATGATGTGCTAAGCATTGATAAAATTGGAGGCAACTGAATAAAAATTCAGGGTCTCAGCCTGTTCACAATACACTGGAGACAACTGTAAAAGTAGACTCTGAGTCATAATATAATGTTTTAAGTTCTCTCCTTGGAGCATGAACAAAGTCTTTTGGATGAATTGATTCATTGATTCAACAGATATTTATCCATTCCATACCACACGCCTTGTACTTGGCCAGATGCTACAGTTAATCCTGTGAAATGAAAGTAGCTTCTCATGGAAGATGATGTTTTGCAAAAGAAGATGACTAGAATTTCATTAGGCAGGAAACTGGGATTGACATATGCTCAGCAGAAGGAAGGGCAGGAGAGAAAGGGTGTGGAGGTTGGTGAGAAGGCTTAGGAGTATGGCAGTCTGGCAATTGGAGATCCTTGGGAAAACATGCTGTGTGATGTGATTTCCACAGGCAGTTGCAGGAGGGAAGTCTTGGAATTAGACCTCAAATATTAAAACTTTCCAGTTTAGCCTCTACATGCCTGAAAATCACTGGAATAGTTTACTATAAAAGATTTACTACAGTAATCTCATATATTCTGAAGGCTCTTGCAATACATTTTATTAAATACTTAAAATTGTATTTTTTATAGAATTAATTCTTAGAAAAACAAAGGAAAAATAGCTTGTAATTTGGACTACTCTTCTACTCTACAACTTCTATCCAGATAATATTCCTATTTTTGCATCTCTTGTGTGTGTGTGTCTGTGTGTGTGTTTGTGGGGGGCATTGGAGTGTGGTTGTGTGCTCTGGCTGGACATCTGCTATCTATGGAGATAGCCTTATTTATTTTTATGCTAGGCCCAAGCTTTTCAGTCTCAGGCATAAGGTTACATAGCATTTCTATAGCACTGGACACTAGCCAATTCTTTTTCTATAAACCAGCTTAAGAATAAGAATCTTCTTTTAGCTGTATCGTTATTTTATCCTGACACCCATTACCTATCAATACTCTAGGTAATAAGTAAGTTCTTAGAAATTGGAGAACATAGTGATATTGAATGGTGTCGTTAAATTTAAAGGGCTTAAATTTAAAACTTGTTCCAGGTTTTGGTATTAGATTCCCATATAAATGTAGGTGGTAAAGGCTATCCAGAGGCCACAGATAAACTGATATATAGCTATATTAATATAATGTTGATCCCAAAGAAAAAGACACCATGGGTAAATTAAGGTTTTCAATATATACATGTTACCTTTTGTGTAATTCAGTTTGCAACAAAGGTTTGCTTCTTTTGAAGCTTATTAATAATACTGGTATCAATGAGTTTTTCAATACCAAGGATTTCCTTGAATACTAGCTTCTTAAAAGCTTAAAATAAAAGGGCATACATATCTGTACGTCTTTGTTAGTTTGGTGCTGAAGATCACAGTCCACAAGATACTTTAGAGGAAACACTGTGCAAGAGAACCCACAAGGCTCCTTGTTTTACAAACTGGCAAATATATAATTCATTTATTTTTTCAGACTGAGTTTCCCTCTGTTGCCCAGGCTTGTGTGCAGTGGTGTGATCATAGTTCACTGCAGCCTTGATCGCCTGTACTCAAGTAATTTTCTCGCATCTCAGCCTTCTGTGTAGCTAGGACTACAAGCATGTGCCACAGATTAGACACATGCCTGGCTAATTTTTTCATTTTCTGGAGAGATGGGGTCTTACTATGTTGCCAAGTATTTCCTCAAACTCCTGGCCTCGAGCAATTCTCCCATCTTGGCCCCACGATTTGTATTACAGGCATGAGCCATTGCACCCAGCCGAATCTATACTTCTGATAGTGCTCTATAATGTTCTTGAGAGCTACTCATAGTCATAGGTTAAACTGATGCTGCTTTCTGAGGGACTCCATTTTATATGATTGGTTTTGAAAACAACAAAAAAAGTAATTTAACTGCTATATAATAAGAGATTTAGATAAATACATGATGTCTTAGGGATTTGATTTCAAATAAATTTTGATGATGGGGCAAGCCTTTCTGAGTATTTTGATTGCTTTCTTCCATTGATGTCTTTCATTCATAGAATCATGTGATTGGGAGGCTGAGGTAGAAGGATTGCTTGAGCCCAGGAGGTCTCAGCTGCAGTGGGCCATGATCATGCCACTGCTCTCCATCTGGGCAACTGAGTGAGACTCTGTCTCAAAAATAAAATAAAATAATGCAATTGATTCAACAGAAAAATCGGAAGTACTTGCACTACATAAAAATGACTTCAGAAAGTGAAAACGGCTTAAGAAATGATTTATGTAAACCTCTCAAAAAAGTTGTAGTGAAAATGACAGATCAAAAAAAGGATGTAACTTAGATCTCACAATTATTAGCATACCAAACTTAAAGTGTATAAGTTCAATCCCCGCTATTCCATGTCGATTCTCTAATAGCCTATAGCATGTACATGACTCTTGCAATGGTGAAGCTTGTAAATCTCAGAAGCTTATTATTAGTTAACTTAAACTCTAAACTATATTTGAATTGATGGTTAAAATCACATAAAATATTTAACATAACTTATTTTGTAAATAAAATTAAAAGTTTATAGTAACTGGAAAAGAGCAATGTAGTAAATATTTTATTTTTAAAAAATTTACCATCTCAAGATTATAAGCCATAGTGTTCTCAATAAATTTTTTGAGCTGTGCTGAAGGATGATAAACAATAGCAATTAATAATGAGAAGCCCCTAAGCAACTTTGTTCTTATTTCCTTTATAATTTTCTTAACTATTTGTGGTTAAAATATTTACATGATACGAACATTAACATTTTTTTCCAAGATGACAGATTAGAGGCTTTATAGCATGCCTCAGCCACTTGGAAATAGCAAACATAGTGCATAAAAATCAACTCGATTCACCTTAATTCCAGAAGGAAAATAACAACTAGCTGAAATAGTGAGGGCCAACCCAGAGCCCGGGGAGGAGAAAGTGGGCAAGCAGCTCCCTTGCCTGATAAAAGTGAGTGAAGCCCCAGTACGCAAGAGGGGTGGTCAGTCTCCCTCTGTGCCTCACCTTTCCACTAAGGATCTGTGCCACCCAGGCCAAGGAAAAGCACCTTCTTTCTCCTAAGCCCTGGAGCTAACTTGGGGAGCGGCTGACAGACAGAGAAAGGAAAAGACATGGGTAAAGCTGCAGGCATTCTCCCAGGCCCAAGACTGAGAGGAGAATGCGGTTTTTAATCTCGGCTCATACAAGGTCAGTCATTTTTTGGTGGCCAGCAATTGTAGAGAGTGCCCCAGAGAAGGCACTAGAATTAGGCCCTTTCCCATTGCAGAACTGGAGCAAGAGGAGCGATGCTGAGGCCAAGGTTTCTCCTGGGCAACCACGGAGAGCTTTGAGACCTGGAGCTGGTCTGGTCTGTGTGTCATTGCTGAGTTCCGCAGCCTGCTCTCTCAGTCATTTGGGGAGGAATGCCGCACCAGCTCCAAGGAATGGGAAGGAGTTGGACCCCACTCCCCTGGAGATCTAACCTTCAAAGCAGACCACCTCTAAGGGAGGAGGGAGCACAGCCCACCCAAAGCTCCCTCCGGATCAAAGGAAATGTGAATATGGTGCCAGCCGCTGAAGGGTACATCAACAAAGCCTGAGAACATACTTGGAGGGTGTCAGCCTCTGAGCCCAAGCTAAGCCATCATAACCCCTGTGACCTGCACGTATACATCCAGATGGCCTGAAGCAACTGAAGAACCAAAAAAGAAGTGAAATAGTCCCTGCCTTAACTGATGGCATTCCACCATTGTAATTTGTTCCTGCCCCACCCTAACTGATCAATTGACCTTGTGACATTCCTTCTCTTAGACAATGAGTCTCAGGAGCTCCCCACTGAGCACCTTGTGGCCCCCGCCCCTGCCTGCAAGAGAAAAAACCCCTTTAACTGTAATTTTCCACTACCTACCAAAATCCTATAAAACTGCCCCACTCCTATCTCCCTTTGCTGACTCCTTTTTCGGACTCAGTCCGCCTGCACCCAGGCGATTAAAAAGCTTTATTGCTCACACAAAGCCTGTTTGGTGGTATCTTCACATGGACACAGGTAACATTTGGTGTCAAAGTCCCGGCACAGGGGGACTCCTTCAGGAGACCGGCCACCTTTCTTTGCCCTCACTCTGTGAGGAGATCCACCTATGACCTTGGGTCCTCAGACCAGCCCAAGGAACATCTCACCAATTTCAAATAAGGTAAGCTGTCTCTTCAATCCCTTCTCCAGTCTCTTTCACTACCCTTTAATCTCCTGGTCCTTCCAATTCCAGTTCTTTTTCCTCTGTAGTAGAGACAAAGGAGACACATTTTATCCGTGAACTCAAAAACTCTGATGTCGGTCATGGATTTGGGAAGACAGTCTTCCCTTGGTTTCTGATCACTGCGGGTATGCCTGCCTTGGTCATTCACCCACATTCCCTTGGTGACAAGTCAATTGTGGGGATGCCTGCTTTGGCTGCTCACCCACGTTGCAGCCCAGGGCTGCTCACCCTCGCCCCCTTCTCTATGTCTCTACCTTTCTCTTTAAACTTACCTCCTTCACTATGGAAAACCTTCTGCCGTCCATTCCCCCTTCTTCTCCCTTAGCCTGTGTTCTTAAAAACCTAAAATCCTTTCGGCTAACATCTGACCTAAAACCTAAACATCTTATTTTCTCCTGTAATACTGCTTGGCCCCGGTACAAACTCGACAATTGTTTCAAGTGGCCAGAGAATGGCACGTTCGATTTGTCCATCCTACAAGATCTAGATAATTTTTGTTGTAAAATGGGCAAATGGTCTGGGGTGCCTGATGTCCTGGCATTCTTTACACATCAGTCCCCCACTAGTCTCTGCTCCCACTGTGACTCATCCCAAATCTTCCTTCTTTCTTTCCTATCTGTTCCTTCAGTCTCCACTCCAAGCTCTGAGTCCTTTGAATCCTCCTTTTCTATGGATCAATCTGACCTATCCCCTCCTCCCCAGGCTGCTCCTCACAAGGCTGAGCTATGTCCCAATTATTCCTCAGCCTCCACTCCCCCACCCTATAATCCTTCTATCACCTCCCCTCCTCACACCAGGTCTGGCTTACAGTTTTGTTCCGCAACTTGCTCTCCCCAACCTGCCCAACAATTTCCTTTTAGAGAGGCGGCTGGAGCTAAAGGCAAAGTCAAGGTTAATGCTCCTTTTTTCTTTATCCAACCTTTCCCAAATCGGTTATCGTTTTCATCAAATATAAAAACCCAGCCCTGTCCATGGCCCGTTTGGCAACAACCCTTAGACGCTTTATCACCCTAGACCTAGAGGTGCCAGAAGGCATTCTTATTCTTAATATGCATTTTATTATAAATAAAGTTTTTATATATGCATTTATTTTAAATAAAGTTTCAGTGCGACGAAAGAAATAGTACTGGAATATAAAATTTTCTTTTTAATTCTCAGCAAGGCAAGTTACTTCTATAGAAGGGTGCACCCTTACAGATGAAGAAATGGTGAACGAATACTTGGACAAGGGAGGGGAAGGGTTTATTATCCTTGACGCATGTGTGCTGCTGTGTAGTTGCCCTATTGGCTAGGGTTAGATCGCACAGCCTAAACTAATTCCAACTGGCTAATATAGAGAGATGGGGTGACTGGTTTGGCAGGAAAAATGATTATGCAGGTTGGAGAATGAGTCACAACGGAGCAGGTAGCAGGTAATCAGAATGAGTCAGGGTGGAGCAGATAATCGGAATGAGTCAGGGTGGAGCAGGTGATTGAATTGAGTCATGGTGGAGCAGGTAACCGAAAAAGGTTGCTTTATGAAGAAGTTAAGTTTAAAAGTACAAGGAAAAGATTTGAACATACTGACATATTGATTCTTTGAAATGAAATTTAGAACTCATATCTAACATTACCCAATCCACTCCCGACATTAGAAAAAGCTCCAAAAATTAGATTCCGGCCCTCAAACCCCACAACAGAACTTAATTAAACTTGCCTTCAAGGTGTACAATAATACAGAAGAGGCAGCGAAGCGGCAACATATTTCTGAGCTGCAATTACTTGCCTCCACTGTGAGAGAAACCCCAGCCAAATCTCCAGCACACAAGAACTTCAGAATGCCTAAACCACAGCAGCCAGGTGTTCCTCCAGGGCCTCCTCCTCCCGGATCTTGCTTCAAGTGCCAGAAATCTGGCCACTAGGCCAAGGAATGCCCACAGCCCATGATTCTTCCTAAGTCATGTCCCATCTGTGTGGGACGCCACTGGAAATTGTAGGGTCCAACTCGTCCGGCAGCCACTCCCAGAGCCCCTGGAACTCTGGCCCAAGGCTCTCTGACTGACTCCTTCCCAGATCTTCTTGGCTTAGCAGCTGAAGACTGATGCTGCCCAATTGCCTTGGAAGCAGCCTGGACCACCACAGACACTTCAGGTAACTCTTACAGTGGAGGGTAAGTCTATCCCCTTCTTAATCGATATGGAGGCTACCCACTCCACATTACCTTCTTTTCAAGAGCCAGTTTCCCTTGCCTCCATTAACTGTTGTGGGTATTGACAGCCAGGCTTCTAAACCTCTTAAAACTCCACAACTCTGGTGCCAACTTGGACAACATTCTTTTATGCACTCTTTTTTAGTTGTCCCCACCTGCTCAGCTCCCATATTAGGTTGAGACATTTTAACTAAATTATCTGCTTCCCTGACTATTCCTGGGCTACAGCTGCACCTCATTGCCACCCTTTTCCCCAGTTCAAAGTCTCCTTCGCATCCTCCCATTGTGTCTCCCTACCTTAATCCACAAATATGGGATACCTCTACTCCCTCCTTGGTGACTGATCATGCACCCCTTATAATCCCATTAAAAGCTAATCACTCTTACCCTGCTCAATGCCAATCTCCCATCCCACAACAGGCTTTAAAAGGGTTAAAGCCTGTTATCACCCACCTGTTACAACATGGCATTTTAAGCCTATAAATTCTCCTTCCAACTCCCCTATCCTACCCATCCAGAAACCAGACAAGTCTTAAAGGTTGGTTCAGGATCTTTGCCTTATTAATCAAATCGTCCTTCCCATCCATCTTATAGTGCCAAACCTGTACACCCTCCTATCTTCAATACCCGCTTCCACAACTCACTATTCTGTTATCAACCTCAAAGATGCCTTCAAAACCACAGGCTATGCTCCACTTACCCTTTACAGTTCTCACAACCTTCAAGCATTAATATCCTCCTCACACCTTTCACATTTATTGTCTGCCCCTTGACTCCTCTGGCTCTACTGTCTCTTAGTTGAAATTCCAAAAGTAACTATTAACCATGGGCCCAATTTCAACCCAGCTTCTCACTTAGCACCCAGCACAAGTCTTGAGCCACATGACTGTGTTTCCCTAATACACATAGCGTCTTCCCCCTTTCCTCATATTTCTATTCTTCCAATTGCAAACCCAGACCACACTTGGTTTATCAATGGCAGTTCTTCTTAACCCAATCAATTTTCACCAGCTAAAGCTGGATATGCTGTCGTGTCCCACACGTCTATTATCGAAGCTGCTGCACTTCTTCCCTCCATCACTTTTCAACAAGCCGAACTGGTTGCTTTAACTTGTGTGCTCTCTCTTGCTAAAGGAATGCACATTAATATTTATACTGACTCCAAATATGCTTTCCACATCCTCCATAACCATGCTGCCATCTGGGCTGAAAGAGGCTTCCTTATCACACAAGGCTCTTCCATTATCAATGCCTCCCTAATAAAGGCCCTCCTTAAGCCTGCTCTCCTGCCGGCCAATGCTGGAGTCATTCATTGTAAAGGACACCAGAAACCTACTGATCTTATTGCAAAAGGAAATGCCTATGCCGACAGGACAGCAAAAGAAATAGCCGGTGCCTCCACACCCACTAATATTCCAGCCCCTACTCCAGAGGGCCAGTATTTTTCTTTCTCCTCTATCACTCCCACCTACTCTTCTTCTGAAAACCTGCGCTACCAGTCTTTTCCAACTCTGGGCAAGTGGTTCTTAGATCATGGATAATTCATTCTTCCTGCCTCACAAGCTCAGTCCATTCTTTCTTCCCTTCCTGACCACTTCCATGTGGGATACAAGCCTCTGGCTTGCCTCCTGCAGCCCCTCATCTCCTTCCCTTCATGGAAATCCATCTTCAAGACCATCACCTCTCAATGTTCTGTTTGCCATGCCACCAGCCCCAAGGCTTTCTCAGGCCTCCTCCTTTTCCTGTGCATCAGGCTCGTGGAATTACTCCAACACAAAATTGGCAGATTAACTTTACTCATATGCCCCATGTCTGTAAATTAAATATCTCCTGGTTTGGATCAACACCATCGCCAGATGGATCGAGGCCTTTTCCACTAGCTGCAAAAAGGCTACTGCAGTCATTTATTTCCTTCTGAAAGATATAATTCCCCGATGTGGCCTCCCTACTTCCATTCAATCTGACAATGGTCCGGCCTTTATTAGTCAAATCACTCAGGCAGTTTCTCAGGCTCTTGATATTCAGTGGAAACTTCATATCCCCTACCATCCTCAGTCTCCAGGAAAGGTAGAATGGATGAATGGTCTTTTAAAAACAAACCTCACCAAGCTCAACCTCCAACTTAAAAAGGGCTGGACATTACTTCTACCACTTGCCCTTCTCAGAATTAGAGCTTACCTTTGATATGCTATAGGGTACAGTCCATTTAAACTTTTATATGGATGCACTTTCTTGCTTGGCCCCAACCTTGTTCCAGACACCAGCCCTCTAGGCAACTATCTTCCAGGCCTCCAGCAGGCTAGACAGGAAATTCACCAGGCTGCTAATCTTCTCTTGCCTACTCCAGATTCCCAGCCATATAAAGACACCCTAGCTGGACGATCAGTTCTTGTTAAGAGTCTGACCCCTCAAACTCTACAGCATTGGTGGACCAGACCCTACCTAGTCATCTATAGCACCCCAACTGCTGTCCATCTGCAAGACCCTCCACATTGGGTTCAACATCCCAGAATGAAGCTGTGTCCATCGAACAGCCAGCCTGATCTCTCCTCTTCCTCCTGGAAGTTGCAAGTACTCTTCCCTACTTCCCTTAAACTCACTCGTATTTCTGAAGAACAGTAATAACCCTTATGAGCCTAATACATCGCTTCATTCTATTAGGTCTATTCATCCTTACCCTACATTTTGCAACAGGGCTTTATGCAGTCACTCCACTGCTTGGACTGCACCACCAAAACTTGTCATCCCTACTATCTTCTGTCAAATCATACCCCTATTCATAATTCTCAACTACTCATAAATCCCCTGCCCCTGTTTACACTTTTACACTGCCAGTTTACACTTTTCCTTCAAACCATCATAGCGAATATCTCCTGGTACTGTCCCCAATCTACCACTCTTGACTGCCTCTTGGAGTGGATAGATGATCTTTGCTGACAGGGCACCCTCCAATACTTTCACCCTGATGAGGTCCTATTCTTTACTTTTATACTCACTCTTATTCTCATTCCAGTTCTTATGCCACCCTCTACCTCTCCCTTGCTATCTCTACCACACCATCAATCTCACTCACTCTCTCCTAGCCGTTTCTAATCCTTCTTCAACAAACAATTGCTGGCTTTGAATTTCTCTTTCCTCTAAAATCACCGAGGCCTCAACTTACTCACTCCTGAAAAAGGAGAACTATGTATATTTTTAAATAAGGAGTGTTGTTTTTACCTAAATCAATCTGGCCTGGTATATGACAACGTAAAAAAACTCAAGGATAGAGCCCAAAACCTCACCAACCAAGCAAATAATTATGCTGAACCCCCTTGGGCACTCTCTAATTAAATATCCTGAGTCCTCACAATTCTTAGTCCTTTAATACCTGTTTGTCTCCTTCTCTTATTCGGACCTTGTGTCTTCTGTTTAGTTTCTCCATTCATACAAAACTGCTTCCAGGCCATCACCAATCATTCTGTATGACAAATCCTCCTTCTAACAACCCCACAATATCTCCCCTTACCCCAAAATCTTTCTTCAGTTTAATCTCTCCTGCTGTAGGTTCCCACACCGCCCTTACTCCCACTCAAAGCAACCCTGAGAAACATCTCCCATTATCTCTTCATACCACCCCCAAAAAATTTTGCCACCCCAACACTTCACCACTATTTTGTTTTGTTTTTCCTATTAATATAAGAAGACAGGAATGTCAGGCTTCTGAGCCCAAGCTAAGCTGTCTTAACCCCTGTAACCTGCACCTATATATCCAGATGGCCTGAAGCAACTGAAGAACCAAAAAAGAAGGGAAATAGCCAGTTCCTGCCTTAATTGATGACATTTCGCCATTGTTATTTGTTCCTGCCCCAGCCTAACTGATCAATTGACCTTGTGACATTCCTTTTCCTGGACAGTGAATCTCAGGAGCTCCCCACCAAGCACCTTGTGGTCCCCACCTCTTCCAGCAAGAGAAAACCCCCTTTAATGATAATTTTCCACTACCTACCCAAATCCAATAAAACTGCCCCACCCCTATCTCCCTTTGCTGACTCCCTTTTCAGACTCAGTCCGCCTGCAACCAGGCGATTAAAAAGCTTTATTGTTCACACAAAGCCTGATTGATGTTCTCTTCACATAGACACAAGTAACAGAGAGGGGGTCATACCTAGCCTTCCTCGCTCCCCAGGGTACTCCTGCAGAAGAGGCTGCAGCTCTGCCCATTGAGCACCCACCAGCATGGGCTGCAAATGGAAGCTTCTCCCACTTCTTCAGTGGCCCCAACCCCACCAAAGGTGAGGATGTGCTGGAGGAGGGAGCTTTTTGCACTTCTCTGTTGCCCTGGCCCTCACTGAGGATAGGCACTCACAGAGTAAGAGCCTACCCACTGGCTCTTACTCTTAAGCGCTATCTACTGGACTAATTACTGAATTACACCACCAAACAAAAATGTAACACTGCAACAAGAAACATCTGAAAAAGCCACCAAATGGACCTATCTGCAACTGAGGAACCCACACAGAGACTTCGCCCTCTGAAAACATCCAGAAATGAAGAAAACTGATCATACACAACATAAATCACACTCATACTTTCAAGGAAAAGAATAATAAAAG
This sequence comes from Hylobates moloch, assembly GCF_009828535.3. Taxonomy (NCBI): domain Eukaryota; kingdom Metazoa; phylum Chordata; class Mammalia; order Primates; family Hylobatidae; genus Hylobates; species Hylobates moloch. The sequence goes on from NW_026652284.1 coordinate 63,913,514, forward strand.
AAAAGAAAAGCCTCATCCAATGATATTCAAAAAAAAAGCAGCAGATCCTTCAGATAAGAACCAGCACAAGAATTCTAGCAATACAAAAAGACAGAGTGTTTCGTCACACCAAAAGACGCCTAAGAATCCTAACCAGAATGAAATGCCTGAAATGACAGATGTAGAATTCAGAATATGGCTGACAAGAAAACTCAAGAAGATCTAACAGAAAGTTGATATCTAACAAAAAGAAAATAGAAAAAAAGATCCAGGATTTGAAATATGATACAGCTATACTAAAACAAACATATAAAACAGAATTTCTGGAATTGGAAAATTTACTATAGGAATTTCAAAATAAAAATTGTAAGCCTTACCAACAGACTAGATAAAGCAGAAGAAAGAATTTCAAAGATCAAAGACTGGTCCTTCAAATCAACCCAGTGAAACAAAAATAAAGAAAAAAAAATTTTAGAAAATGAACAAAGCCTTTAGGAAGTAGAGGATTATGTAAAGTGACCAAATCTACAACATATTGGCATTCCTGTAGAGAAGAAGAGAAAGTAAGCAAGTTGGAAACATATTTGAGGATGTAATTCAGTAACATTTCATCAAGTCCTCAAAAGCAAATGCAACAAAAACAAAAGTTGACAATTGGGATCTAACTAAAGAACTTCTGCAGAGCAACAGAGACTATCAACGGTGTAAACTGACAACCTACAGAATGGGAGAAAATACTTGCAAACTCTGCCTCTGACAAAGGACTAATAATATCCAGAAGCTATAGGGAACTTAAACCAATCAACAACAAAAACCCATTAAAAGTAGGCAAAGGACATGAACAGACACTGCTCAAAAGAAGACATACAAGTGGCCAAAAAGCATGAAAAAACACTCAACATCATAAATTATCAGACAGAGGCAAATCAAAACCACAATGAGATGCCATCTCACAGTAGTGGGAATGGCATCACTGAAAAGTAAAAAAAAAACAGACATTAGTGAGGGTGCAAAGAAAAGGGAACATTTATACACTGTTGGTGGGAATGCTAATTAGTTTTGCCCCTGTGGAAAGTAGTTAGGAGATTTCTCAAAGAACCAAAAATAGAATTACCATTCAACCCAGAAATCCAATTACTAGGTATATACCAAAAGGAAAATAAATAATTCTACCAAAAAGACAAATGCTCTCACATGTTTATCACAGCACTGTTTCACAATTCCAAAAACATAGAATCAACCTAGGTACCCATCATTGGTGCAGCAACATAGATGCAGCTGGAGGGCATTATCCTAAGTGAATTAATGCAAAAACAGAAAATCAAACACTGCATTTTCTCCCTTGGATGAGATTTGCTTATTTGGCCATCATTAAGCAAGCTCACTAACAACCTTGGGAAAGTCATTGCAAGCCAGTATTCAATGGAAGTATCATTGTTGATGGTGTCATGATTAAAAATGTAACCATAATTAAATAGTATTAGAGAAATGTAGATGCAAGAAAATCTACATTAAGTATACATTCCAAAGAACAATAGTATTGCAAAGTAATAACAGTGTTGTACCATTTCCTTGTGTTGAAGCATATGAAATATCCAGGCATGGCATATTTGAAATTAAACATATGTGGAATATGTTACAATAAAGAAAACAAAGAGGTGGCTCCTGGAACTCAACAGAAAGAGATGCTGTTGGGAAATTATGGAGACACTTCATGTGCATAGATTACAAAAGAAATAGTACATATGCACCTTTCCTCTACTCATTATCTAATTTTTCATAGATAAATAAATCACTATATCACCCACAAGCCCATGAATGGCATAATACATTTTTGTTTTAGTCAGTCAAAATTAATTTAGTTGTAATTATGTTTATCATATCTATTTTGCTTTGTTCCCATATTTTGCACCCTCTATTTATAATGCTTTTTCTTCTGTTTGGAAAAAAAGTCTTTTTTTGAAAAAAGAAGGAAGAGTTCCAAGCAAAAGGGGAAAATCTTACAAAATCATCAGATCTCATGAGAACTCACTATCATGAGAACAGCATGGGGATAACTGCCCCCATGATTCAATTACTTCCCAGTGGGTTCTTCCCATGACATGTGAGGATTATGGAAACCACAGTGCAAGATGAGATTTGGGTAAGGACTCAGCCAAGCCATATCATTCTGCCCCTGGCCTCTCCCAGATCTCATGTCCTCAAATTTCAAAGCACAATCATGGCTTTCCAACAGTCCCCCAAGTCTTAGTTCATTCCAGCATTAGCCCAAAAGTCCAAGTCCCAAGTCTCATCTGAGAAGAGACAAGTCTCTTCCACCTATGAACCTGGAAAATCAAAAGCATGTTAGTTACTTCCTACATACAATGGGGGTAAACACACTGGGTAAATATGCCCATTTTAAATGGGAGAAATTGGCCAAAACAAAGGGGCTACAGGCCCCATGCAAGTCCAAAATCTATTAGGGTGGTGATTAAACCTTAAAGTTGCAAAATGATCTCATTTGACTCCATGTCTTGCATCCAGCTCATGCTGATACAAGAGGTGGGCTACCATGACCTTGGGCAGCAGTGCCCCTGTGGCTTTGCAGGTCCCCCTCCTGTAAAGTCCCCTACTTTCAGAGGCTGGGATTGAGTATCTGTGGCTTTTTCAGGCACATAGTGCAAGGTGTCAGTGGATCTACCATTCTGGGGTCTGGAGGGTAGTGGCCTTCTTCTCACAGACCTAATAGGCAGTGCTCCAGGGGGGACTCTGTGTGGGAGTTCCAATGCCACATTTCCCTTCTGCACTGCCCTAGCAGAGGTTCTCCAAGAGTGATCCACCCCTGCAGCACACCTCTGCCTGAACATCCAGGGATTTTTATGCATCCTTTGAAATCTAAGTGAAGGTTTCCAAACTTAAATTCTTGTCTTCTGCACACCTGCAGGACCAACACCACATGGAAATTGCCAAGGATTGGGGCTTGAACCCTCTGAAGCAATGGCCTGTTCTGTACCTTGGCCTCTTTTAGCCTGGCTGGGGCTGAAGCAGCTGGGATGCAGGGCACCATGTCAAGGTGGCACAGAGCAGGGGTCCCTGGGGCTGGCCTATGAAACCATTTTTTCCTCCTAGGCCTCCAGGTCTGTGACTGAAGGGGCTGCTGTGAAGGTCTCTGACATGCCCTGGAGGCATTATCCCTGTTGTCTTGATGATTAACCTTTGGCTCCTTATGACTTATGCAAATCCCTGCAGTGGGCTTGGATTTCTCCCCAGAAAATGGGCTTTCCTTTTCTATCACAGCATCAGGCTATAAACCTTCCAAACTTTTATGCTTTGCTTCCTCTTAAATGCTTTGCCACATAGAAATTTATTCTGCCATATACCCTAAATAATCTCTCTCAGGTTCAAAGTAACATAGATCTCTAGGGCAGGGGCAAAATGTCACCAGTCTCTTTGCATAGCAAGACTGATGATTACTCCAGTTTCCAATAAATTATTCATTTCCATATGAGACCACCTCAGCCTGGACTTCATTGTCAATATCACTATCAGCATTTTGATCAAAGCTATTCAACAAGCCTCTAGGAAGTTCCAAACATTCCCACATCTTCTTGTCTTCTGAGCCCTCCAAGTCTCTAGGAAGTTCCAAGCTTTCCCACATTTTCCTGTCTTCTTCTGAAAGACAGAAGCCCTCCAAATTGTTCCAACCTTTGTCTGTTATCCAGTTCCAAAGTTGATTCCACATTTTGGGTATCCTTATAGCAACACCCACTATCTCCTAGTACCTGTTTACTATATTAGTCCATTCTCATGCTTCTATAAAGAACTGCCTGGGACTGGGTAATTTACAAAGGAAAGAGGTTTAATTGACTAACGGTTCCACAGGGGTGGGTAGGCGTCAGTAAACTTACAATCATGGAGGAAAGGGAAGCAAACACATCCTTCTTCAAATAGCAGCAGGAAGGAGAAGTACCAAAAGTACCAAGCAAAGGGGAAAAAGCTCCATATAAAACCGTCAGATTTCATGAGAACTCACTCACTATCATGAGAACAGCATGGGGGTCACTGCCCCCATGATTCAGTTACCTCCCACTGGGTCACTCCCATGACATGTTGGGATTGTGGGAACTAAAATTCAAAATGAGATTTGAGTGGGGACACAGCCAAATCATATCAATGTGCGAATGGTGGAAAAGTAGAGGAACAATTCATGAAAAAGTCCAAGTTTGTTATATTCTGAAGAGGGAGTGCTGTGTATGCTTATATTAGAATAAGTAGTACAAACTCTAACTGAATTTAAATATCTTGATGTGGTGTGGAGCAGTTAGTGAAAGTCTCAGGAGACAGTAGAAGTTTCAAGAAAGGGCATTATATAATATTTAAAAAATTATGTTTCTGAATATTTACAAAGATTATTTTATTAATGGAATTTGGCCTTCTGGGTATCTTTGTTATTCCTTATGCTTTATAAATTCTCTATCATATTTGATAGTTTTGTTCAGTCCCACCACTAAAAGTTTATCCCCTAGCTTTGGTAATGGTGTATTATTTTGTACTTCTTCTTTGGCATCTATCATCCTAGTTTTCATATCTAGCCTGTAAGAGTCCTGTTTCTATTTTGGTTTTCTTCTTTATTCATTTCTTGCTTCAGTAATCTCATCCTTTCTTTCTGAGGATGATCATCACTTCCAGGCAGATGACTACTATATGTATATTTATTATTGTTTTGTTTGTGATATAATTTGGATTTGTGTCCCCACCCACATCTCATGTTTGATTGTAATTCTCAATGTTGTAGGTGAGGGCTGGTAGGAGGTGATTGGATCATGGGGGCAAACTTCTCATGATCAGTTTAGTACCATCTCTCTTGGTACTGTCGTCATGACAGTGAGTGAGTTCTCATGAGATCTGGTCATTTAAAAAGTGTGTAGCTCCTCCTCCTCACTCTCTTTCTCCTGCTTTCACCATGTGGTGTGCTTGCTCTTGCTTCGCCTTCCACCATGAGTAAAAGCTCCCTGAGGTTTCCCCAAGAAGATGCTGGTGCCATGATTCCTGTACAGCCTCCACAGCTAAAAGCCAATTAAACCTATTTTCTTTATAAATTACCCAGTCAGATTTTTTTATAACTCTGAGAGAATGGACTAACACAGTTTCTTGGGTATTTTTTGTTGTTTTTGTTTTTTTCTTAAAATTTTATTTTTTTAAAGTTCAATAGTTTTAGGGACAAGAGTGGTTTTTGATTACATAGATGAATTGTATAAGTGAGAGCATGAGGTATCTGGTTTTTGATTCCTGAGTTACTTCACTTAAAATAATGATCTCCAATTCCATTCAAGTTGCTGCAGATGACATTATTTCATTCTTTTTTATGGCTGAGTAGTATCCCATGGTATATATATATAATATATACACACATTTTCTTTATCCACTCATTGGTTGATGGACACTTAAGTTGATTCCACACCTTTGCAATTGTAAATTGTGCTGTGACAAACATATGCATGCAGGTGTATTTTTGCTGCAGTGATTTCTCTTCCCGTGGTTAGATGCCCAGTAGTGGGATTGTTGCATTGAATGGTAGATCTACTGTTAGTTCTTTGAGTGATTTCCATACCATATTCCATAGCAGTTTTACTAATTTACATTTTCACCAGCAGTGCATAAGCATTCTTTTTTCACCACACGTATGTCAACATCTTTATATTTTTTGACTTTTTAATAATGGCCATTCTGGCTGAGGTAAAGTAGTATCTCATTGTGGTCTTAATTTGCATTTTACTGATAGTTCATGATTTTGAGCATTTTTTCATATATTTGTTGGCTATTAGTATATTTCATTTTGAGAATTGTGCATTCATGTCCTCTGCTCACTTTTAAATATAATTATTTGTTTTTCTTCTTGCTGATTTGCTTGAGTTCCTTGTGGAGTCTGGATGTTAGTCATTTGTTGAATGCATAATTTGCAAATATTTTCTCCCATTCTGTAGGTTGTCTGTTTACTCTGATGATTATTTCTTTTGCTGTGCAGAAGCTTTTTCATTTAATTAGGTTCCACTTACTTATTTTTGTTTTTCTTGCATTTACTTTGGGTTCTTATGAATTTTTTGCTTATGCCAATGTCCAGAAGAGGTTTTCTTAGTTTTTCTTTTGGACTTTTTATGGTTTCAAGTCTGAGATTTAGGTCTTTAATCCATCCTGAGTTAATTATTGTATATGACGAGAGATAAGGATCCAGTTTCATTCTATATGTGGCTATCCAATGTTCCCAGCACTGTGTATTCAATAGGATGTCCTTTTCCCAATTTATGTTTCTGTGTGCTTTGTCAAAGATCACTTGGTTGTCAGTATTTGGCTTTATTTCTGAGTTCTTTATTCTGTTCTATTGGTCTATGTATCTACTTTTTAATGTATATTTATAGCTTGATCAAATCCCTATACATGGATGTGTTCAATAACTTTGTTGAATAAGAAATATTTAATGAATACAAATTAGTGTTAGCCCTTACTCACTATGTAGAATATGATCTCATAGGTAGAATTTAATTAGAGTGAATTATTTTCTTTCTATCCCAGAAGTCCACATTTTATACAAATAGATATACCTATCACTTTACAATTGTCATTATTGCTTCATCTGATTTTGCGGAGATAGCTTCATAAAAATTAACTTGATTCATAATTTTAACTAATACTGGAAAGTGGATAATACAAAGAATCTAAGTATTTTCAGATGAATGGCTTTCAGGTTAGGAGTTTTTTATTGATGAAATTGTGTAAACCTTGTGGAGACACTGAAAGATAGGTATTCTTAACTTCAATTTTTTATATGTGAAAGTCAGATACCGAGAGATAAATTACTTATCAAAAGTAGTAAAAAAGACAAAGATGAAGGCTATCCTCTTTCTTTTAATTATACCATAGTGTTTCCTCTGATCTGAAAAGGACAAGTTTTTAAAACACTATGACATGAATAATGCACTAATTATCATTTTAAACTGTGAAATTTAATTACCTAATGTAATTAAAGGCATATATTAATTTGGCCAATACTCGTTCTTGAAATTAATGGTAAATTAGATATTTAATGTGTAGTTATGTGAAAATTATTAACTTCATTTTTCAATGTCTGTTATTTTAGAAAAATCTTTGAATATCGATTAACCAAATATAGCAATATAGGCTAATGGCAACAAAAAATACAATAACTGTCATTTGTAGAAATGTAGCTACACCGAAAGTTGTTAAGAACTGGCAACTGCTTAAAGGGAGTAACATCAGGACAGGTTAATGTTTGTAATATGTAATTTCAACTTCACAGTACTTTCGCTCATGTTACAAAGTAGATTACAAAGAGTTTCAGCCCTTTACAATCAAGGAAGAGATGCTTTCTCCCTTTGGCACCAGTTTGTACATGGCCTTTAAGATGAACCATAAAGTGGAAGAGAAAATAGCCTCCAAATGGAGGTTGTCTCAGTCAATGACTAAGAGGAGGAAATGGGTTTGGTCATGCACCGGCAGTCTCTGCCATAGGTTATTATGTGGCCATTAAATACCCACTTCATTCTTTATTTCCATGTATAGGGTATACTCACCCCTCCAGAAGAGAGAAAAGCTGAAATACTATCATTTAGTAATGCATTCCATCACAGTCAAGGATGTCTAAGAAAACATGCAGTACTTTCTAAATCAGAATGTGGTTCCTCTTGGTCTAATCATTCTGTGATCTAAAAAGCCCCCAAACTAAAACTCGCCAATACACTATAATATACAGGAAAAGAATAAATGTAATAAAAACTTCCAATCTGAAAGGAGGTGGGAAGCTTTTTAGCAATTCCATAAAGCTACTGGAATTTTCTGGGGGGGCCATGGGGCCCTTCCCTTACAGTTGGTGGTGGTCTCTGATTATGACTGTTTCTGTTCTTTGAAAGGAACTCTATATTTTTTAAAATAAACCTTGGCATTTTTCTTTAGGGAGTACAGTGAGTCTTCTTGGACCACATTTGGGATGGGTCTTAGATGCTGCAGATCTTTCTTAAATAGTCAGACTTTTAGAAACTGGACTCATGGGTCCTTTGACAATATAATATCCCTCAGAATTTAATGAGCTCCTAATCTATTTGTTCCCAGTCAGTTCTTTGTGCTAGTAACCATATATAAATATTTATTAAATCTGCATAATTTCTTTTCATCCCTTCCCAGTTTTCTTAACTTAATGGCTGCTACCTTAAGGCTACCTACATTAAATGGAAAACCTAAAGGCCTGGGCCTTAATAAGCTGTTGCTGTTTTCTTAAACTTATTTTCTGCTGGGTGCAGTGGCTCACGCCTATAATCCCAGCACTTTGGGAGGCTGAGGCGGGTGGATCATGAGATCAGGAGTTCGAGACCAGCCTGGCCAACATGGTGAAACTCTGTCTCTACTAAAAATACAAAAATTAGCCAGACGTAGTGGTGCGTGCCTGTAATCCCACCTACTTGGGAGGCTGAGGCAGGAGAATTGCTTGAAACCCGAAGGCAGAGGTTGCAGTGAGTTGAAATTGTGCCACTGCACTCCAGCCTGGGTGACAGGGAGAGACTCTTTTTCAGCAAGAAAAAAAAAGAAGAAAAAAGAAAAACTTATTTTTCTCTCCTTATATTTAAATGTACACAAATTTTCTAACACTTCAATGCCATAAACACTCAGATCCCTTTCTCTGAGTTCCTCTCTCTCTTAGTGTACTGTGCCCAATTGTCTTTGAATTTTTCCCTTTCTTGATAAATATAGCTGATAATTTTCAACATACACTTCTACCATTTCCCCTGGAGCTCCTGGTATGGACATCCTTCCAGGTTATTGCAGGTGATGATGACACAAAAGGTTTTGCATCATTGTGACACAGATCACCAACTTCATACAGGAGCCCTCTGGAATCCAGGTCTACTCCTCTGTCATTCTTAGGATTGTTTTTTTTTCTGGTGTTACTAATGTTACCTGTCTTCCAGGGTTCTTTTTCTGAGTAAATAGCACAACCATGCATTCAAATATCTGGGAAAAGAATCAGACATTCCTAGCTATTTATGAGCATACACATTAACTTTTATTAATCATGAATTATTTTTATTGTATCTCCTTAATATCTCTTGAAGCCACTCACTTATCCTCACAGAAAAAATCCTTCTAACTGGTATTCATTAATTTTGTCTTTATTCCTTAGCAAATATGCAAATAGGATCACATCATTGCTCCTCAAAAATGTTCCTGTTAACTTCAAGATAAATTGCAAATTATTTAGTATAGCATTCAAATTATTGTTGAGTATCCAGACCCAAGTACTCTCTTTCTTCCTTATCATCATTCCCCAAATTATGTTCCAACCTTTGACCATTGCTCCTGGAGGCTGTTTTCTATCTCTCTCTTTTTTTTTCTCTCCCATGATACCATCTTGTACATTGTTTCTTGTACTCTTGTCTCCTAAACAAAATTTGTCAGATCCTTGAGAACAACTGCAGGGCTTTATTTGTGTTTTCATCACCAGTTCTTAATATATTTCCAGGAGCACTGTTGACACTCTATACTGTTTGCTGAATTATTAAATGGGACAAGTACTAAATACTAACTACTGTCCACCTCACCTCCTTCAGCACCCCAAGTACTGCAGGGAGCAGTGGACATCTCTCCAATGCAGGGATCATTGTAAGCATCTTAAAGATGCACTGGGTGCACTGGTGCCTTAAGGCATGTATTTCAGAACCAAGATTTAAGCATCTCAGAACCTCAAGGATATTTTGAAGTATACATTGAACCTAATACTTGAAAATATCTATATCAGTGTGTGACAAGTAGATACTGAAATAAAAACTTTGTGGAAGAATAGCAGCAGCAAAGAGGAACTTTTGTTTTTCTTTATTCCTACTGAAGAAGAGGGAAGGCAGATTAGAGGCTTCCAGTACCTGAAAAGAACAAAGGTTTCTCTACCTTCCTTTTTTTCTCTTCTCTCTAAAAATTATGAGTGCACCTTTAGAGGTCAGTGAGCATGTGGGAGATATAGCTGTGGGAAATACAAATACTAGGCCTGAGCATACAACTTATATTTCTAGAAGAGATGTATTAAAAAAGAAAATACACACCTCTCTGTCTTTTTCCTGTTTTACACGAGAATTTTGCATATTCATTAACTCATTCATTTTCAAAGTCCAAATTAAGGTGCAAATCACATAGACAAGGATCCATTTGTTATCATCTACCAAATTATAATTAATTTTTGACTCTACCCTTAGTGAGTTCAAATGGGATAATAGATTAACAAGTGTCTGAATTAAGAAATGATAATAAATTATCACATTTTCAGACTACCTGTAAGTATTTGCTGATAAAATAAATATTGGAGAAATATTGGTGTGGATTTGGAGTAATTTACTTTATTCACAATATTATTTTCTCAGAGCAAAATGACAATGGAAAAGAATTGTAAAATTTACTTACTGGTGCATGTGTTACAAAAAATATATATTAAATTTCAATATTAGTTTCTCAATTTCTAGAAGAGCTCTGATTATTTCATAGAATAAAAAGGATTATAAAATGAAAGAAGTGTTCTCATGAGAATACATCTACTTTTTATTAAATATTTCTTGAGCACTTACTGGATAACAAACTCAATACTACATTTCAGTGATACAGAGATGGGTCAGGGTATGGAATTGTCATGCAGTTTCAATTTCGTGAGTGCTTACTATAAAACAGTGAGGAAGATGAAGTTAAGCAGATGATATAAGAAGAACTTTTGAAGTCCTTGTTCCAAGTTCTACAGTGAGGCTTCATGATATTTTTAATTAAAATCTTTATTGGGATAATTGTAGATTCACATGCAGTTGTAAGAAACAATACAGAGAGGTCTCTGTACACTTTGCCTGGTTTCCTTCCAAATATTTTTGCAAGCATTTGTAGTATAATATCCCAACCAACATATTGACATTGATACAATTCATCAGTGCTAAACCTGTTTCCCCGCTTTTAGCTGTACTTGTGTCTGTGTGTGCGGGTATGTGTAGATGAGAATTCAATTTTATACAATTTTATTACTTGTTCAGGCTCATGTATCTGCTACCACAGTCAAGGTATGAAATAAATCTAACAGCATAAGGATCTTTTCAATTTCTCTTTTTAATCACACCCATTTTTCCAACCCTCCTCTCCATCCTAATCCCTGATAACCACAAATCTGTTTTCCATGTGTATAATTTTGTCATTTCAAGAAGGTTATATAAATGGAATCCTACAGTATATAACTTTTTTGGATTGGCTTTTTTGCATCCAGTATAATTCCCTTGATATTCATCCAAGTTATTTTGTTCCTGCCTTTTTATTGCTGGCATGGATATAACAGTTTCCTTAACCACTCAACCATTAAGGAAATTTGGATTGTTTCAAAGCACTGGCCTATTAGACAAAAAAAAAAAAAAAAAAATCTTCTAAATAGGTTTTTGTGTGGGCGTAAATTTTCATTTCTCTGGGATAAATGCCCAGGAGTACAATTGCTGAGTATATGATTAGTATTATGTTTAGTTTTTAGAAAAACTGCCTGCCAGATTATTTTCCAGAGTGGCTTGACCATTTAATAGTACCAATAGCAATGTGTAAGTGACCAATTTAAATCTTCACCAGCAGTTGATATTGTCACTACTTTTTTATTAGAGCCATTATGATGGTTGTGCAGTAATATCTCATTTTGATGTTAGTTTGCATTTTCTTGATTGCTAATGATGTGGAACATATGTTTATGTGCTTATTTGCCTGTCTTAATCAGTAAGTTTCTGCATGTCTTTGGCCATTTGCGAATTGTATTTTCTTTTGTTTTTGTAGAATCCTGAGATGTATATATCTTGCAAATATTGCAGGTTCAGTTCCAGATCACTACAGAAAAATCAATATCACAATAAGTGATTCACATGAATTTTTTGGTTTTCTAGTGCATGTAAAAGTACTGTTTACACTATACTGTAATATATTAAGGTGCAATAGCATTATATCTAAAAATAATGTACATATCTTAAATTTAAAATACTTTATTGTTGAAAAAAAGTTAATCATCATCTGAGCCTTCAGTGAGTTATAATCTTTTTGTTGATGTTGGTTCTTGCCTTGAAGTTGATGGCTACTGACTAATCAGGGTGGTGGTTGCTGAAGGTTAGGGTGACAGTTTCTTAAAATAAGACAACAGTGGAATTTTCCACCTCAATTGAGTCTTCCATTGATGAAAGATTTCTCTGTACCACGCAATGGTGTTTGATAGCATTTTAACCACAGAACTTCTTTCAAGATTAGAGTCAATGCTCTCAAATTCTGCCACTGCTTTATCAGTTAAGTTTATGTAATATCCTAAATTCTTTGTTGTCACTTCAACAGTTTTCACAGCATCTTTATCAAGAGTAGATTCCATCTTAAGAAACCACTTTCTTTGCCCACCATAAAAAGGAAATTGTAGCAACTCAGCCACATCTTCAGGCTCCATTACTAATTCTAGTTTTTGTGTGTGTGATTTCTACCACATCTGCAGTTATTTCTTTCACTAGACTCTTGACCCTAGATGGCATCTTCTTCCAGTATAAGGTAGGTTTGGTTTACATTGAAAATATATTGTTTAGTGTAGCCACTTCCATTAATTATTTTAGCTAGACCTTCTGGATAACTTGCTGCAGCTTCTACATTAGCACTTGATGTTTCACCTTGTAATTTTCTGTTACAGAGATGACTTACTTCATTAAACCTAATGAACCAACCTATGCTACCTTAGAACCTCTTCTCCAGCTTCCTCATCACTCTTAGCCTTCATGGAATTGAAGAGCATTAGGGCCTTGCTGTAGATGAGGCTTTGGCTTAAGGGAATGTTGTTGCTGATTTGATTTCTATCTAGACCACTCAAACTCTCTTCACATCAGCAATCGGGCTATTTCACTTCTAAAAAGTCATGCTTATGTTCACTGAATTAGCTATTTTAATTTTCTTCAAGAGCTTTTCCCTTGCATTCACAACTCAGCTAACTGGCGTAGGGGGTCTAGCTTTAGGCTTATTTCAGTTTCAACATGCCTTCCTCACAAAAGTTAATCACTAGCCTTTAATTTAAATTGAGAGACATACAATTCTTCTTTTCACTTGAACACTTAGAGACCATTGTAGGGTTATTAATCATTCTAATTTCAATATTGTTGTGTCTTAGGGAATAGAGAGGACAAAAGAGAGGAAGAGAGATGCGGGAATAGCCAGTGGTGGAGCACTCAGAACATGCACAACATTTATCATTGTTTTTAAAGTTTGTTGTCTTATGTGGGTGCAGATCATGTTGTTCCAAAATAGATACAATAGTAATAGCATCAAAGATCACTGATCACAGATCACCATAACAGATATAATACTAATGAAAACATTTGCAACAGTCAGAGACTTACCAAAATATGTGACACAGAGACAAAAAGTGAGCACGCGCTATTGGAAAAGTGGTGCCAATAGATTTGCTCAACACAACGTTACCACAAACCTTCAATTTGTTAAAAATAAATAAATATACCATAAGCATGTGCAAAGCTCAATAAAGCAAAACACAATAAAAAGAGGTATGCTTGTTTGAGTTGCTGGAAGGAAGATGTTGAAATCCCCAATTATAATTGCTATTTCTCCTTTCAGTTCTATTAGGTTTTGTTTTATTTGCCTTGGGACTTTGTTGATCAAGGTGTAAATATTTAAGATCATTATGTCTTACTGTTCCCTTTATCCTCATGCAATAATGTCTCTCGGTCTCTAGTTATTTTCTTTGCTCTTAAGTCTACTTTTAATGATATTAATGTAACTACTACTGTTGCTTTCTTTGGTTTAATGTTTGAATAGTCAACCTTTTTATACCCTTTTACTTTTAATCAATCAATATGATTAAATTTAAATTACGTTTATTGAATGCAGCATACATTTGGGTCTTATTTCTGGTGAGACATTTATTATGTCCCCTTATAGGTAAATAATCACTTCTCTCTTACTGCGTCTACGTTTTTCTTTGTTGTTAGTATATTCTTTAGGTTGAAGTATGATGTACCTTGGCATGGATTTCTTTTCGTTTATATTATATGGGACTTTTTCAGTTTCAGTTATATTAGACCTGAAGGTTTGTCCCTTGCACCAAATTTGGGAAGATTTCTGTTATTATTTATCTGATAATGAAGACATTTCAGCCTTGCTATCTTAGTCTTCTCTTTATGGGACTCTGATGACAGGGCTTTTGGATCATTTGTTCTGTCTTACAGTCCCTGAGTCTCTGTTCATTTTGTTGTTGTTGTCTATCTATTTTTTTAATTTTATTTTTTATTTTAAATTCTGGGGTACATGTGCATAATGTGCAGGTTTGTTACACAGATAAACGTGCACCATGGTGGTTTGCTGCACCTATCAATCCATCATCTAGGTATTAAGCCCAGTATGCATTAACTGTTTTTCCTAATGCTCTCCCTCCCACCACCCCACCCCCAGACAAGCCCCTGCGTATGTTGTTCCCCTCCCTGTGTTCATGTGTTCTCATTGTTCAGCTACCACTTGTAAATGAGAACATGCAGTGTTTGGTTTTCTGTTCCTGTGTTAGTTTGCTGAGGATAATGGCTTCCAGCTCCATCCATGTCCCTCCAAAGGATATGACCTTGTTCCTTTTAATGGCTGCATAGTATTCCATGGTATATATGTACCACATTTTTGTTACCCAGTCTATCATTGATGGACATTTAGGTTGATTCCTTGTCTTTGCTATTGTGAATAGTGCTGCAGTGAACATACACGTGCATGTACCTTTGTAATAGAATGATTTATATTCCTTTGTTTATATACCCAGTAATGGGATTGCTGGGCAAAGCACATGGACAGACATTTCTCAAAAGAAGACATTCCTCAAAAGATGACATTCATGTGAGCAAGAAACATATGAAAAAATGCTCAGCATCACTGATCATTAGAGAAATGCAAATCAAAATCACAATGAGATGCCATCTCATGCCGGTCAGAATGGCAATTATTAAAAAGTCATGAAACAACAGATGCTGGTGAGGCTGTGAGAAAGAGGAACACTTTTACACTCTTGGTAGAAATGTAAATTAATTCAACCATTGTGGAAGATGGTGTAGCAATTCCTCAAAAATCTAAAACCAGAAATACCATTTGACTCAGCAATCTCATTACTGGATATTTACTTTCTACTATTGAAATTTGATTTATTGCAATTTTCTAATCTCAAGTTTTTTACTGGATACTTTGTCATCTCCACTCTACTATAGAACCCATCCAATAAGTTATTTGTTATTTTTTTAAGTTTCATATTTTCCATTTGGTTCTTTCTGCCTTCTATTTCTTTGCTGAGTGCTTTCTCTGGCTGCTTATTTTTGGAAGGGTACCAATTATCTTGCTTATCAATGTCAGACTTGCCTGAGGTTGCCACAGGAATTGCTGTTCAGCCCAGGGGGAAAATGAGCTTATGTAAGTTGTCTTATTTTTTGTTGTTTTTTTTTGTTCTCCTTTTTTAATGTGTGTGGGTACATAGTAGGTGTATATATTTATGAAGTACATGAGATGTTTTGAGACAGGCATGCAATACATAATAGTCACATCATAGAGAATGGGGTATCCATCCTCTCAAGCATTTATGCTTTGTGTTACAAACAATCCAATTATACCATTTTATTTACTTCAAATCTACAGTGAAACGGTTATTGACTATAGTCACCCTGATGTGCTATCAAATACTAGGTCTTATTTGTACTATTTGTTTGTACCCATTAGCCATCCCCATCTCACCTCACCACCCCCACTATCCTTCCCGTCTTCTGATAACCATCCTTCTACTTTCTATCTCCATGAATTCAATTGTTTTGATTTTCAGATCTTATGTGGGTTTTCTTCTATTGCTCGGTGTGGGTGTTGGGAAATGATGAACCTCTGTGCATTTCTCCTATAGAGTGAGAGAATATATGACTCTCGGCCATTGTTCTGTTTCTTGGGTCTTGGGTTCCCAAACCAGTTTGCCTTCCACTTTCCAGCTTTCAGAGCTCCCTCTTGATTGCCACATGCACTACCAAAAGAGTTTATCATTGTGCTTAGTGTGAAGGAAATGGGTCTACTCCATATTGTTTGATCTAGTATTTCTTCATTTTATTTTAAACATTGTTTAGCTTCCAAATATTGAACCTACTTATATCTGGTTACAACCCTAGAATATATTTCAAGCCCCAAAGCAACTGTTATTTTAAACTCCATACCATTGCCCCAATCTTATAGTAGAAAACAATATATATAAAGTTCATTTTTAGTCTTCTTGTGAATCAGTGCTTTGCAAGCAACTTAATTCTTTTTTTAATATGGGTACGTAATTTATATTTTTAAACAAATACAGGCATAACTTGCTGTATCTTTGAACATTATACTTGCTGGGTAAGGATAACCTTAAAATGAGTTATTTTCGCAGTAGGCTTAGCTTAGCCCCTCCTCTCTTTGTTCTCTAGAATCTTTCAAAACCCCGTTAAAGCATGCATTGATTTTGCACTTGGGCCTTTATTTTGTTTGTTTGTTTAGACGTCTATCTTTTCCACTAAAATAGGAGTTCCTTATGAAATAGACTGTTACTTAAATCACCTTCATGTCCACATCACTCTAATTTTGCAAAGTGCCTTACATATAAAACCTGCAAATGAATGTTTGCTGAATAAATAAATATAGAATAAGAATGCAGAACATTATAGAATCTCATCAGAGACAAGAGGAAAAAGTAAAATCTTCTACTGCTTCATAGATACTGCAACAATATTTTGTTATTTGCATATCTCTCTTTTATAGAATCAGACTCTTAGCTCAATTTAAAATTTGAGATATGAGACTTCTACTCGTATCATACAAACTGATTTCTTATGATCGATTGATGAGGAAGCATGTGTTCCTAACCCAGAACAAACTTGTTAACAGGATCTTTTAGCATCTAAGATAGGAAGGGGAAGGACATAAATAAACATATTTACCACCTTAAGGCGTATTTACAAAAGCAGTCTCTGAGGATAACTAACTTCTTATGATTTTCTTACACAAAGGATTTTGATATTTAAGTAAATATGGATACTGTTAATATACCTAAGGATCTGGAATTCTCTGGAAGACATACTAGGAAATGCTACTTTCCAGTTACTAAAGATCATGGAGGACCTATCCTTCACAACTCAAATGATAAAAATCTGGCAAGAGTGTAGTAGATGAGGAATCAAGAGTTGATGACACAAGATAAAAGAAAAATGCCATATTTTTCCTTACTGCTCATCCCAACATTTTTGTGTTATTCCAATTATCCAGCTTTAGTAGTCATTTGGTTTTAACTTTAGGGAAATGAAGTGGCACTATACATAGAGTTAGCAGTGGTATTCCCCCAGACTGCTATATATTTTACATGCAAAATTTCTGACATTGTTAAATGTCAAACAATAAAAGTTAGTTTCTCAAAAGAGAAATGAACTTATTCTTTTAATAGTAATTCTGAACACTAAAGATTTTTGATAGTTATCTTGAGAGCAATAGAATCACAGAAACTAAGCATGAATAAATCTCAGATTATTCTCAGTTCACAAAGAAAACAAACTGCTTCCACCAAAATAATAACTAAGACAAGATAGACGATTAGTCTCTAAATGGTAGTCTATTAGTTAAACAGTTAAATTTGTAGTCGAATATTTTCAGCAGTATCTTCTGATTGTTATTTATTACAGCTGCAAAACCTGTCAAAGGCTTTTAGGGCATGAAATATGATGTAAGTTTGACAATATATAATTTATATAGAAAATACTTCTGGAGAAAACAAGGAGAAGGATGTTCATAGAGGTGATCTTGTGTGACAGCAATATATCTTACAATATTTGAGATTCATAGCAATTTTCTTCCCATGTCAAATACTCCATTTTTACTCGAGTGCTTGTTTTTAAAAATCATCAAGCTTTCCTGTGCTGGAAAAAGCCAAGGGGCACTAATGCGAAACTGGAATACTTCAGAAAATGTTATTTATTATACTAACAAATTTATTATCAGAAAAGCATGGTATAAACGAAAATTAATAATGTCCAAATGAAATTTCATTTCCCTGTTGTGAGATGGAAGCTGCAAGTGAATTCTGGAGAAACATGACTTATTCAAAATAAGAGAGAATAAATTAATCAAGGGTAATTAACTGAAATTTGCATCAATTAAGTGACTTGGAAGGTACTTGATAGGAACAAAGCCCAGTTACATAACCACTGAATTAATATGGCTTGCTTTAAATATGAAGAAAATGTTTTGTCTTTCGAAAACAGTTTTAAAACTAGCGTGCATTTCTTTGGAATTAAATCATTCTAATTTGCTAAGCAGTTAATTATCTTGGTAGTTTTGCTCTAATATCTTTTCAAGAATACGTAAGTTTCTTGAAAACCACACACCAGAATATCATCATAGAGGTCTCTAATATAACTGTTCTTTTATCTGGATTGTGATTAAATGTGATGGCAGTGAGTGATACTGATTAATGTTATCTTAAATAAAAAATCTCTGACAACCCTTGATGAATTCACTGTTCCACTGTTGTTGAAGTTGTTTTCCATACACTATATGGAAATATTTTTCTAAGAACCAAGAATAGTCATTATTTTGCTGAGTAGATTATAAGTAATCCACAAATATTGCAATTATAAAGTAGCTTTGAACTCCCAAACAAATAAAAAGGGTAGGTACTCTCTCAAAAGATAAAAATGAATAAAAAGAATAAGTTTGGCTAAAACACAAGAGAAATATCTCTGTCATGTATAAACAAAAGGGAAATGGAAAACAGTCATAGGGTGAAGACCATTAGCCTGCGAGGTGCAAGATTAGATGGTTTAATATTTCTGTGATGATGCCAGACACAGGCACATGTCCAGGCTCACTGTTTGAAGAAGAGTTGGGTGAAGATACCCAGCTTATGAAGAGGCTGAAGAAATTATTGGAAAAATGCTACCTTAAATAGACTGCTACCAAACTACAACACAGACATAACTTTAAAATGAACTGAACTTGACCCCACACTGACTCAGAGACTATATCACAATATCTCAGTATCACTGTGGCCTGAGTCTGAAACTGACTTCATAAATGTGGTTCTGGTTCTACACTGGAAGCTCTAAAAGCTAAGCAGAAGGAAATGTAAAACTATAAACAGGATGGGTCGATGGGTACAGCAAACCACCATGGTACGGGTATACCTATGTAACAAAGCTGCACTCCTGCACATGTAACCCAGAGCTTAAAGTATAATTAAAAAAAAAAAAACTATAAACAGGATAAAACTGGAAAATCTAGTAGATTTGGCCACAATACTTTAGCTACGTAACAAAAAAAATAATAGTAACAAAGAAAATGATCACAATTTTGACATGTTGAAAACACAACTCTATTATATCAATCTGGATATAAATCTATTTATAAAACCATTCATGTTTGCTTTCATTTTTTTAAAAAACTTTCATATACATCCAAAAGGAATACTTTTGGTTTATTGTCAGGTTTTTATTACTGAACTGTTATCCTAGAACAGCATATTGGAGTTAAGAATTTTTGAAGTGAAACAGCTCTTGGTGATGGCAGTATCCAAAATATGACCCTAAGAATAGGTGGATATAGAAGAATGAAGGTGAAAGCTGCTAACATCAAGGAGGTCAAGAAGGAAAATGTGTAGACAATTGGATGAAGTGACTCTGATTATTATGGACTTGCTTATGATGGTGAAAATGTGACTGGAGAGAAAAATAATGAATGCATTATTAATTTTCCTGTGATTATGTTTGATTTACCAGGAGGTCAGATCATGACAGCAGTAAGGAGGAGAGAAGGAAGCCAATAATTCCTTGGTGTTTAAATTAAATTCGCCCTTATGACTAATCTCTGATAATTATTAATTCATTCATTTACTCAAAACATTTAGTGAGAACAGTCTAAGAGTGGTTTACTTTTCTAATTTTACCTCTGCTTGAAAAATGATGTACATTTTTCAAGAAAATATAAAGACTTTTCTTTGTAAAGTAACAATTCTTTTGTAGTTTTCTACACTTAATAGAGAGTCCCAGAATTTATCCATTTTACCCTTACTTTCTTCTAGTTACACCCAGCTCTTTTATAATCTCCTCTATTGCCATGTTTGTAAGCATCATCTTTATATTTATATCTCATTTCAGACTTAGATAAGCATATAATTGATAAATATTAATATTTAAATGCTGAATAGTATTTAAGATAAATTACAATATTAACATGTGCTAAACTATACTTCTGTTAAAACGCCATGCTGCAATCTTCTACATGTTAATAGATGGCAATTCCAGTTTTAGAGTTATTAAAACTAAAACGTGGATGCTATTTTTAATCTTACATTTCTTTCCCTCAAATCTACATCTGATCATTAGCAATTTCTTTTAGGCCAATCTTAAAACCATAGGTGCAATCTGACCTCTTTTTACCATCTCCCTCATTCAAGCCAACACTTGCTACTTGCTCTTGTCTGGACTATTGCAGTAGCCTCAATTGTTCTCTCTGCTTTTGAGTTTGACTTTCTTCAGTCTGTTTTTACTAAAAGAACAGAGTAATCCTGTTAATACACAGGACAGAACATTTCATTCATCTTTTCAACAGCTTCCAGTGGTTTTCCATCTCAGCAGTGTAAACAAGTTTTCTTTCTGTTCCTAACTAGCCAGACATGCTCCCACCTCAGGAAATTTCCATGTGTTACTGTCTCTGCCTAGGACAGTCTTCCCGCCAATATTATTTGCTCCGTTTCCACCTTCAGTACATATTATATATGTACTGAATATAAAACGTCTCAGTACATTATTTCCCTAGGCTTATTATCTAGACTGAAAACCCCTGCCTGCGCAGGGCCTAGCTCCCTTCCTTTTTTTCTCTCTGAGCATTTATTATCATTCATTTATGTACAACATATTTATTCATTTGTAAACATTTTGTATGCTATACTTATTCAGCTTGTTTCTGGCACATCTTACTAGGATGGCAGCTCAATTAAGGCAGGAGTTTCCTGTTTTGTTTTCTGCTATAACCCTAACACTTAAAACAGTGCCTGTGCTCAATAAATATTTGTACAATGAATAAATAAATGTGATCATATATATGTATATATATATTTGCACCTATTTTATTAAATCAAATGTCACAGTTTTATTATTATAATTATTTAAATATGATATAGCTGGGACTCAATTTTGTTAATTTTTCCTATAAATTATTTATTGCAAAATGTTTGCCTATTATTTAATTGCAATTTTTCTTAATTATGTAACACATTTTTCATGTTTAATTTTCTGTACTCCTATCACTAATTCAAATCCAAACACTATTTTATTAAACTGTCTGAAGAAATATGCACTGAACGATTGCATAGGTAATTCATAGCTCTTCCAAGGACCCACAGATTTTGAAAAACAGAACTGTGTTTTATGCTGAAATCATAAATTCTCTTTCCAGGCATAATAATTTTCATACTGAAATCGTGAATTGTCTTTCCAGGTATACCAATTTACTATGCCTAATCCCAAAGACTCATAGTAAATCGCTTTAATTATGGTTGTTGTATGTCATTTCTAGGTAAGAAAACGTTATGTAAAAGTTTCCAAAGGCATGAGAAAAAATGGCCACAGATCAACTTAAACAACTATTATTCTGATTCATTTTTCAAATACGTAAATAATACTATTAGATTTTCAGAGAAAAGTCTAAACTCCTTAGCACAAGTTTCAATGTTCTATGCAATATCAGTTAAGCAAGACTTCTCCACCTTTGTTTTGTAATCCCCTCTATTTCTTCACTCAATTTGCCCCTCACTACAGCTGATTTTGCCAATTTTCTGCTGGCATGCAATCTTGCAGAGATGTGGAGATTTTCTGCAGCTTCATTCCATGTAGTCAAAAGGCACTGAAAGAAGTAGCTTCCTAATGTTCAGATCACAGCCAATTCAGTTTGGCAAGAGACGGTTTATTTATTTTTAAATATTTCTTACTATTCAATGAAATGTTTTAAATTTAGTATTTAAAAATACATACAGAATTTAAAACATTTTCTAAAACTGATATCCCCTTCTTTCATTTGTAGACCTAAAACTAAATGAATAAAAAACATTCAGGTCAAAAATATGACTCTCATTTTTAAAAATACTACTTCATGTTTTTTATGGTGCTATAGACTTACACTCTTTTATAACTGAAAGAAATATGAATGACAATTAAAATCAGCCATTGAAAGGATTTTATGAAAAACAACTATTGCAACTGACATAATTTGGTGGTATTGGAAGGCGGCCGAGGTATAATATGGCTGATGATTGGCGAGGACAACCGGCAGCTCCAAGCCAGGCATTCCATCATGTCAGAGCCCAGCAGGAAACACGCAACAAAATCAACAATCACTT
This sequence comes from Hylobates moloch, assembly GCF_009828535.3. NCBI lineage: Eukaryota > Metazoa > Chordata > Mammalia > Primates > Hylobatidae > Hylobates > Hylobates moloch. The sequence goes on from NW_026652284.1 coordinate 63,935,931, forward strand.
TTACATGTACAGTTCTTTATCATTCAAATGCCTCTCTCAAAGTACTTTACAAGACTGTACAATGACTGCAAGAAATAGCTAGTGACACGAAGCAAGCAACTGAAAGCTAAATAGAGGGAAAAAGAGATCCTTATGGATTTGATTGGAGAGAACAGAACATCTTTGGGCATTTTGATTTGGATGAAAAGATGTTAAATAGTCAAGACATGAGGCTCCATTGGGGGATGTTTGTTCAATGGTCGTTTCGGTAGAACTATGCAAATAACACCAAGAGAGTCTTAGGTTTAGAAGATATAATTCACAGAAGAAATTTCAACACATTATTTTTTAAGGTTGCAGACAGGTAGAAAGTGAATCACCTAGAAATTTTTATGACCACTTTAAATTTATTCTGGAACAAGAAGCTGGAGTGTGTGAGGATAGGAGCAACCAAATAGGCAAATAAACAAAATACTCTTTATGCCTTTATTTGCACTGTAGTGATAAAAACAAGGTGCTTAAAAAGCACCTATTAAAATAAGTTATCTTCCTATATTGTACGTAGTAATTGTACATTTTATTGGTGGTAAAAAATGCTCTGCTTTCACTGTTTTGTAACTTGCTTTAGTGTGAGATTTCTCAATATAAACATTATTGTCATTTTAAGGAAAATGATTTCTGGGGTGGGTGGTGAGGGGCTCCCTGGTGCACTGTAAGTTGTTTAGCAGCTTCTCTGGTCTCTTTCCACTAGTTGCAGTTGTAACTTCTAAGTCATGATAGTTAAATATGTCCCCAGATATTGCCAAATGTTTTCATTCGTTTGTGTGTTTTTCTTTTGGGGGATCGAAAGAGCCAAATAATCCTCTGTAGAGGACCAGTGCTACAGTATGACAGAACATTAGTTTTGCTGAACTACTTCTGCCCTCCACCTGTGAGTTGCTGCTGACTTTACTAAGTCTTTAATGTTGTCAATTCTACCATCACATTTAACTTATCACAATCTATTGTAATAGCCAACTTCTTCATGTGCTGACTCTTCTGGACCTAAGGACTTTGAAAGCAGAATTCTTGTCTCGATTGTTGATCATGGTTTCCCTGAAAGAAACTCAGAGCTTGGCATATAGCAATTATAAATATATGTCTATTGAGTAAATTACCTTCTTTGCTTCATATTATAAGTTCATGTACAAAAACACAGAAAACAGCAGGGACAAAAGAGTCTAAATTCAGAATATGTTTGTTTTATAGACAAATAGCTTAAGGCTCTGAAAAGCAACACAGAGACTAAAAGGTAATGCATGGTTATGTAAAGGCTGAGTCTAATGACTAAATTTATCATTTTTGGTTCCTAAGCATAAATGTCATATTATCCTCTTGAGGCAAGAAAGTATTAACCCGGCCCTCCAAAATTAAATAATTTCAATAAAGATAGATTGGTCATACTCATGCTATTAGAGAATGTAGTACACTGTTACGGATGTATTAACCTGTTTTATAGAAACTTGCATCATCACTATGGGACCATCCAGATAATTTTATCAAGATTATAAAACAGAGTCCAGAGGGAAGTATTCTAAGTTTAATATAAGCTTGCAACTAAAAATTTATAGAACTATATGTCTTCTGTGAAGTCTTAATTTCTTTGAGTCGTTTGGGGAATGAGAAAAGAATGAGCACACATTTTCTCTTATACAAATGTAAAAATGCAGGACACAATAAAATGCCTTGTTTTGAAATTGTACTTCCTGTACAAAAGTTCTCACCTATGAGCTCCTTAGTTTTCTATAGACCTATTTTCCTTTTCTTGGTTGAATAAAATCGTAATGATAAAGGAATTTTTCGGTCTTTTGATGATAACTAAAAAAAGATTTCTCTTGCACTATGTATACTCCCATATATTACCTTTCTCATTCTAGGCAAGTGCTTTAGGCAAGTGTTTTTATCCTATTTATTTTTCTCTGCCTTTTCCAGTTTTTCTAGGGGGAATGTGTGGCTAACCATAGCATTAAAACAATATATGTTGTCCTATAATGTTTGTGGGCTATATCTTAATATTTTCAATTCTCTTACATTTAGAGTTTCCAGAAACAATTGACAAACTGTCTTAGGATGGCTAAAATAATTGAACACATTTTTAAAAAATTGTTATTCAATAATTCACTGATTTTTGTCTTTTAATCTCATTTAGTTATAGTTATGTTCAACAATCCTTTTTATATCTTATACTATTTCATAGGTAAGAATATTTCCCACTTATTCAAGAAAAATCATTGTGTGTGTATGTGTGTGTGTGGGGGGGTGTGTGCATTTGCTTCAATAAATAATTTGTGAACACTTATGGTGTCATATTGTCTGCATGAAATATATTAAATACCGTTTTGTTCTCTAGATACTCATATCTATTAGTTTAATCAAATAATAAAAGTATAAATGTAGCAGCTTAAACTTTATTAAAAATCCAAATGTGCTAAATAGTTCTCTTTACATTTGATATATGCTAACAAACCTGGCACATATTATAGCCAATGCAGCATTACCTTTATCTTACATTAACAGGCTAGACTTACTTATAATGATCATCCATCATTTTTCTTAGTCCAGTATGAAAGTTTTAGCCAATTTGGTCTATAATGGACTACTGTAACTTCATAAGAGCAGCAAATAAATGCCAGTAGCTGGCCTATCATCTACAGCCAATATATTATCTAACACTCCTCCCACTCATACAGGTCTATAAAGAATGAAGTGAGGTTAGGAATTGTTAATCATGTAGAAAATGTAATGTCTATTTATTTATCTTTTTGCATGTTTTTTCTAAGTACATTGTGTATGCTAAACAGATACAGTAATGTTATATAGTTAAAGTAACTAGAATACATGAATAAACCATATGCAGAAGCAAATCAATCTCATTAGAAAAAAACTGTAGGAGGCACAAAAGAAATATATAAATGAATTAAATAAACAGTTGGAAGCATAAAGGAGGGAGTATCTAATGTCATAGAAAAGTCAGGAAAGACTTCACAGTGGTAGTAATACTAGAAGCAAACAACAAGAAGAAAGGTGGAAATTTACTAGGTGGAAAGAAAAAGAAGCTTGAAGACATACTGCAAATAAAACTGTGAGCATGTGAGAGTTCATGGCTGGTTTGATGTAGAAAAGCAAAAGTTCTACAAGAACAGTTAGAAGATATAAAGCCCTGTACTTTTTGGATCATTACTATGGAAGATCTTGTGAATTTGGCCCTTTCAACAATGGAAAATTATGCAAAGCTTCAGACAAAGGAAGTGATATGATCAGATTAGCTTAGTAGCTACCACTTGAAATTATTGGTAGTTTCAAGTGGGAATCAACTTAGTTGGAGAAGAAAATCAGAAAAAAAATGACAGTTAGTAGGTGAAGTGAACACGTCTTGATTGTCCACAGTGCATTCCCTGTTGTCTCACTTTCCTAATAGTACCCTGTCTCTCCACTGAGGAACAATCTCTCCTCTACTAGCACACGCAGGCAATCTGGATGAGTTCTTTTTTGTCTGACTCTACCATTGCTAACTAGTATAAGCTCAACTGCCTTTGAACAGCAATGTTTTAGTGAAGGGCTGAGTGGCCGACCTAAGCAAATAAGAGCATGTCACTTTCATATCATCAGTGATTGGTTCATCATGGTACAATATAATAAGCTCAGGACTTTTGCTCAATTATTGTGTGAAGCAGTATTCACCACTCCTGATGTGAGAGACGAAGCTTGTAACTTTGGATAAATGTAATCCTTCAGGCTGAATATAAATCTTGCACCTGGATGAGTTCAGGACCGTAAAAACTACAGAGAAATAAACTCAAAGGCCACATCAACCTGTATCTAAAATTGACTCTTTCTCTACCTTTTCATTTTGTAAACCCAAAATTCTCCTTTATTATTTAAGTTGAAATTGGGTTATTTCCAAAAAATAGCCACAAAGCTAACTTATTGCAGTTATTTAAGCAACGTCAATATAGATCATGAGTTTGTGGACAAGATAGGCCTATAACACAAAATTTCATTTGGAGATTTAAAATATTTGCACCAGGTTTCTGCATGTATAATAGTCAAATCTTTAGTTTATGAATAAATGCAGATATAAATATTATCTTAGCTCAAATATTTTTAATCAAACAGACTTTTAGTAAATGCACTGAAGAAAGAAAATGCACTTCACAGAACATTCTTAAAGTGATGGGATTCCATTGGAATGCCTATAAATATTTAGGTAACACATGGTGCATATATACATCAGACAGGAATTAAAAGCCTGAGGAAGCCATGAAACTGTGGTGTCTCCACGTAACTTGGATCTAACATAATAATGTCAGTGATTTTGGGTATCCATAGAGTTATTCTTTTTATACAAATTTGACGCCCCAGTAGAATTTTCCTGCAGAGGCTTATAAGACCTCAACAGTTACCAATTTTAGTTCATAAGTTTTTATGGATAACCCACTGTGGACTGAGTTCTAACTGAAGAGTAATTTGAAGAGCATGCTGGTCCAATGAAAATTACCATAGCTATAAATAAATGACAGATATGATAAGATCAAAATGTCTCAGACAAGATATCTAGCTAACAAAGACTCCCCTTAAATTCAAACTCAGAGATGCACAGATGGAAAATGTGGTTCTATAGGTCCCAGAATCGAACTCAGAAAAGCTGAAAAAACCTTGGGAAGCAAAAAAGCAACTGAATCCTGCTACACAATAAATAGGGAACTCTAAGTGGGGCTTCAGCAGGGATATAGATGAGAGATGCATTTGGGAAAAGAGCTTTCCCACACTTTCTTGGATTCATCCTGGACAGTTCAGTTGTCTCTTCCACATCTGAAAGTAATAGGGCCAGAGTGGCATGGTGTGGTATCTTTAGGTTAGTGCTGGGGCCAGAATCAAACATTAAGTTCATAAAGGCCTGTTCATCTTTAATCATTTTCTCTTCCTCTATTTCTTCTCAGGCCAAGTCTAGGCAATTGAAAGACAGTGTGACAACCATTGAAGTACAGAAACAGTAGCAGAATTAATGAGTGGATTCCTGAAGAACAGGCAGAGAAATAGCATGAACTAGAAGCAGTTGACTCCAGATAACAGTGATCGTGGCTTTTCACACCAAAATGATATCTGCTAGCACAATGAAAAGCTTTAAAAAGGGACTAGAGAACTTTCTATGAAGGGAAAGCAAAAACCATGCCAAGCAATATGAAGCACTGGTGAGGAGATGGGGAAATGAGAAAACTCATGCATTCCTGGTAGCATTGTGAACTAATGGAGCTGTTTTGTAGAAGAATCTGGAAGTAATTGGTGAAATTAAGGATATGTATACCTCATGGAATAAGATCTTATTCATGGATTAGTTTTCAAACAGCTTATGATGAACTAATTTATGGGTGTTGATTTTATTATATGTTTTCTAGCAGCAGAAAATTAGAAGTAACCTAGAAGTCCATAACTAGGAAAATGAAGGAATGAAATAATGTACACATAAATGTATATTTATGCACACATAGTAATATACACACGCAGAGTATCAATTTATACAGTAAAAAGTAATGTCTACAATTATATATGGGACTAACTGATGTATCTTAAAAAGTTACTTGCAAGGAACAAAGTAAAATTCAAGAGATGTATAGTGCAATACCATTTATAAAAATTACAAACATGCAAATACTTTACTGTGTATTTTAAAGTAATATAGTGAAGTTGAGTTGGCAAGATTAACATTAGTGTTACTAAAATGTATACTATGAGTAGAAAAAAAAGAATAAATGTTGGAACGGATGGGTAATGGTGAAAACAATAAAATATCAAATGTCAAATATAATCACACTGATTGTATATGCATAATCTCAAAGACTAAACTAAAATTAATATCAAAAACAAAGCCAAAGTTAAAGGCAAAGCCCAAGAGCTGAAGAGCTCAGGAAAAAAAAAAAAGAATAATTAGCTAAATCCATAGGCCTAGATAATTATTTAATTCTGTAATATTCTTTTGAATAACTAGGAAAAGTCTGTATAGTTTTAATAAAAAAGACAAATATTATGTGCTAAGAGAAGGAGTCACAGAGAATAAGATCACCCGAAATCAGCTAAATGTTTAGTGAGTGCAATACTACAATGCATTTCTGATGCTAACTATTGAATACCTAGAGTTAGCACAGACTTCACAGGTTTAAGAACAGTTCTCATCAAAACTCCTGCACAACAACCACAAGTTCAGGGTTCCCCAGGCCATTCGCACTTCTGATGAACTGGCTACAAATTCAAGGATTCCATGATCACTTGAGGATAGATAATGCACTGAAATGACTGACAGAACTCAGGAAAGCAATGTACTTACAATTATAATTTTATCATAAAGGATACAAAGCAGGACCAGCCAAATGAAGAGATGCATGAGTCACAAAGGGCAAGATGTGAGAGGGTTACAGACATGGGGCATCCATGCCCTTTACCCATAGAATCAGGATGTATCACCCACCCTTCAAACCAATATTGAATTCATCAACCAGGAATCTTACCCAACCCTCAGTGTCCAGAGTTTTTGTAGAGTTTCATTACATAGGCATGATTAACTGAATCATTAGTCATATTATTGAAATCTCCAGCCTCACTCCCTTCCCAAAAGGTCAAGAGGTTGGACTAACATAATTTGGCTTAAATCATTAACCACTTAATCATACGGTTCATCTTTCTGTTGTGACCAGCTCCCATTCCAAGTCATCTTGTTGGCACAACTCAGGGACGCTGCAGGGCCTACTTTTGAGTATCAAAGACATTTGTATCACTTAGGACATTCTAAGGTTTTAAAAGGGTCTCTTTAGAAACCAGGAATAAAAGAAAACAGATTCTTTATTATATAACAGTGAAATAGTAGGGGAGCAAGAAGAGATGAGAATGGAAAGAGTCTCTGTGCTATGTTCTCATTTCATTTCACAATATTTAAAAATGCAGCATCCTATATGGCGAGTTCAGATACTTGAAATTATGCTGTAGATAATAGGCAACTGATAGTAGTTTCTAAGTAGAATAGTCATATGATTAGTATATGTCTTCAGGACAATATTGGGTAGGAGTCTGGAAGTTGGATTAGATAGGGGGATTAGTGACATATCTTCAAGTTAGTAGAGTATCATCAGAATTCAGGTGAGATAAAAAAGACACTATCAAGGGTCATCAAAAGAAGAGGCTAAATAACAGGGACATTTAAGATATAGAATTAGAAATTCAGGAGGATGCAATGCTTTAAGGATTCTTCTTTTTTTTTTTTTGAGATGGAGTCTTGCTCTGTCGCCCAGGTTGGAGTGCAGTGGCACAATCTCAGCTCACTGCAAGCTCCACCTCCTGGGTTCGTGCCATTCTCCTGCCTCAGCCTCCCAAGTAGCTGGGACTACAGGCGCCCACCACCACGCCCGGCTAATTTTTCGTATTTTTAGTAAAGACGGGTTTCACCGTGTTAGCCAGGATGGTCTCGATCTCCTGACCTCGTGATCCACCCACTTCAGCCTCCCAAAGTGCTGGGATTACAGACGTGAGCCACTGCGCCCGGACTTAAGGATGCTTCTGAGCTTTCTAGCTTGAGAACAGTTTGATCTTATATCAATGTGTAGGTTTGTGCTGAAAATAATTTATGCATAGGTCAGAGAAAATTATTTATTTTATAAGCATTTGGAAAAAAGTTAAACGTGCTGCATTACTGATTTTGAAAATAGATGTTTGGGTTTAACCTGACAAAAAGAGTTATACATTTGCCACAGAAAGAAACACATACATGACAGTACACGTGACAATGAGTTTCATTTCTTGTCTGCATGATCAGGACACTGCAGCAGGAGCCTTCTTTTGGCATTTATGTATTTTGTTCTGAAAGTTTTAAGTTCTCGCTATTTCCAGGTTCTATAGAGTGACAGGCTTTAAGGGTGAAAGAAAATTATATGCCAAATATAATGGATCAATGGAAGCATGATACAATCTTTTTTTGAGCAGGACCATAACATTATTTTTAGTTGTTTGTAGACAGGAAAGTGTTCCATAGGAAAGGTAATGGTGTTGCCCCTTCTTAGAATTATTTGAACAATAGCACCAACACTGCCTTGCCGAAGAGGTAAAGATGGAAATTCTCCCTCAAGAGGACAATCTAGGATTGGAATTGTTTTTGAGGAAACATGTGAGCCCTGTTTTCTGTTTCAAAATTGTTAGGAACACAAATAACACCTTTAGCATATAACAGCTGTGAACCTCCATGCTGAGAATGAATGCATTATGCAGCTTCAAGAGTGTAAATATAGTTTATCAGAGATCAGTCCAAAACTGAGAATGTGCTAAGCTCCAGACAGCTGGCAAGAGCCCTGGGACAAAGGTTAACATTTCCTTTAGAAATAAACTGGTAGAAAATTGGTGGTGATGGTGGGTTTACCTAGCATTATATGCTTAAAAATATGCTGGCACTCTTACCAGCTAATGACACAAATGTAAGTGCAAATGAAATCAATGCTCTGTGCTTATTTCATTTCACAATAACTGAACTTTAAGTAAAATACAAGAGAGTATATAAGAGTAGCATTTTAACTCAAAAATCAATAATTTAAAAAATCATTTCTATAGAAGAAGTCTTTATACCACAGAACATATTTTTAGATGTCTTTTGCAAGCCTTTGTTCCTGAGATTTAAGCTACATTGTAAGAAACAACAATTCTCACTCAGAGGCTTCAATTCAAGTTTTCCCTCTGGAGATGGTTTTCAGGATACAGACAACAAACAATGTCCAATGCTTTCCTGCCTTGTGTCTTCCCACCTTTTAATTTTGAGCCTTGATAACACTGTGCTACTGTATTGATTACCCATTCTCTTTAAACATGCTTTTCCAGGATTTTAAGCCACACATTATAGCAATGTAGAATAAATGAAATTTTCAATACCAGTTCAATGATAGGTGTGATAGTATTAAACCCACTAGAAGTCATTTTTCATGATTTGTATTACATTTGGGAGCACTCTTCATTGCCACTACCTAAGCAAATTTTTATGTTAACCAAAATAGACACAGATAAAGGACAATAAAGTTTTTTTTTCCCTGTGGTCTCCTCTATCCCTGCATTTTACAAGTCTTTCGTTGTTCATTTTGAACAAAGTCCATACATATTAATAATTTTAGACCTACTTTGCTATATTTTACAAGGATTTTCGTATACTTAGAATTTGATATTTGATCATTAGTCATCACTTAACTTGTACATTGGAAGTTAAGAAAAACTATCTGAATCATGGGTTATAGGCTTCCTATGTAGAACTGAAAGTTGAACAAGATTATTTCTATTTTCTTTGGACATTAGCGTTCGATTTTAATGTTTATTCCACTTTAGTGCTTTATTATTTTATTTAAATTTTCTGATATTACCTAAATACTTCATGTAAATTAATGTATAGTGCTTTTGTTTATGCTTTATTCACTTTATGAAATACCCTTTCCATCAGGAAGAAAATCTGTTATGATCTAGATCAAACATCAACTATTTGCTGTGTGTTTCAATTTCACCATTCCTAACTTTTAATTTCTAACAATTAGTAAAGTTATATATGACCCTACAAGAAGGAAAAGGAGCAAACATACTCTTACCTACTCAATACCTGGCTGTTTGGTGCATACTCTTCTTCTTGTAATATATTGGAGGTTAACAAAGTTTAATGCAATTAGCTGACTTCTCCATGTGACATAGACAAGATGTTGAATGTCTAAAATGCAATTTAATAGAAAACAGAACAAGCTTATGCTCCTCATTTCTACAATAAGATAATTTTAATGTATGTCACTAACTTGTAGTTTACTAGTTAAGCCTGATTTTTCTTATGCCTTTTGCTGGTTAAAGGGTTATCCCACAAGTTTAACTCACTCACTTTTCTCTCTAACTCTTGCTACTGGAAAAGTAAACTGATTTGGTATTTTCTTAGAGCATGGCAGTAGAGCTTTCCAATAAGGTCTGTTTAGATCACCTTGGACACAGCAGATAAAAGTGTAATAAAATTTAGGCTTGAAATGAAGATTTTTTGTGGAAATATGGAGAAGATGTAAAAAGTCTCTTAGCTTTACAGCAAATATAATTCAGTCTCAAGGTTACTGGAGTTTTCTGCATTTCTATTTTGCATTGCTTGGAAGCAAAAATTTCCTTAGTAATAAAATATAATGTTGATTTTTTTTTGTCAATGTACCTTGTCTTTCTATCTCCCTTTAAAAAGTTTAGAAGAAAAATTTATAGCAAGATAGAATTTGTGGATTTCTGCCTCAATTGGCTAAATGTCATCTAAAAGTCATTGAGCGCTATCCCTATTTCCAGTAGGCCTGTTAATAATAACACCAGAAGGCACCCACCGAAATTTTGTGTTATACCCACTGTCAGGTTGTTAAGGTCTTATTGATCTTAATATTCCCAGAATATAACATAGTAACTGACAGATAAATGCATGAATAAATGCAACTGAAATTGAACTCAAATAAACCTTATGTCAAAATTAATACATTTCGAAGCTATCATTTGTTAAGTGTATAAAGGAAGTATGTCTAACATAATGCAGTGTTGTTTATTGTGAAGACAATCTTGTTTCCTTCAGGAAGGAGTGTTTAAATATTCTTTCCATTAGTAGTGAGGATGAACTGAACCTTATACATTCATTCGCTTGTTCTGCTTGTGGCCAGTTGCAATTATTTATGAAACATGGGTAGAATAGGGTGTATAGTGTAAAGCCAGGGAAGAGAATGGCTGTCTTTGTATGATGCTTGCTGTCTCATATGGGGAATAAACCCCTGACCTTGGCCTCATTAACATCAAGCTCTAATGAGCTGAGATAATGGGCCCAGATTGTACACCAGCAGGTATCAAATCTAATTTAATTCGACCATTTATTCCTATTTTTTAGAACTGATTTTTTAGAGTGTGATATTCAAGTATACATACTTTCTAAGATTTCTAAAACAGTATATATTTGCTTTCTGGTGGTTGGACCTGAAAAATGAACATCACCCTTCAAACTTAGCTCATTTCAAGTAGGCTACCAAATTGTTGCCATAAATAGTGTTTTCAGGTAGATACAATCCCATTACATATTTTGTGGTTAGCTGGTCAGGTGCCAATAGATACAAAAAAAAAGACAGATTCCTAACAATATATGAGGCAAGTAGAAATGTTGGTTTGGATAATATAATTAACTTGAGAAGACAAAATACAACATTTAGTTGTTTTAGCCTTTCTCAGCTGCTCTCAGGCAGTGTAAAACTCTAAAACTACTTGGTCCAAATCATTACCTTGCTCACTCAAGCAATTGATTATGTGAGTGTATACACACACACACGCGCATGTGTGCATATATATATATATATATATATATATATATATATATAGTCCAAGGGTGCTAAACTATAGTAGCTTTTTCATAAAACATGGAATATAGCCTGTGGCTTGTGTTTCTACACTTTATGGAAATGTTAGCCATGCCCATTTGTTTACCTATTGTTTATTGTTGATTTCGTGCTATAAAGGCAGAATCCAGTCCTTTAACAGGAACCTAATATTTAAAATGTTTAAGAGGGACAAAGTTTAAAATAGTTACTATGTAGTCATTTACAAAAAAAGCTTGCTGAATGCTAACCTGGTCAGTTAATACAATTTAATTGACCAAACATTTAAGTTTTAACAGGCTGACTTATTTATCTCTATAATGAGAAGTAAATGGAAATGGAGTTCCAGGACCTCAGTGCCAGTTTTGCTTCCCAGATTGGTAATCATTCTATTTCTTTCAGTCTGAATTTATTTATCAATAAATATATGATATTGAGTTAGATATCCTCTAAAATGTATTCTTCACTCTAACTTTTTAATTTCAGTTTTTTAGAATTGTAAAAGAAAATTCTGAAATTATTCTAGAGTTTACTGATCTCCCCAAACTGTCATTGTCTCTCTGACTATCCGACTTTCACAATCTAGAGGGAAGGCTTGGGAATCATCACTAACATCCAACAGATAGAACAGATCTAGGAACCCAAGTGCAGCACTTCTAAAGTATGTGGTGAGGACTAGAGGAGCAACGTGGATGCACTAAACTGAATCTGGCATAATAATGGATGTGTGTGACATAACACTAGGTTTTGCAAAACTCAAGTCTCCTTCATTATTATTAACCTTATGAAAAACTCATGTTCTTTAGTGATATCCATGGATGGTTCATCTTATCTTCATTTCCTCTAGACTGTTGCAGATGCTGCTTATTCTCCATGATAGAGATACAGCTTTCCTTCTGTTAACTCTGTTGTTACAAAACTGCAATATTCCGTATCCTTCCTCATCATACATGACAGTTGGCATCGGATGATGCAAGGGTATTTAAATTGGCCCCATCTCACCTAGATAGAAGCTATTTAGGGTCAATTACGGGCTCTTACTCTTACTGACACTAAAATAGGAACTAGATGTTTTCCTTATTTATTTCTTCCGTTGCTTCTTAACAATGGAATGATATATAAAATAATTGAGATGAGGGTGTAGGAATGTAAGAGTGAATGAAGAAGAAGATTTAGAAATATCATCTAATTGTATTTGTTTTACCCCTTAAAAGAATTCTCATGGGACTCTGAATCCCCCTTTAGCCTACATATGATTTTTACTACTTTAAGAAACCTAGAATATTAATAAAATTTTAACTATTGTTTGATAATTCAGCCATTGCAATTCATCTTGCAACATGTACTTTTTCCATTTGGTGAGGATTAAAAACACATACAAAGATCTTGTCTTTGTCTAGATATCCTCTTTTTTCTAACCTGTTCAAAATTATTAAAATTTGTCTTTGCCAGAGCAAGGGCTAATGAGATTTAGCTCTGCAAAGATTTCAGGAGACCAAGTATAGGCATTCAACATTCAGGGCACTATTTCCAAACTATTAGAGATTCAACTGTGGAGTATACCTAGCATCCAATTGTGTGTACCAACCATGAATCAGCATTGTAAGTGTGGTGGCAGGACAATATGAATACTCTTTAAAAATCTTTAAACAGAGGAAGTAAAACATTATGAGCAAAGTTTAAGTATAGTTTATACAGTTTCTGTCTTTCAACACCTTAAATTTCTGGTTGATTACCATTAAAGGATTTAAAGGGCAACCAAAGAGTCTGGTATAACATTAAATACATCCCAGAACACATAATTATGGCAGCATGCTAATATCTTTGCTCATAAAAATTCATTTTGACATCACATTTATAGGTGAATAAATTATAACTAAAAATGTTTCATTAAATGAGTAAATTAATCTATTTGGCCATTTGCTATTAAAAATCCATCAAGAAAATTAGTTGATTTATTTTTCCTCATGGCTAGATTAGGCTTTTAAAAGTTGAAAAATAACCCTAAATCAGGAGCTTGGCTTTTCTAGAATTTTCAGAAAAATATCATAATAAATATATAAGATTGGCACATGTGTTCCAGATGCCACTTGACAGCCTAGAGTGAGCCTGTAAGCAGTAGCAATAAAGTTTAGGTAATAAGGAGAAGCATCAGCATAAAGTCTGCAAAAGCAACTTTTCAGAGAAAAATGGTAAGGAGGTGAGACTTGGAATTCTAAAGTGATGACAAAACCGTAGGGTCGAAGATTGGAATAGGAATAGACCAACTTCAGGAGAGGACCCGAGAGCCATGTAAACCTCAAAGGTGTCAAAGTAAAGCCAAAGATCAGGAGGGGAGATGGAAACAAAATGACAAACAAAAATTCACTACAAAAAAGAAAGATTTTACCTTTTATAAAGGAATTCACTTAAATATTTAATGATTAATTTCATACTTATATTATTTAGGCTTGCAAAAAGTTTTAGGCCAGATGTCCGCCACAAGCTAGTAGGGACCTTGGATATTAACAAAAATTTTATATTTTAACTTCAAACAAAGACAATGTATTGATTCTTCCTCAAAAGTATGAAATACTTAACTGACTCTAGGAAAAATCTGAGCCACTGGAATACAGGATGGCCAGTGATAATGGAGTTCTCTGACCTAGGTGTCAAAAACACATGAATGATTTCTCCAGTGTGCCACCATTAAAATTACTTAGATCCACACTTCTTCATTCTTATGTAATGTGAGATTTAAATTCTCTAAATAAAACTTTATATTGGTCCACTTTACGTCTTATGCCCATTCTATGACTAACAGGTTCACTGACATTTCATAAAATAAAATAGAAAAATGAGTGCTGTACCTTATGGGAAAGTTAGGATGACATTATGAAAAGAAGGAAAGAACTGAAGGTTGCCAAAAGAAGAAATACAAAAGACAAAGTAGCTTTATATTAAGATAACTTTACAATATAATCATAATTTCCTCCAGCACTTAAACTACTTGTAATTCAGCCTCACAGCATACCCAAAAGATCTGAAGAACAAAAGAAGCACATTTCTGCATAACCCTATCTGAAAAAGCAAACTTATAGCTCTGGTTTACTATAGAGGAGAAGATTAATTACAGAGACAACAGAAAACAGTTTCAAATTCCAATTATGAAACTATCGCAATGATTTTTTTCCTGGTATGCTATCGCCACAGTCACTAAAAATCTGTTTTCTTTCTTCTCCTCCATTTCTTCCTATCTTTAACATTCAAATAGAGCCCTCCTGCTTTTGAATGTAGCATCCTTCATAAGGTACAATTTTTGAGACATTTCTAGCTAGGAAAATTTTATGGAAAGCCACAGGATGTAACATGATGCCATGAAAGGGCACTGGATAAGGAGGTGAGGAAGCATGGAGAGGAAGCTCTCTTTCTATCTTTGTACATAAATCCTATATGCGTTAAGTTGAAAACCCATTATAGAGCCATCTATCCATTCTAGAATGCATAGAAACCTTGGCAAAGTATTTTGGTTTGCCAGTTTTTGGCATTTGAAGCCATTTCCCATTGTTCTCACTCTAGCGTTTCTAGATTGAATGAAGGTAATTATCAAAATATATCAAAAATGCTCCTAAATGATAAGACAGTGTTGGGATGTGTGTACATAGGTGTGTGTAGACAGGGTATGTTTGAGAAATGATGAAAATTAGTGATTCAATCCTCTAGCAATATGGCCTATATTTTACAACAAACATATATATATATATATGGAAGATTGGTTCTCCCAAGAGTGATGCATAACTATCTTCATTTTAGTTTGGCTGATTTTCCTAAATATAAATAATTTTGGCAAATTTCAGTAAAAAAATTCTTCATTAAATATATAGTTTACTTGATAATCAGAGCAACTACCTGTATACTTAATTATATCCATTATTTAATGGAAAATTATTTCTCTTTCCTTTATAAATATAAACTGCTTTACTGTCACTTTGCATTTTACTGCTTAGTGCCTTTTAATACACACATTTTCTTATTTCAGTGAATACTAAAAGATACAAATTAACAAAGGCTGCTTAATTTTCCCTTGTTTGCTCTTATTTAGACAAGCCAACTCCATGATCCCTTAATACTCTGAGTCACGTGTAGGGAAAGCTTATTAAGCTGATGTTACTGATATTTTACATTTTAGAATAATCTCTAGAGCCAAGAAAAACAAAGTGTTAATGTAATTAAGTTCTTAATTTCAAGTCCAAACATTTTACTACACTATAGTAAGTCCTGCTAATTGAGTAGGTAGCACATATGGAGAAAATAAACCTCTAGGTTTATTCTAGAGAATCCTTCATTCTACTGTTCTCCAGAATTCTACTTAGCCTTTTTTACTTTGACAATCAAAATATTGCAATAGGTAAGAATGATTATACCTATGTTGTTATAATTGGGGTGGCTCAATAATTAGAAATTTTATAATATTTATAAATATGATAAAATAATTATCAAGAGTTCTAGAAATAAGACACACACTGTGAAATGGCAAATACATATGCACACACACACAAACATATGCTCATAATGTATTGTCTACTATTTACATGTTTACTATGCAGCCTGATACCAATTTCCTAACTGCTACAATCAGTTGCTTATTTGAGGAATGAACGTGGTGTTCAAGGCTGTATTCTCTTTAAGATTATGAAAATTCTAATTTATGAGATCTATCTTATTCTGGACTAAACTCTCTGCCCTGACTTCTCTGAGGTTATTTGGCTTCTTTTTTTTTTCATTACTGGATATGAATTGCTGGGCCTTTTTTTGCCTTTTTTATATTCACCCATAAAACAAACTTTATTATTTATGATGCTGAAGCTTCTGACTCTGTAACCTGTTTTCAAGTAATTTATGGCACTGAACTATTTTTAGCATGATAAGTGTTTTAAACCTTGTCTAAAAGTAAGAATCAGAATGTGTTTTAGATCCAAACAAAAAGCAAATCGTTTTAACACCTGGAGGAAGGCAACAATGATCAATGTAATAATTGATTAGAATTGGGGATATTAACACAAACTCATGTTAGCTTAATATAGATACAGGTGGTTATTTATAAAAGTATGTGTGTGTGTGTGTGTGTGTCTGTACATGGGTTAGTATAAATACATATATGTATATTTTTGCTCAGTTTAGAGATGCTAAAAGAAACAATGCCCTTATAGCAACAGCACACCAGGCACAAATTTATTGGTTCCTAATGCCATTCTCCAATAAAAGAAACCAAGGATCCTTGGAGAAACAGCTAATTCTAGGACATGCTAGAAGATCCTGAAGCATTTTATAGTGTTAGAAATAAAGAGTACTCAACACACACACACACACACACACACTTACACACACACACTTATGAGATCAAAGGCCCATAGGAGGCAACTGAAGAAGCTCCCATTTGCCAAAACTGTAACAAGGTGAGAAACAGAGTAGTATTGGATTACAATCCAAATTATATAGTAATACTCAGTAGTATTGTATTATAATCCAAATTATATAGTAAATAAATATCCATTAATCTATACTGATATAAATATATGATTGCATAAGTAAATGTAGAGAAGAGACAAATCTGTCACACAGTAGAATTTCAAATAATTATGTAAATAAGCTTTGTGATGGTTAATTTTGTGTGCCACCTTGACTAAGCTACAAGATGCCCAGATAATTGGTATTACATTATTTGGGTGTGTCTGTAAAGGTGTTTCTGGAAGTTATTAGCATTTGAATCAGGATATTGAATAAAAATTACCCTCACCAATGTGAATGAAAATCATCCATTCCATTGAGGACCTGTATAGACAAAAAGGCAGAAGAAGGACAAATTCTCCCTCATTTGAGCTAGGACATTATCTGCCTTTGGACACTACCTCTTCTGGTTCTCAAGCCTTTGGACTCGAGTCAAGACTTACACCATCACTCCCTCTGCACTCTCCCCTTCACTTCTCAGGCCTTTTTAGTCAGACTGAATTATGCCACCAATTTTCTTGGTATCTGGCTTACAGATGACTTCTAGACTCTATAATTGTGTGAGCCAATTACCATAATAAATCTCATTGTGTGTGTCTATGTGTTTGTGTGTGTATGAGAGTGTGTGTGTGTGTTTATGTGGGGGGTGCGGTGGGTATGTGTATTCTCCCATTGGTTCTGTTTTTTTCTGGAAAACTCTTGACTAATACACTCTGTTCAAGGAGGAGGACATGATTCCCCATTTCTTAGGTGTGGGCTGTGCACAGCAACTTTCTTCCAAAGAATAGTAGTATGCAAAGAGAGATTTAAAAAGCGTAACTTTCCAGAGGAGAAACCTGGCAAATACTACTTCAGCCAGGTGATTAAGGCCAAAATCAAGTCATAAATCATGTTGATAGTGTGTACTCTTGATATGATGTGATGAAAATGACCCACCTCTGAGCTCCTCCTAAAACCTATAACTCCAGTTTTATCATAAGGAAAACATTAGAAAAATTCCAGAGGAGCACATCCCCGCAAACTAGTCAGTAGTTTAAACTTTTAAGATCATAAAGAATAGACTCTTAGAAACTGTCACTGGCAAGAGAGGCCTACAAAATATGATACCTAAATGAAATGTGGTGCCTGGATGGAATCCTAAACAGAAACTGACCTTAGATAAAAACTAAAGAAATCTCAACGTTATCATTAGTTAATGATAATGTATCATTATTGGTTCATTAATTGTAACATATGTACTATAAGAATGTAAGATGGCAATTATAGGGGAAACTGGATGCTGGATATTTGAGAACTCCCTGTATGTTCTTTGAAATTAATCTTTAAATCTATCATTTCTAATTTTATTTATTTGCATCTTCTCTTTTTTCCCATGATTATTCTGGCTAAACTTCTGTCATTTTTAACTTTTCATCAAACCATTTTTTTGTTCCATTTATCTTTTGTGTTGTTTTATTTTTTCATTTCAATTTTATTTATTTCTGCTCTGATCTTTATCATTTCTTTTCTACAAATTTTGGGTTTGATTTGCTCTTGCTTTTCTAGTTCTTTAAGATGCATCGTTAGATTGTTTATTTGAAGTTTTTCCTCTTTTTTCATGCAGACACAGATAGCTATAAACTTTCCTCTGAGTACTGCTTTTGCTGTATGTATACCATGGGTTTTGGTATGTTGTGTTTCCATTATCATGTGTTTCAAGAAATGTTTCAGTTTCTTATTGCTGGTTATTGAGGGCCCAAGGGGTCTTCAGTTAGCAGGTGATGAATGCTGCCGGGACTGAGTCCTTTCCTTCAAGGCAGGAGATTCTCTTCTGGCCCAGGGTGTGTCTAGACATGTCATCTGGGAGCTAGGGCCTGGAACAAGGGCCTCCTGACTCTGACTGGTGCCCTATGCTGCTGTGGCTGAGCTGGTATCCTAGATGCAAGACACAGTCCTCCTCACTCTTCCCTCTCCTCTCCTCAAGTGGGAGTTCTACTGAGATACCATCTGGGGCAGCCAAGGGGCTCTTGGCATCAACCGTCTCCTCAGCCAGGTGGCACAGCTTGGGGTTAGAGGAGGGGTGATGCCAACACCCACTTCGCTGCCCCAGATGGTGTCTCAGTATGTTATGTGTCTTGTCCTGACCCCAGTCCTCTGTCTCTGTGCCTATTTCAGCACTAGGACTCACCTAAAAGTTGCAGTACTTATAGCCCAGACTGTCTTTCAAATTTACTTGGAGACACAGTGTGTTGTGCCACACTGTTCCCTCAGTGGCAAGGTTTGAGGCACTCAGGTTTGAACCACTGGGATTGGAGATCCCTCTCTGACTAGGGCTGGATTAAATATTCCCTCCGTGGACAGGTGCTAGCTGAGTTTGGTCTGGTTTTCCTCTTTGCTCTAACAGGACAACACTGAGTTCATTGCCTCACAGTTGCTGTGTTCTTCCCCCTCGGTGCCCAGAGGAGCTCTCTGCACCATGAAGCTGCTGCTGGGAGTGGGGGAGAAGTGGCATTGGCCATTTAGGATTGTTTTATTTTCATCTCTTCAGCACCTCTTTCAACTATATGAAGTTAAAGCCAGGTACCATGAATACTCACCTGATCTTGGTTCTTATGAAGGTGTTTTTCCCGTGTAGATAGTTGTTAACTTGGTGTCCTTCAGTGGAGAACAATTGGTGGAGCTTTCTATTCTGCCATCTTGCTCCTCCCCTACTGTAAGTGCTTTTAAACAAACAACAAAATACTGTGATGTAAAAATTTTGAGGAGTTTTGGAGACGTAAATTCTTTTTTAAGAGAACCCACAATAATTAGTCAATTTAATTCCAAAAGCAAATACCAAGCAATACCCATTTTAAGGTGCAGCCCAGTTGCAAATGAAAGGCAGAGAGAGGGAAATAGAGATAATTTGCTTCCTTAGCATCAATTCTTCGTTTTCTCAACAGGGGAGATCCAAAAGGGGAGGCAAACATAAAATTGGTTTGGGGAAGAGGTGCCATAGAGGAGAAATATAAAGAGCTATAGTTTATTAATCATGCAAAACCAGGCTGGTAAGTATTATCTGACTCCATGGTCAGTCACTATAACACTGTGAGGAAATATGTTTTTCAGTCAAAAATCCCTAACCTAGATTAATGAATTTAGTTGATTTGAACATTTCCAACTTTTATTTTATGTTTCTATTCTCATTGTATTACTTATTTTTTCTCTTCTGTATCACCTCAAACTCCAATAATGTATGCAAAGATCAAACACATTTTCTGTAGTTCTGTGACCAGCCTACACGGAAATATGTAACCCAAGGAATGTCGGCCTTACCCTGTTTCTCAGATTCTCCTTCAGAATTTATTGAAGTTTAATTTCAAAATTTGTTGGTATTCTTTTGCCATAATTCAACATGGTTTTGACAGTATCCTAATGAAACTAGTGTGTGTGCACATGGAAACTTGCTCACATACACACACATGAAATTGTTTTGGACAATTGGACATATAAAAAAACCTTTTAATAGAAGGGAAATCTATAGCTGCCTCAAAGAATTAGGACAATCATATAATCTCAGTCTAATGTTCAAGGGAGGCCTTTGCTTTACCCCTGTGTTAATTGCTAGAGATTAGCAGTTTCTGGATGCAGCTCTGCATGAAGTTAATTGTACTATTTGGGTATTCTGCCCCTACATACATACACACAGTGTATTTATACACACATGCACACATGTATATTAAAAAGTTAATGTAATGTTAGTTTGCCTTTTGTGGCTCATAAATTAAGGATTCGGGTGCAAAATAGTATTGATAAACCCTTTCTGAATCCCTGAGTATTCCTGTAATCAAGTTTATACATTTAAAAAGAAAATAAAAAAACCTTTTAATTGTATACATATTGTTCTTGGTTGAATTGTCTTCCCCTAAGAGATGTCGAAGTCCGAGTTCTCAGTCCCTGTTAATGGGACCTTATTTGGAAATAGGGTATTTGCAGATGATCGGATTAAGATGAGGTCATTAGTGTGGGCCCTAATCAAGTAAGAGTGTGTCTTCTTGAGAAGAAATTTGGACACAGAGACAGATAATCGTACAGGGAGAATGCCATGTAAAAATGAAGGCAGAGATTGTAGCAATAGAGCTACAGGCCAAGAAATGCCAAACTTGGCAGCAAACCCTCAGAAGCTAGGAGGGAGGCATGGTACAGGTTCTCCCTCAGAGGGCTGAGAAGAAACCACATTTGCTGACTTCTTGCTCTCAGGATTCTGACCTTCACAACTGTAAGACACACACTTCTATTGTTTAAGCCACCAATTTTCTATTGTTTAAGCCACTACTTTGTCACTATAGTTTTAGCAACAAAATAGATTAATGATAAATGTAAGCCAGGAGAGAAAATACAAAATAAATAAGCAAGACCTTGTGGAAATATTTAAGATAAACAGTGTTTATCTTATCCAGTTACACTAATGTAACTGGAATTGTCAGGAGTTGAGGAGGGATGTGACGTTGGGATGACCATACATCCAGGTTTGCTTGGGATATCCATTAATGATGATACATCATCATAGCTTTCAATGGCTTCTTTTTTCATTCTCAGAAGTGTTCTGGTTTAAGTTATAAATTATATGGTTGCCCTTGAGGTCATAATAGGAAGTATAGATCATTCCATGTAAAATCAGAAGTCATAACGGCTTTTAAGGAAGGAGATGAAATGATACAATTTGTGTGTTAGAAGAAATAGTCTATGTGCCATATGGAGAATAGATTAGAGGGGAAAAGGGTGGGAATAGAAAGTTGTGTAATAAGTTTAAAACACTGTTGGCTCACGCTTGTAATCCCAGCACTTTGAGAAGCTGAAATGGGAGGATTGCTTGAGCTCAGGGGTTTGAGACCAGCTTGGGCAACAAGGCAAAACGCCATCTCTCCAAAAAAAAAAATACAACAACAAAAATTAGTCGAGTGTGGTGGTGCACATCTGTGGTCCTAGCTACTTAGGAGGCTGAGACAGGAGGTTTGCTTGAGCTCAGGAGGTAAAGGTTGTAGTGAGCCAAGATCATGCCACTGCATTCCAGCGCAGATAATAGAGTGAGACTCTGTCTCAAAGAAAAAAAAAAAAAAAACCAAAACCCAAAAACATTGTGATCTATTCAATTTTTTTAATGGAATTTTGCTTGTTGCCCGGGCAACAATCTGTGGTGATCTCGGCTCACCGCAACCTCTGCCTCCCGGGTTCAAGTAATTCTCCTGCCTCAGCCTCCCGAGTAGCTGGGATTACAGGCATGCACCACCGTGCCTGGCTAATTTTGTATTTTTAGTAGAGATGGGGTTTTGCCATGTTGGTCAGGTTGGTCTTGAACACCCAACCTCAGGTGATCCACCTGCCTCAGCCTCCTGAAGTGCTGGGATTACAGGTGAGAACCACCGCCCCTGGCCTGATGTATTGTAAAAGAAGTAGAAGCCCCCCTTTCTGCCTCATAGTCGCTAACAATCTGTTTGTTGAAACACAACAATTTTTATTAAAAAGTAAATTTAATTTTATGAAATGACACAAAAGATTATGTGCATCTTCGATTTTCCAAATTTAATGAGTGTCTTTTCAGAACAGAGAACTGTAACAAGAATGGTGGAGAGATATCAAGAAGGTCATTTCCCTTGCTCTTGGGGAGCTTCAAGAATGTATAGTTAGGAGGAATCATTTATATCCATGCACAATTAAATAGGTCCGTTGCAGAGCAACCTGTGAAGAAATCGGGTCAAAATATCAATATGTGTATCCATGTTGAAGTGATGCTGATAAAAAGGAATCAGGTGGAAGGTTCTTTTTTAAAAAAGTAAATTTAAATGTATCATAATAGAAATATTAAGATACTTTTTAAATCACAGTAAGTTATATGGAAACATTTTTTTCTGAAAAAAAATCTGTCTCTCTGGCAGCTCATGCATATATTCACCATCTTGATTTATGAAGTTGGTCATTGCTCTACATTTGGGGGAACAAATCCATGTCAATCTAATGCCTATTAGTGTCTGATTAATTGCCCTTTTTAGAAATACTAACTTATCCAGAGTCAGGACCTCTTCATCCTAGGGACTCTTTAGTTGGTCTGAGACCAAAATTGACTATCCTTTTCTTTGTCACAGTAGAAGTTGTCTCAGTTTACTTCTTTACCTCTTACACCACCCATAGCCCTTTCTCAAAATTCCCCCCAGATCCCTCCTCAATCATTGCTTAATGATGCTCCAGGGAGATTAAGCCACTTTCCCTCTGCCCTGCTGCAAAAAGTATTCAATGAAGTAACTTCAGTATCTTTCTTTATCTGGCCCATTCTGACTTTCTACCTTGCCCTTTGCTTTTTATTTCTGAACATCGAACTTATAGAATGAGCCTCTGATTCCAGCAGTCTCTCTACTCAGGCTGCAAAACTCTAAGCCAGTATTTGATCAAATTGTGTCCCCCCCCCCACTCTAACAGGGGGAAACCTGTGCTTGGTTAACCTGTGCCTTGCTACACATGAAACAAAGTGTCAGAGAACATACAGGCCTTGTGTG
The DNA here is from genome assembly GCF_009828535.3 of Hylobates moloch. NCBI lineage: Eukaryota > Metazoa > Chordata > Mammalia > Primates > Hylobatidae > Hylobates > Hylobates moloch. The sequence goes on from NW_026652284.1 coordinate 63,959,317, forward strand.
TATGCAAACCTCATAGTAATTGAGCAACAAATCAGCTCAAGAATAGCAAAGCATATGTCTTTAAAAATCTAGCATGAGAATTTTCAGTTAGTAGTGAAAATTATAAGAAAAAAATGGAACAGTACCCACATGATCAGAAAATGTTTTCGGGAAAAAGAGTGTGACAGTGAAATCAACTTCAACAGGTCTTCTATTTAATAATTAAAATTTTCCTTACTTCTATTCCCTAATAGGGTATCATCCTCTTTAGGATAGAACTCTTTATACAAAAATCATCTACATCAGTTTGGCACACATTAGTACTTTGGTAGATATGGGTTAAATAAAGGAGAGGAAAGAAATCAAAGAGGAGAGGGGATCATTCCTCACTGCATATTTCCCTGGGCTTTGATAGCTTCCATCCTGACATGTTTCATACAAAAATCCAGAGACCCTAATAAGCTGTAACACAGCACTGGAACCAGGTCTATTTGTTCATCATTGTACTTTTTCCTCCTAATGCGAGACATATACCCAATAAATATTTAGTGAATGAATGAATCTAATATAGATCAGTATAAAGGCAATACATAAATATTAATTATCATGAAAAAATCAAAGGAAAAGAAAGATCTAAATTAAATTTACCTTATTTCACTAACTGAGTTTTTAAAGTATAACTCAATTTATCTGTGAAACATTTAAGCATACAGACTAGGCTTATTGTGTTTTATTCACATTATGAAACATTTATTTACAATTTTTGACAAAAGACTTCAGTTCCATTCCATTCTATATCATGATAAACCAATAATAAAGTATAATGTAACACAGCAGTAAAAATGATGGGCATGATTTATAGTTTTAACAGTTGAATATGGTTTAAAAATAAAATGTATTTATAGACTTTCTCTTTGCAAGAAATGTGCCACTCAAACTAATTAGCCTGCATTGTTTTCCAAAGAGAACCAAAATAATCTTACAACTATAACTTATGTGATAGCTAAATCAAGAATGTATATTCTAAGTTTATTGAGGGAGAGGTTTGTGTCTTATACTTGAAAAGATGATCTCCCACAATTTTCAGCGTATACTTTGTTTCAAACGCAATAAACATTGATGATGCTAAATCAAAGGCAAGAGGATAGCAAGAGTGCCCAGTAATGACTATGTGGCAGATCCCATAATAGGTAGTAGTTCAAATATTTTTGTGGTACCATATCGAACTACTACCATCTGGTCTCCAGAGAAGTTAACCAATGGCAACATTTCATTAGTGATTCTTTATCTGCAATTCCTTTGGAAAATTATTCTCTTTTAATTAAACTTACTTTAATCTGGAATAATTCCTCAGACTTCTTTTGTTTTTCAAGACATTTCAATTATTAGAGCTTACAGAGTAGTTATTGTAAAATGGCTCTCAATATGGGAATGTCTGTTGTTCCTTCATAATTAAATTCAGGTTATGCTTTTTAGGCATAGATAACACCAAAATAGTATTCAGTCCTTTTCAGTAACATAATATTAAAAGCATCATGATGCCATTTGGTTCTATTATTGGTGATGTTACATTTGATCTGTTGGCTAATGTAGCGCCTGCCATGTTTCTTTTCTATGAAGTTACTATTTTCCCTTTGATATCAATAATTAATTTGTAAGATAGATTGAATCTACACAATTATGCTGTATCTCATCAAACTTCTGCCTACTTGTTTTAGTATCTATTAATGATTATCGTTATGCCACTGCGTGGGCATTTAATATATAGAAATGTGTATACAAGACTAAAATTGTGTATCCAACACTAAAAAGTGAGGATTTAAAATAATGGTGAGTACTATAAATAAGAGGTGATAATAATTCCTTTAAAAAATGATTTCATGAGAAAATATGAGACAAATTTAAGTGAGACTTATCTAAGCAGGTGATATAGGAGCTGAGAATTAAATCAACAATGAGTCAATAATACATTAACTGGGAATGGAGATTTCTAAGCACAAAGAACAGCAAGAGTAAAGATTCTATGAAAGGAAGAGATTGGCATCTTTAGCAAATAGAAAGAAGGCCAGTGGATAAATCACAGAAATTACGGAGAAAAGTAGAAGAAGTGATTTGAGATGTAGATAGGCTAGATCATGAGAGGCATTGTAGGTCTTTGTAATAATTATAAATTTTATGCTAAGTGCCATAAAAGGGCATGGGAGCAGATAAGTAACATGGGATATACAATCCGTATTTGTAGATATATATCTATGTATATATACATATACTTACACACATGCAGTCATTACTGTAATCTAACATTAACATATTTTTTGGTAAGTTTTACTAAACTACTCCTAAGTACCTATTATATTATTTGGTTAAGCTTAACCTCAAGAAAAATTTTTTTTTAAATTTAGATATTTGTACCATAACACAACTGTCATCAAGAATAGGCAAATGTGTGTATGATATCTTTAAGCTATAAAGTAGCAGGACAAATTTGCAGAATCAATGTGTACTTAAATAATTAATTATGCAGATATAAGTAATAACAAATGCGTGTTGAAAAATATGCGTAAGAAGAGATAAAAAGACAAAATCTTCAGAAAAATAATTTTAAAAGGCTTTTCGATTTTAGATTTGACAGAGTGTCTTTACTCTCTTTACTGTTCTTATTTGAAGTCTTTCCGGAGACACATATATTACATATGAGTTAATGTCAAAGGAAGAATAATAGGTTCTTACATATCCTAATGCCTATCTCCCTTTCCTGGGTCAGCCAAGGTAAGTCCTTTCTCATTCATCATATGCTTCACACATCTAGGACACAGTTGCTTCACTGTACTATTGGTATTCACTCTTGTCCGGTGATCATATATTTCACAATTAATTGGAGGGATATTATCAGCTTAAGTGAATTTTTAGAACTTCTGGTCTGTTGCACCATCCCAGGAGAATAAGAGGCATGTCATAGGGAATAGATAACTTTGTAATCAATAATAATTGATTTACCATAGTACAATCTTTACAGCATGTAGCAATTACTGAGCATGACCACAAAATAATGTCCTCTTTTCCCACAGTTCCTCCAGCATAAATCAGACAAGAAAGCCTAGAGTTATCATAACTTAGTGTATAAATTAAAAGAAGTCTGGTATTAAAGTTCCATAAAATTATATGGCATAACCTAATATTTTATATATTCAAAAAACTTTCCAAACCAAGGTCAATCTTCAGGAATTTTTACTGTTTTCTTTATAACATGTAACCTGTTTATTATAAAATTGCAAAAAAAATCACACAGCTCAGCAGGATATAACTTAGATTTTACATCCCAAGAGAAAATATGCCAAAGATTTTTCACATCTATAAAAGCTGTTTTTCTAATTAAATATTCTGAACGTTTTATGAAAATTTGACAGCTGAACAAAAAGGGAAAATAAAGAAACATTGCTAAGCATGAATAGGATAATTGTGTAAATCTTTAAAAAAAAAGTATAACCAAAACACCTTATTATTTGACTTATTTTTACTAAACTGGAAAAAAATCATTGTAGGTGATTCTGTGAAGGTTAATCATGCATTGTCAGTAATGCAAAGCTGAGAGAGGCAGGCAGACTCAATTCTAAAAGAAAAATTTAATTTATTGATCTTCAAGTTGGAAAGCTGTCTTGGTTATGTCTACAAATTATTCTTCCATGTTACCAAAAGTAAGACATATCTATACTGTAGGGCAGGAGACCACTGTGTGTGTGTCAACTATATTGCTCTTCTATATTTCCTTGAAATGTTAGTCACCTGAAAAAATAAAAGGCTATGGACCATTCACTGGCTACAGAATACAGACAAAAACATGCCAAGGAAGCAACTCTTCCACTAACTTGTTCAACTCTTCCACTAACTTGTGTAGACTACTTGGAAAACTACTGGATTTGTAATTAAACAGGCTAGGGGCCAGATCCTGATTGTTCAAATAACCAACTGTGCTAGCTTGAACAAATGACTCATCACATAATGTGAGATTCAAAATAAGCACCTCACTGTTTATGATGCAGACTAAATGCAATGATGTATAAAATGTGTTTCCAAGTTACTAGACATCCAATTTAACATTGCCGTCTTGCCTATTTCATTATGCTACATATTTCTCTCACAATAACAAGAGAAACCAAACTCATGAGCTAGTAAATGGTATAGTTGGAAGTTAAACCCAAGCTTTCTAATTAATAATTCCTTGTTTTCCTATATATACTTCCTACCTGCCACATATTCTTTCCAAGGAACATAAGATATAAAATAAATGTAGAGTTTTTGTTTCCTGTTTAATGCCTCTATCCTAAATACATCTTGATATTTCAAATATTGTATTTTTTCTTGAATTAATGTGCAAATAGTTTTCTAAAGAATTTGAGAGCGTTTAAGAGGAAAAAAACACTGATGAGCAATTTAAATGTATTTAAAATAAACTGTGCACTGTGTTTAAAAGTAATTTTATATATTAGAATAAAAAATATATACTCTTTCACTGCAGGCTAACTCAGTGGCAAGAATGAATAAGAACTGTCTTACTCTGATTGTATTAAAAAACTGGTTGCCTGGTTTTATTAATCTAGTTATGTAGCATTTGCTTTTAGAACACAAAGCAAAATGTGTTGTTTATCCTTGAAACTTATCTGAGTTTCAAAACATACCAGAATTACCCCTGACTTTCTGTGATTAAAAAAGGTTGAACACTTGGCCAAAAACACACTTATTTATATTTTATCATGTTCAATTTAAACTTAGTCTTTATAGCATAGCAAAACCCTCTCTAAATCTATCATGGATGAGATTCTCAGTTTTGTAGATATCCCTGAGGCCTAGCTGATGATAAGCTAAACTTTTATTGGCCCACCTTTTCCAGCTATAATCTATGCTTCCTACATGTAGAGAGAATTTCTGGCACAATTAATTGTATCTTGTCTAAAAAAAAAATTCTTTTAGAATATTCAATACAGCTGGAAGCAAGATGTAATGTCACAATGTCAGAAAAGTGATGTTACGGCTTCCTCTGAAATGTATGCAATGTCAGGACTAAAGTTAAAGAGACAGAAAGTTTGAAAATGTTCTTAATAGAGTGCTGTCCCTTCTTGGCTATGTTATTTGCCATTACCTTTTTTCATGCAGAAAGAAAAATGAACTGCTCTTTCTTCACCTTTCAATAAAACTGCTCATGTTTAGAATCACATAGTATAGTTCTATACCAATGGTGTAGTAAATGGCATTGCTTATCGAAGGGCTAATTCCACATGTGGTTATCTAGGTTTTTAGTTTTTGGTTTTTCTGTTGTTTTTATTGTTGTTGGCTTTTGGGCCTATTTTGTGTGTCAAAAAATAGAATAAAAAACTAACAGATTTGTAATAAATTTTCTCTTTCTGAGGGTCACTTCAAAGGGACTGATAAAAAGATTGGAATTCTAAGTTGAGTAAGTTTCTTTGGTTACCTGTGCCACATTTTTAAAAGCACTACAGAGCTTCTTTATACTTAGAAGAACAGAACTTTTTTTCAGGCAAGTAAGGGTATTTTTTCAATACTAGATATCAGAGAAGTAGAATCTTCCCATTCTATGCCTATTATGAAAGACAATTGAATTTAAATTAGCTTTATCTTGGACCATATGCAATGGTGTTTAATTATAGAACTATAAAATATTATTGTTTCATTACCTTTAATTTAAGATTGTAATATTTAATCTCTTCTTATCCATTTTAACACAAAATATAGACAATAAATTTAAGAGAGTAAGATTAGGTAACAAAAATCTGATGAGATAGCAAGATTACCAATACATAGCCTTTTAGAATAATAATTGAACTGAATTTTTTTCTGTCTTACAAGCCTCAGACTTCCACCTGTATGTCCCACAGTTATTAAGCCCAAAATGTTCTGTACCAACTATTTTTTTCTCCCTGATGTTCTCCATTCAAATGACAACCATCTTAATATCCAAACCAGAAACATGAAAGCTCTTCTTTGTTCTTCAATCTACCTCATATTTCATATTTTATCATTAACTAGTCCTCATGAACTTACAGAAAATTAATTAAAGTCATTCTCCCATCTCTTATTTGCTATAATTCCAGTTTTACCACGAATCAACTTAACTGATCTCTTTGCTTTGAATAGTACCCCTCTCAAATCATTCTTCATATAGTCCAGAGATATGGATCTAAAATGTGAACCCAACCAGTCATTTTTCATTAAACAATTCTTACAAGTTTACTCATTGCCTAAAGGCAAATTATATTCTTAACGTCCAGATGTTAATTCATTGGTAGTGTGTCTTCTATCTAGACTTATACCTTATCATCTACCTTCTGCTTAAGTCGTGGTCTGCATAAAATACCTTTCTTTATTGAAGGACTGGTCACCAATTCTTCTTGGATGGAAACCACTATAGTAATAAAGTTCAAGTGCAGTGGTAAATTTAGAGGAAGGTAGATGAGTAGAATTAAAACAGAATATTGAAGAAATACAGAAGAGAGGAAAAAGAGAATCACATTGGTTTTTTTCCAAGACTGTGAACTAGGAAAAGCTGTCATCTCCTTCCGCAAAATGACTCTGATAAATTGTTGAAACAAAGTTGGTGTGGATATGAAGGAGATAATAAACACTTTGAAAAAAATCTAAGAAGGGTACTTGAAATGATGTTGGGTGAATAACGTAGCCTGGAAGGGAGGGTGGTTGGAGGTGGGAAGAAAAGGGTAAATTGAGAGAAATGGATTTAGTTATGCTTTTCCTCTTCATTGAATAAGATAATCATTAATTTACTATTCATCAAAGAAATTACCTTCTCTAAAGAATTGCTTTTGTCTTCAATGATTTATATATACATCCTTACTTATTTTTTGTCAAAGAAATTACATATAACTGACATCCTAGATCTAAAGTGCTGGTAAAGAGGATGGTCAGCATCAGAGCAGTACAAAATTTTAATGACATAAGAAATTCATAAATACAGCTGAGAACTGATCTATTGCCTCAAAACTCTGTTAGGCTTCCATCAATGATTAATTACTGGGTCAATTGTCCTCCCACTGTAAACAGCTAGAAAACAAAATATATTATGCAATGGGTTCAGACATGGAGTAACAAGCAGTGGAGGTTTCTGATCCCTGGAAGAAAGGATCTCTGAGAGAAGAGTCCTACAACAGCCCCAGAGAAATGCCTGAAGGCATGTTTTATACTACTGCACACAGGGGTGGGACCAAACAGAAACTAGTAACCTCACTCAAGTAAGGAGACAGATACGTGGATTTCGAGAGGCTGGGGTCACTAAAACTTGTTGGGCAAAGCAATGGTGAGGAGAAGGCTGCATTGAGAAAGAAAGATAGAAACATCTGCAAAGGAATACCCTCAAGTCTTTAGCTGTGTAGTGATCTTACATGCTTAAGAGACTAGTTGAAACCAAGGAAAGACTACTAAAACACATTAGGTCCAATAATTCTTAAAGCTCACAAGAACTGGAAATAGTCAGGGTTCTCAATAGCCAGAGTAAAGAGAACTGAGAATTTAGAAGACTTTGGATACATTTCTCAGAAGGATATTGCCTTATTAGTGGAACTAAAGTAGTCCCAGAATATATGCTACTCTGGATCAGTCACACTAAAACTTGTAAGAAAAGCTCAAAAAGATCAAACTAATCTGTGAGTTACTTAACTACACGTGAGATGAAAACCCAGTGCTATTTATAAAATACCTATAAATCAAGTACCTCTGAATATAAAATGTATAATTTCTGGTACTCAATTTTAAAATGATTATGCATACAGAGAAGTAGATAATCATTGTCCTTAAACAAGAGTAAAACTGCTTAATATAAACAGACACATAAATATGAGAGATAATGAATTTAGTAGATAAGAGCCTTAAATAGTAGAAAAGGATCGTAAATAGTAGATTGAAACATTATAGTATTGCTTATTTCTCTTAACGTAAAGTTCTCCAGTTTCATCCATGTTGTTGCAAATGACAGTATCTCATGATTTTTTATAGTACTCCATTGTGTATAAATTAAATAAGCCAGTCACAAAAAGATGAACTTCACATATTCTCACTTATTTGTGGGAAGTAAGAATTAAAACAATTTAACTTGTGGAGGGAGGAGTGGAATGATAGTTACCAGAGGCTCGGTGTGTGTGTGGTGGGGGGAGGGTGCGGGGACAGGAGGTAATGTAGGGATGGTTAATGGGTACAAAAATACGGTTAGATAGAATGAATAAGATCTAGTATTTGATAGCATAACAAGGTGACAACAGTCAAAGTAATTTATTGTACATTAAAAAATAACTAAAAAAGGATAATTGGATCATTTGTAACACAAAGAAATGATAAAAATTTAAGGTGACAGATACCCCATTTACTCTGATGTGATTATTGTTCATTCTATTCCTTATACAAATATCCATGGCTCATAAATATGTATACCTACTATGTACCCACAAAAATTAAAAACTAAAAAAAATACTGCTGCACACAAGGCTTGGCATAATATAAGCACCCAATAAGTGTTAATTCCTTTTCTGTGACATGAAATCTCTAAATTAAAAAAGAAGATGGCCAAACAGAAACAGCTCCAGTCTGAAGCTCCCAGCGTGATCGACACAGAAGATGAGTGATTTCTGCATTTCCAGCTGAGGTACCTGCTTTATCTCACTGGGACTGGTTGGACAGTGGATGCAGTCCACAGAGGGTGAGCTGAAGCAGGGCGGGGTGTCGCCTCACCCAGGAAGTGCAAGGGGTGGGGGATTTCCCTTTCTTAGACAAGGGAAGCCATGACAGACTACCTGGAAAAACAGGGCACTCCCGGCCAAATGCTGCACTTTTCCCAAGGTCTTAGCAACCGGCAGACAAGGTGATTCTCTCCCATGCCTGGCTCAGCGGCTCCCATGCCCACAGAGCCTTGCTCACTGCTAGCACAGCAGTCTGAGATTGATCTGTGAGGCAGGAACGTGGCTGAAGGAGGGACATCTGCTATTGCTGAGGCTTGAGTAGGTAAACAAAGTGGCTGGGAAGCTCAAAGAGGGCAAAGCCCACCGCAGCTCAACAAGGTCTACTGCCTCTAGTCCTCTGTGGGCAGGGCATAGCTGAACAAAAGGCAACAGACAACTTCTGCAGACTTAAACATCCCTGTCTGACAGCTCTGAAGAGAGCAGTGGTCCTCCCAGCATGGCATTTGAGCTCTGAGAAAGACTGCCTACTCAAGTGGGGCACTGACCCCATGTAGCCTAACTGGGAGACACATCCCAGTAGGGGCCAACAGACACCTCATATAGGCAGCTGCCCCTCTGGGTCAAAGCTTCCAGAGGAAGGATCAGGCAGCAATATTTGGTGTTCTGCAATATTTGCTGTTCTGCAGCCTCTGCTGGTGATACCCAGGCAAACAGGGTCTGGAATGGAACATGAGCAAACTCCAACAGACCTGCAGCTGAGGGACCTGACTGTTAGAAGGAAAACTAACAAACAGAAAGGCATAGCATCAACATCAACAAAAAGGTCATCTATACCAAAAGCCCATCTGCAGGTCACCAACATCAATGACCAAAGGTAGATAAAACCAGAAAGATGGGGAGAAACCAGAGCAAAAAGCTGAAAATTCTAAAAATCAGAGTGCCTCTTCTCCTAAGAATTGCAGCTCCTCACCAGGAATGGAACAAAGCTGGACTGAGAATGACTTTGATGAGTTGACAGAAGTAGGCTTCAGAAGGTATGTAATAACAAACTTCTCCGAGCTAAAGGAGGATGTTCAAACCCATCACAAGGAAGCTAAAAACCTTGGAAAGAGATTAGATGAATGGCTAACTAGAATAAATAGTGTACGAAAGACCTTAAATGGCCTGATGGAGCTGAAAACCATGGCACAAGAACTTCATGATGCATGCACAAGCTTCAATAGCCGATTCGATCAAGTGTAAGAAAGGGTATCAGTGATTGAACATCAAATTAATGAAATAAAGTGAGAAGACAAGGTTAGGGAAAAAAAGAGTAAAAAGAAATAAACAAAGCCCCCAAGAAATATAGGACTATGTGAAAATACCAAATCTATGTCTGATTGGTGTACGTGAAATTGATGGGGAGAATGGAACCAAGTTGGAAAACACTCTTCAGGATGCTATCCAGGAGAACTTCCCCAACCTAGTAACGCAGGCCAACATTCAAATTCAGGAAATACAGAGAACACCAAAAAGATAATCCTCAAGAAGATCAACCCCAAGACACATAGTTGTCAGTTTCACCAAGGTTGAAATGAAGGAAAAAGTGTTAAGGGCAGCCAGAAAGGAAGGTTGAGTTACACACAAAGGGAAGCCCATCAGAATAACAGCGGATCTCTCAGCGGAAACTCTACAAGCCAGAAGAGAGTGGGGGCCAATATTCAACATTCTTAAAGAACAGAATTTTCCACCCAAAATCTCATATCCAGCCAAAGTAAGCATCATAAATGAAGGAGAAATACAATCCTTTACAGACAAGCAAATGCTGAGAGATTTTGTCACCACCAGGCCTGCCTTACAAGATCTCCTGAAGGAAGCAATAAACATGGAAAGAAACAACGGGTACCAGACACCACAAAAACATGCCAAATTGTAAAGACCATCGATGCTATGAAGAAGCTGCATCAATTAATGGGCAAAATAAACAGCAAACATCATAATGACAGGATCAAATTCACACATAACAATATTAACCTTAAATATAAATGGGCTAAATGCCCTAATTAAAAGACACAGAATGGCAAATTGGATAAAGAGTCAAGACCCATCAGTATACTATATTCAGGAGACCCATCTCACATGCAAAGATGAACATAGGCTCAAAATAAAGGGATGGAAGAAGATCTACCAAGCAAATAGAAAGAAAAAAAAAAAGCATGGGTTGTAATCCTAGTCTCTGATAAAACAGACTTTAAACCAACAAAGATCAAAAGAGACAAAGATGGCCATTACATAATGATAAAGAGATCAGTTCAAAAAGAAAAGCTAACTATCGTAAATATATATGCACCTAATACAGGAGCACCTGGATTCATAAAGCAAGTCCCAAGAGACCTAAAAAGAGACTTAGAATCCCACAGAATAACAATGGGAGATTTTAACACCCCACTGTCAATATTAGACAGATCAACGAGACAGAGTGTTAACAAGGATATCCAGGACCTGAACTCAGCTCTGCAACAAGCAAACCTAATAGACATCTACAGAACTCTTCACCCCAAATCAACAGAATATACATTCTTCTCAGCACTACATCACACTTATTCTAAAATTGACCATATAATTGGAAGTAAAGCACTCCTCAGCAAATGTAAAAGAACAGAAATCATAACAAACTGTCTCTCAGACCACAGTGCAATCAAATTAGAGCTCAGGATTAAGAAACTCACTCAAAACCACGTAACTACATGGAAACAGAACAACTTGCTCCTGAATGACTACTGGGTAAATAAAAAAATGAAGGCAGAAATAAAGATGTTCTTTGAAACCAATGAGACCAAAGGCACAACATACCAAAATCTTTGGGACACATGTAAAGCAGTGTGTAAGGGGAGATTTATAGCACCAAATGCCCTCAAGGGAAAGCAGGAAAGATCTAAAACTGACATAAACATCTCTATGCAAATAAAGTAGAAAATATAGAAGAAATGGATAAATTCCTGGACACATACACCCTCCCAAGACTAAACCAGGAAGAAGTTGAATCCCAGAGTAGACCAATAACAGGCTCTGAAATTGTGGCAATAATTGATAGCCTACCAAGCAAAAAAAGTCCAGGACCAGATAGATTCATAGCCAAATTCTACCAGAGGTACAAAAGGAGCTGGTACCATTCCTTTTGAAACTATTCCAATCAATAGAAAAAGAGGGAATCCTCCCTAACTCATTTTATTAGGCCAGAATCGTCCTGATACCAAAGCCTGGCAGAGACACAACAAAAAAAGAGAATTTTAGACCAATATCCCTGATGAAGATCGATGCAAAAATCTTCAGTAAAATACTGGCAAACCAAATCCAGCAGCACATCAAAAAGCTTATCCACCACGATCAAGTTGGCTTCTTTCCTGGAATGCAAGGCTGGTACAACATACACAAATCAATAAACGTAATAGATCACATAAACAGAACCAAAGACAAAAACCACATGATTATCTCAATAGATGCAGGAAAGCCTTCGACAAAATTCAACAACCCTTCATGCTAAAAACGCTCAATAAATTAGGTATTGATGGGACGTATCTCAAAATAATAAGATCTGTTTATTACAAACCCACAGCCAAATCATGCTGAATGGGCAAAAACTGGAAGCATTCCTTTTGAAAACTGGCACAAGACAAGGATGCTATCTCTCACCACTCCTATTCAACACAGTGTTGGAAGTTGTGGCCAGGGCAATCAGGCAAGAGAAAGAAATAAAGGGTATTCCTTTAGGAAATGAGGAAGTCAAATTGCTCCTGTTTGCAGATAACATGATTGCATAATTAGAAAATGCCATCATCTCAGCCCAAAATCTCTTTAAGCTGATAAGCAACTTCAGCAAATTCTAAGGATATAAAATCAATGTACAAAAATCACAAGCATTCCTATACACAATTAACAGACCAACAGAGAGCCAAATCATGAGTGAACTCCCATCCATAATTGCTACAAAGAGGATAAAATACTTAGGAATCCAACTTACAAGGGATGAGAAAGACCTCTTCAAGGAGAACTACAAAGCACTGCTCAACAAAATAAAAGAGGACAAAAACAAATGGAAGAATATTCCATGCTCATGGATAGGAAGAATCAATATCGTGAAAAATTCAATGCCATCTCCATCAAGCTACCAATGACTTTCTTCACAGAATTGGAAAAAACTACTTTAAAGTTCATATGGAACCAAAAAAGAGCCCCTATAGCCAACATGATCCTAAGCAAAATGAACAAAGTTGGAGGCATCACACTACCTGACTTCAAACTATACTGCAAGGCTATAGTAACCAAAACAGCATGGCACTGGTACCAAAACAGAGATATAGACCCATGGAAGAGAACAGAACCCACAGAAATAACACCACACATCTACAACCATCTGATCTTTGAAAAACCTGACAAAAACAAGAAATGGGGAAAGGGTCCTCTATTTAATAAATGGTGCTGGGAAAACTGGCTAGCCATATGTAGAAAGCTGAAACTGGATCCCTTCCTTACGCCTTATACAAAAATTAATTCAAGATGGATTAAAGACTTAAATTTTAGACCTAAAACTATAAAATCTCTAGAAGAAAACCTAGGCAGTACCATTCAGGACATAGGCACGGGCAAGGACTTCATGACTAAAACCCCAAAAGCAATGGCAACAAAAGCCAAAATAGATAAATCTGATCTAATTAAACTAAAGAACTTCTGCATAGCAAAAGAAACTACCATCAGAGTGAACGGGCAACCTACAGAATGGGAGAAAATTTTTGCAATCTACCCATCTGTCAAAGGGCTAATATCTAGGATCTACAAAGAACTCAGACACATTTACAAGAAAAGAACAAATAACCCTATCAAAAAGTGGGCAAAGCATATGAACAGACACTTCTCAAAAGACGACATCTATGCAGCCAACAGACACATGAAAAAATGCTCATCATCACTGGTCATCAGAGAAATGCAAATCAAAACCACAATGAGATACCATCTGACACCAGTTAGAATGGCAATCATTAAAAAGTCAGGAAACAACAGAAGCTAGAGAGGATGTGGAGAAATAGGAACACTTTTACACTGTTGGTGGGAGTGTAAATTAGTTCAACTACTGTGGAACACAGTGTGGCTATTCCTCAAGGTTCTAGAACTAGAATTACCACTTGACCCAGCCATCCCATTACTGGGTATATACCCAAAGGATTATAAATCATGCTGCTATAAAGACACATGTACACATATGTTTATTGCACCACTATTGACAATAGCAAAGAGTTGGAACCAACACAAATGTTCAACAATGATAGACTAGATTAAGAAAATGTGTCACATATACACCATGGAATACTATGCAGCCATAAAAAGGATAAGTTTATGTCCTTTGCAGAGACATGGATGAAGCTGGAAACCATCATTCTCAGCAAACTATCTCAAGGACAGAAAACCAAACACTGTATGTCCTCACTCATAGGTGGGAATTGAACAATGAGAACACTTGACATAGGGAGAGGAACATCACACACCAGGGCCTGTCGGGAGGTGGGGGTCTCGGGGAGGGATAACATTAGGAGAAATACCTCATGTAAATGATGAGTTGATGGGTGCGGCAAACCAACATGGCACATGTGTACCTATGTATCAAACCTGCACATTGTGCACATTGTACCCTAGAACTTAAAGTATAATAATAAAAAATAAAATCTCTAAATTACCTGCCAAGTGCTTTTGTGTTTAGTCATTCAGTAAACAAATATTAACTAAACACACACACACACACACACACACACACACAATTCTACACCAAAAGGAAAAATCCTACCTACACAAAAAATACTACTCTTCACCCAAGAAACTGTCTATATGTAAAAATCTTAGCTCTCAACTGCTGGTGGGCTTGTGAGGTTGGAGGAAAAATATCTATCAGCATAAAGATTTACTGAAAGTGGAGGCATTGATGAGGATAGTAGTTGAAAAATTGGAAAAAAAATGTAAAATGCAGTCTGTACAAAATACACTCGAGGAGGTTAACAGAAGATTAGTCTGAATAGTAAAAGATCACTGAGCATAAAGCATGGCAATAGAACTTATTCAAAATAAAGCTCAGGATTAAAAAAGCTAAAGAAATACAAACAGAGACTTAGATGTGCGGCAATATGAAGTGTTGTATGTGTACTCGAAGGCTCAAATGGAGGGGATTGCAGGAAAAATATTTTAGGACTGATGACTAATATTTTCCCCAGCTTGACAAAATTATAACTTCACAAATGTAAGTTCAACAAACCCAAAAAGAAGAAATTTAAATAATTTAAAACCAAGGGACAACAAAGTAAAATTGCTTAAAATCAGTTATAAGAAAAATCTTAAAAACAGCCGGAGGAAATAATATCATATTGCATGAAAAGGTACAAATGTAAGAATTACAGTATATTTTTTATTAGAGTCTGTGCAAGCAGAAGACAATGAAATAGGATCACTAAAATACTACTAATTTAAAAAAAAACAGGATTAAAAGCAGTAATAAAAAAATTGCCAAGCTCAAATTCTACACTCAAAGAAAACGAATTTTGAAATTAATGCCAAAATCCTCAGATTTAACTGCCTTTTCCAGATTCTGCTCCTTTTAAAGTTTTCTGGATGAGATATTTTAATTGAAGTATGTGTCTAAGTTGACAACCAAAGGGAATGATTAATAGTAGTTTTGTGGTGCTCAAAGCTCTCTATCCTAGGCTTCATACCGTTTACTCTTCTCAAACCACTGGATTAGTAGAGATCAGGACCTTGTATAAATTTTTCCCCACAAGACGCACTACTGAGCCAAGTAGATGATCACCAGAGAAAAATAAACTTAGAGGTCAAATAAATAGATATTTGAAGAATATAACTACTTCAAATAATAGTTCAAAAGAAAAAAAAAAACAATACAATGGAGAACATATATCAAGTCAACCAAAAATAATGGAAAGGACAGATCTAGAACTAGAAATAAACATAATAAAATTTTAAATAAATAAGGGAGGCTGTTAGCAGTATCCAACAAGAATAAGAAATAATTAAAAAGCATCAAGATAACACAATACGGAAAGTTATTTAAAATAAAGTACCACACAGATGAGTCAAAGAGTAGTATAAATATGTAAGAAACAAATCAGCAAGGTAAGTGGTCAAACAGGAATGTTAAAAAAGGTGACAGAAAGGGATAAAGTATAATATATATTTAAAAAGTAGAAGATATAAAAAATAAAGTATCCATTTTGGGGTCAAAAACAACCTAGAAGAGGAGGAGAGGGAGAGGAACATAAAGAATTAATTATATTTGAAAAGTAATTGTGTCAACTACCAGAAATAATCAAAAACAAGATTTTAAGAAAGATAACACTGGTTAAAATAAGAGATTGCATGATTAATTCCTTAATCATATGGCTAAAGGATCACAAGTAAACAAGTAATGGAAAAGAACTATGTCTTATGACATTTTTGAAATTTCATGTATTGCAATCATTTAACAAATGATATAATGACTTACCAGTACAGTATATTTTTAAAAAGTGTTATCTGCTATGCATATATTTCTAAAGGTACATTGCTGCATATATATGAATATTTAGGTATTTATCATGTTTTCCCTTGATAGGAAAATTGTCGTACTCAAATACTGTGAAGCAGACAGAGATTAATTATTGAGGTCTAAGAAAATTGAAAAACTGCCTGTCATTTCTAGTGCCTTACACAATGTTTGGGATAGTCACATATGTTTTATACTTATATAAATATTTAGAAAAATATATGAGATAAATAATCATAGTTTCAAAACATTGCTTATTGAATGTCTGCATGACAGCAAAGCATTAGACACTTAGGTTAGTGGGTTTGATATTGTATTGGGATTGTATTCTAACATTTTAAAAGCCATAAAAGTTATGCTCATAATTTAGGTTCACTTACAAACAATTCTACTATACATTGTCCTGATTCAAGATTTCATAGTATAAAAGCTATACCATTCCTGTATTTTAAAAGCATAATGTTACTGTTACACATTCCTTAATAAATATTTTTCCCACTAAATATTGTAACCTTTTATAGAAAGCCCACAAAGTTGATTTGTTTTTTTCTAAAATAAAATTAGTCTACATGTCTCCAGATAATAATTACATCACAAATTTCTGGAAGATACATTATTTCTCTTCCTTTTCTTCTCTTTATTTACTTCTGTATTAGACTAATATTTCCAATAGTATATTAAGCTTTCTTTTAAATTTTTTCTGTCACAGTTTGGAGACAATATATATTTGGTATATGGGGATGGGTAGGAAATAGTGACGTGAGAAGAATTTGTGATACAGAAGAAGGTGAAAGTGTGTCTGGAATTGGTGGGTTCTTGGTCTCACTGACATCAAGAATGAAGCCGCGGACCCTCGCGGTGAGTGTTACAGTTCTTAAAGATGGTGTGTCCAGAGTTTGTTCCTTCTGATGTTCCGATATTTTCAGAGTTTCTTCCTTCTGGTGGGTTCGTGGTCTCACTGGCCTCAGGAGTGAAGCTACAGACCTTTGCAGTGAGTGTTACAGCTCCTAAAGGCAGTGCAAACCCAAAAAGTGAGCAGCAGCAAGACTTATTGCAAAGAGCAAAAAACCAAAGCTTCCACAGTGTGGAAGGGGACATGAGTGGGTTGCCGCTGCTGCCTCGGGCAGCCTGCTTTTATTCCCTTATCTGACCCCACCCACATCCTGCTGATTGGCCCATTTTACAGAGAGCTGGTTGGTCCGTTTTACAGAGAGCTGATTGGTCCATTTTGACAAGGTGCTGATTGGTGCATTTACAAACCTTGAGATAGACCCAGAGTGCTGACTGGTGTATTTAGAATCCTCTAGCTAGACATAAAAGTTCTCCAAGTCCCCACTAGATTAGCTAGACAGAGAGCACTGATTGGTGCATTTACAAACCTTGAGCTAGACACAGGGTGCTGATTGGTGTGTTTATAAACCTTGAGCTAGACACAGAGTGCTGATGGGTGCATTTACAAACCTTTAGTTAGACACAGGGTGCTGAATGGTGCATTTACAATCCTTTAGCTAGACATAAAATTTCTCCAAGTCCCCACCAGATTAGCTAGATACAGAGTGCTGATTGGTGCATCCATGAACCCTGATCTAGACACAGAGTGCTGATTGGTGCATTTACAATCCTTTAGCTAGACATAAAAGTTCTCCAAGTCCCCACCAGATTAGCTAGATACAGAGTGCTGATTGGTGCATCCACGAACCCCGATCTAGACACAGAGTGCTGATTGGTGCATATACAACCCTCCGGCTAGACATAAAATTCTCCAAGTCCCCACCCAACTCAGGAGCCCAGCTGGCTTCGCCTAGTGGATCCTGCACCAGGGTTGTGGGCAGAGCTGCCCACCAGTCCCGTGCTGTGCGCTTGCACTCCTCAGCCCTTGGGTGGTCGATGGGACTGGGCACTGCGGAGCAGGGGGCGGCACCTGTTGGGGAGGCTTGGGCCACGCGGGAGCCCACAGCCAGGAGGCTCAGGCATGGTGGGCTGCAGGTCCTGAGCCCTGCCCCGTGGGGAGGTGGCTGAGGCCCGCCGAGAATTCAAGCATGGCACAGGCAGGCCGGCAGTGCTGGGGGACCCGGGGACCTCTGCAGCTGCTGGCCTGGGTGCTAAGCCCCTCACTGCCCAGGGCTGGCAGTGAAATTGTACTGGCCCACAAACGCCATGCACAGCCCTGGTTCCCATCCGTGCCTCTCCCTTCATACCTTCCTGCAAGCAGTGGGAGCCAGCTCCAGCCTTGGCCAAACCGGAGAGGGGCTCCCACAGTGCAGCAGTGGGCTGAAGGGCACCTCAAGCGTGGCCAGAGCAGACGCGGAGACTGAGGAGGTGCTGTGGGCGAGTGAGGGCTGCTAGCACGTTGTCACCTCTCAAAGGGATACCAACTTTACCTGCTAAAGAGTAGACAGAGTTAAAGTAGTAAATTCAGAAAAAACTGCAGAAGTAAAGAAGAAGTAAACTTAGAAGAAACTTAAAATATAAGAAAAGGAAGAAATAGACTTGAGGTGAGAAAGACAAAAGAAATAGAAATTCTTCCAAGTTTAGATGTGGATTATATTCTTTTCCCAGGATAGTAAAGATATTTCAAGATATCAGGAAATGTGGCTAGGTTGAATTAAAGATCTTGGTCCAGCTGCACTGGGCATGCTCCACTCTGTTGGCCCTGGTAAAAGGATATGGTCTTCTAATAATTGATATATAATGAGGAAAATCACATGAAATTAAATGAACATTATGTTTTCTGAATAAATATTTCAAAATAAACGGGTTTCCATGTTTTAGAGAAGAAAACAGAAAATGTCTGCATCCTGTTGACTTGCTTCTTGTAGCACTGACTGTCATTAGCATGATGTAATACATCTTTTTAGTAATTAAAGCCAGTTATTATTAGTCTAATTCATGGCTGCTTGAAATGGAATTCCAGAAATCCGGAAGCACAAATGAGAAAAACAGAAATCCTTGTTCCTTGTCTCTAGGTAGAAGAGTCAGAGCCATCCATGAGTCAGCTGCTTGATTTGCTCTTTGTGCCACTATCATCTCCTTGCATTTAGGGCCACTTAGAGGTGAGGAAAAGAAAAGGATTCAACATATAGCATATTGGTTTTTATTATATATGTTATTCAGAATTTCTCTATAAAACTGTTTCCAAAATAATAAAAGCAACTAAAAAATTAGTAAATGAAATATATCATGCTTGCCTGCTTCCTCCCAAACATATCACATCAATTAATTACTTTTTACTGATGAAAATAATCTAACTTCCAATAAGGCAACACTTTCAGTTCCTCAGGGTAAAAAGAAGTTCTTAATTTTTTAAATGCTATAATTTGGAGCATGATAGGAAGTACAGAGAATTGGAGATAATGCTACTTAACTACATTATTTTCTTTCAATGTAAGTAAGATTTCATTACGCAGAATTTCAAACCCATCAATCACAAGTAAAAAATTCAGTTACAACTGAAGTGTTTATCATATTTTAAACTCATATAAACTTGAGGGACAATGTGAATGGTAGTTATTGAAGCAGTTTAAAAGATTACACTTTGTCAAAGAACATAAGCATTAAGTTTGTATTTTCATTGTGCATAACAAATGTTATAAAATACTCTTTGAAATAAATAAGTGACAGGGATAATCCTTGTACTTAATCTTTAAAAAAATAGTTTTCATTTGGCTCATGTTAAGAAATATGAATGTAAGCTATACTTACCATTTATTATGAGTCAGTCACCAACCAGGATGTGAAAAATATTCTCCCATAAAATAAAATGACTATTCCATTCTGTTTGTGAAAAGGTAATTTGATTTAAAAAACTATAAATACATATTTTGTTTGAAGGATCTTTGCTGTCAAGAGAAAATAAAACATTTGTCTTCAGTCCAACATAAGAAATTAACAGAAAATCTTTAACACTTTCAATAATATGGTGCATGTCTGTTTCCTGAAAAAAATCTTTTGATGAAAGATGAGATTTGCATGTATGAAATTTCATATCTCTTATAAAGTGACTGTAAATTATATTCTTAAAATTCTTAGTGGGAAAACAAACACACACATTGTTTAAAGTTATTTTCAGTACATATTCCCTATTAGCAACAAGTATATGTACTTTTTATTGATTTCACTTATTGTCTATGGGAGTATGAGATGGAGAATTTAGGAACTTTAACACTTCTTAATGTAGATATTTAGCCTTTTAAGGCCAAGTATACAACTGGTTTTAAACATCACTACCTTCTTTCTCTCACCTTTTAGCTCGAAACAAGTTCCAATTCTCTCAGGTATAATTCCAAAATCATTCTATTCTGTCTGGCTTAAGATCACCTTACCCATTACTTCCAATTTACTTCCAAATTTATTGAAATATGTAATATGTATTCACTTTTTCATTTCTCATCTTTCAGTTGCTTCAGTATCAAGGTAGTCCCTGACTCTCCATTGAAACATCTTTTACTGTCTGACAAAATGTTCTATTTGCTGAATCTCATGGCCCTTTCCTGTTTATACTCTTCTGTATCTTCGAATATCAAGCATCCATTCATTCTGGATCAACTCTTCTTTTGCCTCATGGCAACATTATCTCTGTCTTACAGTTCCTCATAGTGTCTATAACATTTAATATCCTTTACTGGTTTATTTTTGTTCGTTCATGTCAAGTAATCTAGTTCTTTTTCCAAACATTTTATTTGAGACCAAATCATACCCTAGCCTCATGTTCTATTGGTACATCTCTGAGTGTTATATGAGGTTTCCACGACAGTGCTAAAAGCCCCACAACACTTCTTCCTGCTGGTTTGAAACAGAACCTGAGGCTTCTTCGCTCAAGAGAAGCAAATAAATTAAAATTGAGACAGGAGAAAAAAGGGCTACATTCTACTAACAATGTTTCTGTTTCCAGAATCTCCTTGCTTTACCCAGGTGAGAGTTCTACAGCTCACTCTTCCTTCCTTTCCTTCCTTCTCTTCCTTCCCTTCCCCTCCCTCCCTCCGTCCCTTCCTTCCTTCTTTCCTTCCCTCCCTCCCTCCCCTCCTTCTTTCCTTCCCTCCCTCCCTCCCTTCCTTCTTTCCTTCCTTCCTTCCTTCTTTCCTTCCTTCCTTCCTTCCTTCCTTCCTTCCTTCCTTCCTTCCTTCCTTCCTTCCCTCTCTCTCTCTCTTTCTTTCTCTTTCTTTCCTTCTTTCTCTATCTCTCTCTTTTGTTTCTTTTCTTTCTTTTCCTTCCTTCCTTCTTTTCTTCTCTTTCTTTCTTTCTTTCTTTCTTTCTTTCTTTCTTTCTTTCTTTCTTTCTTTCTCTCTCTCTGTCTTCTTTTTCTTTCTTTCTTCTTTTTTTAAACAGAGTCTTTCTCTGTTGCTCAGGCTGGAGTGCAGTGGCACGATCTCAGCTCACTGCAGCCTCCATCTCCAGGTTCAGGGGATTATCTTGCCTCAGCCTCCCAAGTAGCTGGGATTACAAGCGTGTGTCACCACCCCAGCTAATTTTTGTATTTTTAGTAGAGGCGGTGTTCCATCAACTTGGCCAGGCTAGTCTCAAACTCCTGACCTCAAGTGATCTCCCCGCCTTGGTCTTCTAAAGTGCTGGGATTACAGGCATGAGCCATGGACCTTGGCCCCAATTCTTTTTTTGACAAATCTCTTAACTATTCTATATCCTTCATACAGCTTCTAGGAATCTATTATTTTAAAAATATATAAAAAACGAGGAAAAAGAAAATATGAATCCTGTCACCTTCTATTCCTCCTCTCAAAGCCTTGAATCAGTTGCTACTAATAAAATAATAGAGATAGAAAATGGCGATTAAGTTTCAAGACACAGAACTTAATCTCTTAATCCTTATTCATCTTAGATATTTATTTTCCCATCTTTTCCAGCATGTCTTCTCGTAGCTTATGCTCTCCAACTTGTTCCATGATGATTTTTTCCTTATAGAGCTAACTCTTTTTCTTCTATTCAATCTGGAAAGTCTCCCATAAAAACCTGGCTCATCTTTTACTCTCCTTATCCCTGCAGGAAAGCATTAACCACACACATTCCTAAGTGCTCTGTCAGTATTCTTTTCCATTTAGGTATTAAATACATGCTTAATGAAATAATGAATAAATGAAACCAAACTTAAAGCAAATAGACATGGCATTTTGAGTAGGAGAGTAGTTTAATATAGAAATAATTTAATATAGAAATTGACTGCCATTACATTTTCTAGGTGGGGCTATAAACAATACTTCTCCAATTCTCTTTAAAAGTAGTCACCACACATGACTCACATATAATTCAAAAGTGTCAAAGTAAAGCACTATGGATGTTTTATTCTTTGACATATCAGGTTTCATGAGGTGATGATTATTGACAAAATATTTAAGCAAATGCACTCAACTTTCTGACATGTTGGATTAATAGTAATCAAAATCTAAAGTAAACATTTATCAGATATGAACTTTTTTTAATGACTCATTTATTTGTAAAATAAAATAAAATCTTTAGTGAGTATATAATTTTGCTGTGCAGGGAACTGTTTCTTCAATAGCCAATACTTGTAGGTAGATTATTAACCTTTAAAAATAGTGATATTTTTTAGTTATAAACAAAAAACAGAAGTATATCTGAATAGACATTACAATAAAGAGGCATCTTTTACTTTCATATGTTGTTACTTTAGGAAAACATTTAGTTATTCTTTCTCTTGCCAAGAGATTAGAAGACATCATTAAATACTTTATTGAGCTCCAGAAGGTGTCAACTCAGCAATATTTTTGCTGAGCCATCCAAATACACACAGCTAAAAGCATTAATTTTCTGTTAAAAGTATCCTGAAAGCTGTGCTCTTTCAGAAACAGAAGCAAAGTCAGCTGAAAAAGTACAGTCAAATTCACCTGTAAGTGGAAATACATTTTAAAAAATCAATTTTGAGTAAAGTGTTGTTATTTATTATAGGACAGAATTTAATCCAACTAGGTTTTTATGGAGGAAATTTAATATATTTCTTGATCCTCTATACCTTTCATATTGAAATGTTAGCGCTATTTCTACTGTTTCAATTGTTGGATCTAATCCTTCATCTCTGAGTGTTTAACTAATGAATTCCAAAGTCCTGACTTGCAATATGTTGTAAGAAGCAACTTTTAAAGGACAAGGCAGCCAAATCTGACAAACAAAATTGCCTCTTGCCACGAATTTGAAAGCTTCTATTCTTGCCTGATGTGTATATAGATAATGAAAACTTGGCTTATACTAGTAGCAATGAGTCCTTTTTAGTGAATAAATTATAAACAACCATTCCCATTTCCTACAAATTCAAATGAATTAAGATACTTATCTTGTCATTGTCTAAAATTATTATAAATTTCAATGCCATTTACTATCTAAACCTGATTTATTTTCATGTCATGCCTCAAATATAATATGATAAACTATATAATGGCAACAAGAGGAAGCAAATTTAAGTATTTCAGCATCCAGAGTAAACGCCAAATGGTTTACATAGACCTACAATGACAAAGAGAGTAATCAAGATCATTGCCAAAGGCCTTGATGCTAAATATTAATGTTAAATAATAAGATGCTTATTTCTGAAAATTCAATGTCCACTTTTTACAGATGATACCTTTGTATAACTATATTATAATATCACTGTGTAGCTAATTAGCATTAAATTTTAAGTTAAGGACAGAGAATCAGCACCTTGTGAGATTATCTAGACAAGGATTTGGTCCAAAGGAGTTTCCTCAAACCTGGGAAATCTGTTTATGTATAAGCTCACAGATAAAATATTTTGAGTAAATCTGTTGATATGTCTGGTTTGACCATGATTGCAAAAGTGGTTCCATGAGTTATAATAAAGACATGTATTACTTAATACCTAATGCAATATTTTGGCTTATGTAAGTGAAAGAATGTGTGTGCTCAATCTGGTAAATCATGTATAATTTAGAATAATTTATTTCTGCATGCAATTAAACTGTCTATTCTTTTGTAAATAAATGAAAAATGCTAAATATTTCAGGGCTTTGTTCCTTTTCTATTATACTTTAAGTTCTAGGGTATGTGTGCACAACATGCAGGTTTGTTACATATGTATCCATGTGCCATGTTGGTTTGCTGTGCTCATTAACTCATCATTTACAATAGGTATATCTCCCAATGCTATACCTCTCCCTTCCCCCCACCCTATGACAGGGCCTGGTGTGTGATGTTCCCTACCATGTGTCCAAGTGTTCTCAATGTTCAATTCCCACTTATGAGTGAGAACATGCTGTGTTTGGTTTTCTCTCCTTGTGATAGCTTGCTGAGAATGATGGTTTCCAGCTTCATCCATGTCCCTACAAAGGACATGAGCTCATCCTTTTTTATGGCTGCATAGTATTCCATGGTGTATATGTGCCACATTTTCTTAATCCAGTCTATCGTTGATGGCCATTTGGGTTGGTTCCAAGTCTTTGCTATTGTGAGTAGTGCTGCAATAAACATACATGTGCATGTGTATTTATAGTAGCATGATTTAGAATTCTTTGGGTATATGCCCGGTAATGGGATGGTTGGGTCAAATGGTATTTTTAATTCTAGATCCCTGAGGAATCACCACAATCTTCCACAATGGTTGAACTAGTTTATAGTCCCACCAACAGTGTAAAGTGTTCCTATTTCTCCACATCCTCTCCAGCACCTGTTGTTTCCTGACATTTTAATGATCACCATTCTAACTGGTGTGAGATGGTATCTCATTGTGGTTTTGATTTCTATTTCTCTGATGGCCAGTGATGATGAGCATTTCTTCATGTGTCTGTTGGCTGCATAAATGTCTTATTTTGAGAAATGTCTGTTCATATCCTTTACCCACTTTTTCATGGAGTTGTTTGATTGTTTTCTTCTAAATTTATTTAAGTTCTTTGTAGATTCTGGATATTAGCCCTTTGTCAGATGGGTAGATTGTAAAAATTTTCTCCCATTCTGTAGGTTGCCTGTTCACTCTGATGGTAGTTTCTTTTTCTATGCAGAAGCTCTTTAGTTTAATTAGATCAGACTTGTCTATTTTGGCTTTTGTTGCCATTGCTTTTGGTGTTTTAGACATGAAGTCTTTGCCCGTGACTATGTCCTGAATGGTATTGCCTAGGTTTTCCTCTAGAGTTTTTATGCTTTTAGGTCTACCATTTAAGACTTCAATCAATCTTGAATTAAATTTTGTATAAGGTGTAAGGAAGGTTTCCAGTTTCAGCTTTCTAAATATGGCTAGCCAGTTTTCCCAGCACCGTTTATTAAATAGAGAATTCTTTCCCCATTTCTTGTTTTTGTCAGGTTTGTCAAAGATCAGATGGTTGTAGATGTGTGGCCTTATTTCTGAGGTCTCTGTTCTGTTCTATTGGTCTATATCTCTATTTTGGTAACATTACCATGCTGTTTTGTTTACTATAGCCTTGTGGTATAATTTGTAGTCAGGTAGTTTGATGCTTCCAGCTTTGTTCTTTTTGCTTAGGAATGTCTTGGTTATAGGGGCTCTTTTTTGGTTCCATATGAACTTTAAAGTAGTTTTTTCGAATTCTTTGAAGAAAGTCATTTGTAGCTTGATGGGGATAGCATTGAATCTACAAATTACCTTAGGCAGTATGGCCATTTTTATGATATTGATTCTTCCTATCCATAAGAATGGAATGTTCTTCCATTTGTTTGTGTCCTCTTTTATTTTGTTGAGCAGTGCTTTGTAGTTCTCCTTGAAGAGGTCCTTCACATACCTTGTAAGTTGGATTCCTAGGTATTTTATTCTCTTTGAAGCAATTGTGAATGGGAGTTCACTCATGATTTGGTTCTCTGTTTGTCTGTTAATGGTGTATAGGAATGCTTGTGATTTTTTGCACATTGATTTTGTATCCTGAGACTTTGCTGAAGTTGCTTATCAGCTTAAGGAGATTTTCGGTTGAGATGATGGGGTTTTCTAAATATACAATCATGTCATCTGCAAATAGGAACAATTTTACTTCCTCTTTTCCTAATTGAATACGCTTTATTTCTTTCTCCTGGCTGACTTCCTTGGCCAAAACTTCCAACACTATGTTGAATACGAGTGGTGAGAGAGGGCATCCCTGTCTTGTGTCAGTTTTCAAAGGGAATGCTTCCAGTTCTTGCCCATTCAGTATGATATTGGCTGTGGGTTTGTCATAAATAGCTCTTATTATTTTGAGATATGTCCCATCAATACCTAGATTATTGAGAGTTTTTAGCATGAAGGGGTGTTGAATTTTGTCAAAGGCCTTTTCTGCATCTATTGAGATAATCATGTGGTTTTTGTCTTTGGTTCTGTTTATATGATGGATTACATTTATTGATTTATGTATGTTGAACCAGGCTTGCATCCCAGGGATGAAGCCAAATTGATCATGGTGGATATGCCTTTTTGATGTGCTGCTGGATTGGCTTTGCCAGTATTTTACTGAGGATTTTTGCATCAATGTTCATCAGCGATATTGGTCTAAAATTTTCTTTGTTTTGTTGTGTCTCTGCCAGGCTTTGATATCAGGATGATGCTGGCCTCATAAAATAATTTAGGGAGGATTCCCTCTTTTTCTATTGATTGGGATAGTTTCAGAAGGAATGGTACCAGCTCCTCCTTATACCTCTGGTAGAATTCAGCTGTGAATCCATCTGGTCCTGGACTTTTTTTGCTTGGTAGGCTATTAATGATTGCCTCAATTTCAGAGCCTCTTATTGGTCTACTCAGGGATTCAACTTCTTCCTGGTATGGTCTTTGGAGGGTGTATGTGTCCAGGAATTTATCTTTTTCTTCTAGATTTTCTAGTTCATTTGTTCAGAGGTGTTTATAGTATTCTCTGATGGTAGTTTGTATTTCTGTGGGATCAGGGGTGATATCCCCTTTATCATTTTTTACTGCATCTGTTTGATTCTTCTCTTTTCTTCTTTCTTAGTCTCGCTAGTGGTCTATCAATTTTGTTGATCTTTTCAAAAAAACAGCTCCTAGATTCATTGATTTTTTGAAGGGTTTTTTTGCATCTCTATCTCCTAGAATTCTGCTCTGATCTTAGTTATTTCTTGCCTTCTGCTAGCTTTTGTATGTGTTTGCTCTTGCTTCTATAGTTCTTTTAATTGTGATGTTAGAGTGTCAGTTTTAGATCTTTCCTGCTTTCTCTTGTGGGCATTTAGTTTTATAAATTTCCCTCTACACACTACTTTAAATGTGTCTCAAAGATTCTGGTATGTTACATCTTTGTTCTTACTGGTTTCAAAGAACATCTTTATTTTTACCTTCATTTCCTTATGTACCCAGTAGTCATTCAGGAGCTGATTGTTCAGTTACCGTGTAGTTGAGTGGTTTTGAGTGAGTTTCTTTATCCTGAGTTCTAGTTTGATTGCACTGTGGTCTAAGAGACAGTTTGTTATAATTTCTGTTTTTTACATTTGCTGAGGAGTGCTTTACTTCCAATTATGTGGTCAATTTTGGTATAAGTGTGATGTGGTGCTGAGAAGAATATATATTCTGTTGATTTGGGGTGGAGAGTTCTGTAGATGTCTATTAGGTCTGCTTGGTGCAGAGCTGAGTTCAATTCCTGGATATCCTTGTTAGCTTTCTGTCTCATTGATCAATGTAATGTTGACAGTGGGGTGTTAAATTCTCCCATTATTATTGTGTGGGAGTCTAAGTCTCTTTGTAGGTCTTTAAGGACTTGCTTTATGAATCTGGGTGCTCCTGTGTTGGGCACATATTTATTTAGGATAGTTAGCTCTTCTTATTGAATTGATCCCTTTACCATTATGTAATGGCCTTCTTTGTCTCTTTTGATCCTTGTTGGTTTAAAGTCTCTTTTATCAGAGATTAGGATTGCACTCTCTGCTTTTTTTTTTTTTTTTCCATTTGCTTGGTAGATCTTCCTCCATCCCTTTATTTTGAGCCTATGTGTGTCTCTGCATGTCAGATGGGTCTCCTGAATACAGTGCACTGATGGGTCTTGACTCTTTATCCAATTTGCCAGTCTGTGTCTTAATTGGAGCATTTAGCCCATTTACACTTAAGGTTAATATTGTTATGTGTGAATTTGATCCTTTTATTATGATGTTAGCTGGTTATTTTGCATGTTAGTTGATGCAGTTTCTTCCTAGGATCAATGGTCTTTACAATTTGGCATATTTTTGCAGTGGCTGGTACTGGTTGTTCCTTTCCAAGTTTAGTGTTTCCTTCAGGAGTTCTTGTAAGGCAGGTCTTGTGGTGACAGAATCTCTCAGCATTTGTTTGTCTGTAAAAGATTTTATTTCTCCTTCACTTATGAAGCTTAGTTTGGCTGGGTATGAAATTTTGGTTTGAAAATTCTTCTCTTTAAGAATGTTGAGTATTGGTTCCCACTCTCTTCTGGCTTGTAGAGTTTCTGCCGAGAGATCTGCTGTTAGTCTGATGGTCTTCCCTTTGAGGGTAACCCAACCTTTCTCTCTGGCTGTCCTTAACATTTTTTTCCTCATTTCAACTTTGGTGAATCTGACCATTGCGTGTCTTGGAGTTGTTCTTCTCAAGGAGTATCTTTGTGCTGTTCTCTTTATTTCCTGAATTTGAATATTGGCCTACATTGCTAGGTTGGGGAAGTTCTCCTGGATAATAACCTGAAGAGTGTTTTCCAACTTGGTTCCGTTCTTCCCATCAATTTCATGTACACCAGTCAGACATAGATTTGGCCTTTTCACATAGTCCCATATTTCTTGGAGGCTTTTTCGTTTCTTTTTACTCTTTTTTCTCTAAAATTCTCTTCTTGCTTCATTTCATTCATTTGATCTTCAATCACTGATACCCTTTCTTCCACTTGATCTAATTGGCTACTCTATCTTGTGCACGTGTCATGTAGTTCTCATGCCATTGTTTTCAGCTCATTCAGGTGACTTAAGTTCTTCTCTACACTGTTTATTCTAGTTAGCCATTCATCTAATCTTTTTTCAAGGTTTTTAGCTTCTTTGCAATGGGTTTGAACATCCTCCTTTAGCACTGAGAAATTTTTGATTATTAGCTTCTTTGCAATGGGTTTGAACATCCTCCTTTAGCCCGGAGAAGTTTGTTATTACTGACCATCTGAAGCCTTCTTCTCTCAACTCCTCAAAGTCATTCTCAGTCCAGCTTTGTTCCATTGCTGGCAAGGAGCTGTGTTCTTTGGAGGAGAAGAGGTGCTCTGATTTTTAGAATTTTCAGCTTTTCTGCTCTGGTTTCTCCCCATCTTTGTGGTTTTATCTACCTTTGGTCTTTGATGATGGTGACGTACAGATGGGGTTTTGGTGTGGATGTCCTTTCTGCTTGTTAGTTTTCCTTCTAACAGTCAGGACCCTCAGCTGCAGGTCTGTTGGAGTTTGCTGGAAGTCCACTCCAGACCCTGTTTGCCTGGGTATCACCAGCAGAGGCTGCAGAACAGCAAATGTTGCTGCCTGATCCTTCCTCTGGAAACTTCATCTCAGAGGGGCATCTGGCTGTATGAGGTGTCAGTCAGTCCCTACTGGGAGGTATCTCCTAGTTAGGCTACTTGGGGGTCAGGGACTCACTTGAGGAGGCAGTCTGTCCGTTCTCAGATCTCAAACTCTGTGCTGGGAGAACCACTACTCTCTTCAAGGCTGTCAGACACAGATGTTTAAGTCTGCAGAAGTTTCAGCTATGCCCTGCACCCAGAGGTGGAGTCTATAGAGACAGGCAGGCCTCCTTGCTCTTAGTTGGGCTCCACCCAGTTCAAGCTTCCTGGCCACTTTGTTTACCTAATCAAGCTTCAGCAATGGTGGACGCCCATCCTCCACCCTCACTGCTGCCTTGCAGTTTGATCTCAGACTGCTGTGCTAGCAGTGAGCGAGGCTCTGTGGGCATGGGACCCTCTGAGCCAAGTGTGGGATATAATCTCCTGGTGTGCCGTTTGCTGAGACCATTGGAAAAGTGCAGTATTAGGTTGGGAGTGTCCCAATTTTCCAGGTACCATCTGTCATGGCTTCCTTTTCCCAGGAAAGGGAATACCCTGACCCCTTGCTCTTCCTGGGTGAGGCGACACCCCGCCCTGCTCAGTGGGCTGCATCCACTGTCTAACAAGCCCCAGTAAGATGAACCCAGTACCTCAGTTGGAAATGCAGAAATGACTTATCTTCTGCATTGTTCATGCTGGGAGCTGTAGACTGGAGCTGTTCCTATTCAGCCACCTTGGAACCTCCCCGGCTTTGTTCCTTTTTGTTTAAAAAAGTAAAATCAAGGATGCTTCTAAAAACATGAGAGAATTTATTTTCTTAACTTTTATTTTAAGTTCAGGGATACAATTGTAGGTTTGTTATAGAGGTAAACTCATGTCACAGTGGTTTGTTGCACCAATTATTTCATCACCCAGGTACTGAGCCTAGTACCCAATAGCTTTTTTCTCCTCCTCTCTCTCCTCCCGCCCTCAAGCAGGCCCTACTATCTCTTCCCTTCTTTGTGTTCATGAGTTCTTATCATTTAGCTATCACTTATAAATAATAACATGCGGCATTTGATTTTCTGTTTCTGCATTAGTTTGCTAAGGAAAATAGCCTCCAGCTCCATCCATTTTCCCACAAAAGACATTACTTCTTATGACTGCATAGTATTTCATGGTGTATATGTACCATATTTTCTTTATCCAATATGTCATTGATGGGCATTTAGGTTTATTCCATGTGTTTGCTATTGTGAATAGTGCAGCAACAAACATTCAGATGCATGTGTCTTTATGATAGAATGATTTATACTCCTCTTGATGTACACCCAGTAATAGGATTGCAGGTTCAAATGGTAGTTCTATTTTTAGCTCTTTGAGGAATCACCATACTTCATTCCACAATGGTTGAACTAATTTACACTTCCACCAACAGTGTATAAGTGTTCTCTTGTCTCCACAACCTTAATAGCAGTTGTTATTTTTTGACTTTTTCATGATAGCTTCTCTGACTTGTGGGAGATGGTATCTCATTGTGGTTTTGATTTGCATTTCCTTAATGATTAGTGACATTGAGTTTTTTTTTTCATAAGCTTGTTGGCTGCATGTATGTCTTCTTTTGAAAGGTGTCTCTTGAAGTCCTTTGCCCACTTTTTAATGGGGTTGTTAGTTTTTCTCTTGTAAATTTATGTTCTTTATTCATACTGAATATTAGACTTTTGTCAGATGCATAGTTTGCAAATATTTTCTCCCATTCTGTAGATAGCTGATAGTTTTTTTTCTGCGCAGAAGTTCTTTAGTTTAATTAGATCCCATTTGTCAATTTTTGCTTTGTTGCAATTATTTTGGTGCCTTTGTCATGAAATCTTTGCTCATTCCAATGCCCAGGATTGTATTACTTGGGTTGTCTTCCAGAATTTTCATAGATTTGGGTTACATTTTAGTCTTTAATCCATCTCGAGTTGAATTTTGTGTTTAGAGAAAGGAAGGGGTCCTATTTCAATCTTCTGCGTATGGCTAGCCAGTTATTCCAGCATCATTTATTGAATAGAGAAGTTTTTTCCCTGCTGCTAGTTTTTGTCAGTTTTGTCTCAGATCAAATGGTCATAGGTGTATGGCCTTATTTCTGCACTCCCTATTCTGTTCCGTTGGTCTATGTGCCTGTTTTTGTACCAGTACAATACTGTTTTAGTTACTGTAGCCCTGTAGTATAGTTTGAAATTGGATAACGTGATGCCTCTAGCTTTGTTCTTTTTGCTTAGAATTGTCTTGGCAATTTTTTAGTTCCATATGAATTTTAAAGTAGGTTTTTTCTAGTTCTGCAAAGAATGCCATTGGTAATTTGATAGGAATAACACTGAATCTGTAAATTGCTTTGGGCAATATGGCCATTTTAATAACATTGTTTCTTCCTATCCACGAGCATGGGACCTTTTACGTTTGTTCATGTCATTTCTGATTTAGCAATGTTGTGTAATTCTCATCGTAGAGATCTTTCACTACCTGCCTGATTGTATTCCTAGGTATTTTATTCTTTTTGTGGCAATTGTAAATGGTATTGTGTTCCTGATTTGGCTATAGGACTGACTTTTGTTGGTGCATAGAAATGCTAGTGGTTTGTACATTGATTTTTGTATCCTGAAACTTTACTGAAGTTGTTTATCAGGTAAAGGAGCATTTGGGCTGAGACTATGGGGTTTTCTACATATAGAATCATGTCATCTGCAAAGAGGGATAGGTAGACTTCCTCTCTTTCAATTTCAATGACGTTTATTTATTTCCCTTATCTGATTGCTCTGGTCAGGACTTCCAATACTATGTTAAATATGAGTAGAGAGAGAGGACATCCTTGTCTTGTGCCAGTTTTGAAGGGGAGTGCTTCAAGCTTTTGCTCACTCAGTATGATGTTGGCTGTAGGTTTGTTATAGATGGCTCTTATTGTTTTGAGGTGTGTTTCTTCAATACCTAGTTTATTGAGAGTTTTTCACATGAAAGGATTTTGACTTTTATCAAAACCTTTTCTGTATCTATTGTGATAATCATGTGATTTTTGTCTTTAGTTCTGTTTATGTGATTAATCACATTTATTGATTTGTGTATGTTGAACCAAACTTGCATCCCAGTTATGAAGCCTGCTTTATCATGATAGATTAACTTTTTGATGTGCTGCTTGATTCAGTTTGCAAGTATTTTGTTGAGGATGCTTGCATCAATGTTTATTCAGGATATTGGCCTGAAGTTTTCTCTTTATTTGGTTTCATTGCTGTGAGGTTTTGGTATCAGAATGATGCTGGCCTCATAGAATTAGTTGGACAGGAGTCCCTACTCCTCAATTTTTGGTATAGTTTCAGTAGAAATTGTACCAACTCTTCTTTGTTCATCTGGTAGAATCTGGCTGTGAATCCATCTGGTTCAGGGCATTTTTTGGTTGCTAAGCTATCTATTACTGATTCAGTTTTGGAGCTCATTGTTGGTCTGTTCAGGAAATCAATTTCTTCCTGGTTCAGTGTTGGGAGGGTGTAAGTGTCCAATAATTTATTAGTCTCTTTTAGATTTTGTAGTTTGTGTGCAGAGAGGTGTAGGTGGTGGCTTCTGATAATTATTTTTATTTATGTGGGTTCAGTGGTAGCATCCCCTTTGTTATTTGTAATTGTGTTAATTTGGATATTTTTTCTCTTTTTTTCTTTATTAGTCTAGGTAGCAGTCTATCTTATTCATTTGTTCAAAAAATTAATTCCTGGATTTGTTAATATTTAGAATGGTTTTTGATTTCTTGATTTCTTCCATTTCAGCTTTGATTTTTGTTATTTTGTTATTTATTGTCTTCTGCTAGCTTTGAGTTCAATTCATTCTTTCTTCTCTAATTATTTTGGTGTGATATTGTGTTATTAATTTGAGATCTTTCTATCTTTGTGATGTAGGCATTTAATGCTATAAATTTCCCTCTTAACACTACCTTAGCTATATCCCCCAAATTATGGTTTGTTGTTCTCTTTTCTTCCAAAGAACTTTTTGATTTCTGCCTTAATTTCATTATTTACCCAAAAGTCTTTCAGGAACATGTTATTTTATTTCCATGTAATTGCATTGCTTTCAGCAGTTTTTTTGTCTTGACTTCTATTTTTATTGTGCTGTGGTCCGAGAGTGCATTTGGTATGATTTCTGTTCTTCTACATTTGCTGAGGATTGTTTTATGTCCAATTATGTGATCAATTTTAGAATATGTGCCATGTGTTGATGACAAGAATGTATATTCTGTTGTTTTGGGATGGAGAGTTCTGTAGAGCTTTCTCAGATCCATTTGGTCCAATTTTCAGTTCAGGTCTTGAATATCTTTGTTAATTCTCTGCCTCAATGATCTGCCAGTGGAGCGTTGTCTCTCACTATTACTGTGTGGGAGTCTAAGTTTCTTTGTCTGTCTCTAATAACTTGCTTTATGAATCTGGATGTTCCTAAGTTGGGCGCATATATATTTAGGATAGTTAGGTCACCTTGTTGAATTGAACCCCTTACCATTATGTAATGCCCTTCTTTGTCATTTTTTATCTTTGTTGGTTTAAAGTCTGTTTTGTCTGAAATCAGGATTGCAACCCCTGTTGTTATTTTTTTCTGATTTCCATATGCTTGGTAAATTTTCCTCCATCTTTTTAATTTTGAGCCTACTGGTGTCACTGCACATGAGATCAGTCCCTTGAAGACAGCATCCCATTGGGTCTCACTTTTTTCTCCAGCTTTCCATTTTGTGCCTTTTAAGTGGCACATTTAGCTCATTTACATTGAAGGTTAGTATTGACATTTGTAAATTTGATCCTGTTATTGTGTTGTTAGCTGGTTATTATGCTGGATTATTTGTGTAGTTACTTTATAGAGCCACTGGTCTGTGTGTTTTTAAGTGTGTTTTTGTGTTAGCTGGTAGTGGTCTTTCCTTTCTATGTGTAGTGCTCCTTTTAAGATCTCTTGGAAGGCATGCCTGCTGGTCACAAACTCCCTCAGCATTTGCTTATCTGAAAAGGGTCTTATTTCTCCTTCACTTAGGCAGTTTAGTTTGGCTGGATATGAAATTCTTGGTTTTTCTTTAAGAATTTTTTCTTTAAGAATGTTGAAAATATACCTCCAATCTTTTCTGGCTGATTGTGTTTCAGCTGAGAGGCCTGCTGTTAGCCTGATGGGGTTCCCTTTTTAGGTGACCTGCCTTTTCTCTCTAGCTGCCTTTAACACTTTAACATTCTTTCTTTTTTCATTTTGACTTTAGTAAATCTG
Source organism: Hylobates moloch (assembly GCF_009828535.3). Classification (NCBI taxonomy): domain Eukaryota; kingdom Metazoa; phylum Chordata; class Mammalia; order Primates; family Hylobatidae; genus Hylobates; species Hylobates moloch. Next base: position 63,994,194 of record NW_026652284.1, read on the forward strand.
ATGATTATATGTCTTAGGGATTATATTCTTGTGTAGAATCTTGCAGGGGTTCTCTGTATTTCCTGAATTTGACTGTTGGCTTCCATAGCAAGTTTGGGGAAGTTTCATGATATCCTGAAATATGTTTTCCAAGTTGTTTGTTTTCTCCCCATTCATTTTAGGGATGCCAATGATTCATAGATTTGGCCTTCTTATATAATCACTTAGTTCTCAGAGGTTTTCTTCAATCTTTGTCTTTCTTTTTACTTTATTTTTGCATGACTACCTTATTTCAGAGAGCCAGTCTTCAAACTCTGAGATTCTTTCCTCAGCTTGGTCTATTCTACTATTAATGATTGTGATTGTATTGTGAAATTCTTGTATGTTTTCAGCTCTGTCAGTTCCATTAGGTTCCTTTTTATACCAGCTCTTTCATCATTCAGCTCCTGTATCATTTTATTGTAACTCTTAGTTTCCTGTATTGGTTTTCACTGTTCTCCTGAATCTCAAAGATCTTCATTCCTATCCATATTCTGAATTCTATTTCTGTCATTTCAGCCAGCTCAGCCTGGTTAAGAACCTCTGTTGGAGAACTAATGTGGTCATTTGGAGGACCTACAACACTCTGGCCATTTGAGTTACTGGAGTTGTTACATTGGTTATTTCTCATATCTATGTGTGGGTGTTTTTTTTAATTGGTGTGCAGATTGAGTACCATCAGTAGACATCTCTTCTAGATGTTTTCACAGAGCTGAGAATTTGTGCAGGGTCTTTATTTGTAGCTGACTTCCTGCTGTTGGTTTCACAGGGTGATATGTTAATTAGGTGTTTTTAGTGTTGAAGCTTTAGGGTGTAATCCACTAAGTGGCACACGTGTATTGATCAGTTCATAGGCTCCTGCTTGGTCATTTGGGTCACCTATATTTCCTCACATTTGCAGCCCTGCTCCCTCTCAATGCTCTGCAAATCTGGGCTTCTCTCCAACTTAAGTTCTGGCTGTAGATCATGGCTTGGCATTCATGGGCTTCCCACTGTAGCTCTAGGGCAATCTCAGAGTAGGGCTGTTCTTTTATGCTGGAAGTCCACACCAGTCCCTAGTCACCTCAAATTTTCCAATACCTGAAGGTATCAACATTGAAGATTTCAAAACTGCAAAGATTGTGATCCCTCCCTCCCTCTGGGAGCTCTATCCCAGGGAGGTACAGTTCTGTTGGTAGCCTAAATGCATCTGTAGGAGGCAGCTGGACAGGCTGGTTGGGATGTCCCTCTTGGTGAGGATGCATGAAATCAGGGACCCACTTAAAAAAGCAGTCTGGGTACATTTTTGTAGAGAAGTGCTATGCTGGGGTTCTCCTCCAGCACCCAGTCACCTTGGACTCTCCAAAGCCTAAAGGCCAGAATGGCTAATTCGGTCAAACAGCAAAGATGGCAGCCTGTCCCTCCCTCTGGGAACTCAGTCCCAGGCAAATTTGAAACCCTTGTCAGCCAAAAAATACTAGTGTGGGTGACTGGAGACCCCAGTCAGAATCCATGTGAATAAGCAGTCTGAAGACCTAGAGAGAGTTGCTGGACTGTGTTGGGGGACCACTCCAATCCATAGTTGCCTCAGATTCCCTAGAGCCCTAATGCAACAGTGGCTGAGGCTGTGAAACAGCAAAAATGGTAGCCCACCCTTCCCCTTGGGAGCTTTGTCTTGGGGAGGTGTAACACTGCTACTGGTGACTGGCTGGAGTTCCTAGCCAGCAGGTTTTATCCTATTAGGAGCTGTGGAAGCAGGGCCTGCAGACAGTCACTGCTCAGCCCCTAGGATTCAGTGCCTTTCCCAGGGATGTGTATGGTGGTGTAACCTCCCACTTTGCTGGAGTTATGGCTGCTTTTGCTGGGAAGCCTAGGCATCTAAGGCTCCCAGGTCTCCGCACATGCTTGAGCAGCTGCTCTGCTGAGACTCCATGTAGCTTTGTGTCAGACTGAATGCCCTGGTGGAGTGGGTTCAAAAGGGGATCTCCTGACATGAGGGCTGCAAAGATCTGTGGGAGAAGCATGGGTTCCCGGGGATGCTCTTTCACTTACCACTTCTATGAGTGAGGGAGATTCCCCTGGCTTTGTGTCACTTTTTGGGTGGGCTGTCAATCTGCCTTGCTTTTCTCCATTCTCTGTTGGTGAAGTTGCTTCCTTGGTTTGTCTCAATGCATGTACCTACCTGGATGTTTCAGTTGAAGGTGCTGTATTTACTCACCTCTTCCATGGTCCGTGGCCTATTAGAAACTGGGCTGCACAGCAGGAGGTGAGCAGCAGGCCAGTAAGCATTACCGCCTGAGCTCTACCTCCTGTCACATCACTGGCAGCATTAGATTCTCATAGGAGCATGAACCCTATTGTTAACTGTGCATGGGAGGAATCTAGGTTGTGCTCCATCTGAAAATCTAATGCCTGATGATCTGAGGTGGAACAGTTTAATCTCAAAACCACTCCTTCAATCCCCACCCCAGTCCATAGAAAAATTGTCTTCCTTGAATCAGTCCCTAATGCCAAAAGGGTTAGGAACTGTTGTTCTAGTTGGCCATCTTGACCAACCCCCTTGAAGAATTTCTTGAAGACAGTTTAAAAACACCCACATACAGATATGAGAAATAACCACTGTAACAACTCCAGTAACTCAAACGGCCAGAGTGTTGTTGGTCCCCCAAATGACCACATTAGTTCTCCAACAGAGGTCCTTAACCAGGCTGAGCTGGCTGAAATGACGGAAATAGAATTCAGAATATGGATAGGAATGAAGATCATTGAGGTTCATTAGATCAGTGAAAACCAATACAAGGAAACTAAGAGTTACAATAACATGATACAGGAGCTGAATGATGAAAGAGCTAGTATAAAAAGGAGCCTAATGGATTTGACAGAGCTGAAAAACACAACTGAGAGCAGTATATTTTAGGTAATACAGCCAATTTGCTTTGTTTTTTCACTTAAGCCCTTTATTATTTGGTAAAACACTACATTGTGAATATTTGTTTTAAAATATGTAACATCAAAATAGATTTATAATTGAAAACCAGAAGTTTTGAAATACATCTCACTTCATTACTTAGAAAGACATCACAGAGAAATTTCCCCAAAACTAAAAAGTTTAGTACTATTGGGTTCTCAAAAATATGTTTTATTTCACAATTCCCTATTTTAGTTGTAGTGATTTGATTATACTTCATGATCATCTTTTAATCTGTTGTAAACACTATCAGTTGGAAATTAAGAGTCTAAAAATAAAATATTTAAAATTCTATTTAACTTACTATATTTATTTAAGCTAGAAAATGTTATTTGGTTAAGACAGTGTTTGATAACCTTTTAAACCTTGGGAATTGCCTCCAAGTGGGAAGTCGGTATTGTGGCTCTAGCTAGAAACAATTATACTCCTATTTTTGGCTGCTTTGTTACAGCCACTTTGCTTGCTTTGTAGTTGTGATTTCAGGCATACCATTATAAAAACACATTTGTGAATAATATTAAATTATATGTATATATGATATATCTACATATAAAATATACTTTTTTAATATTTATTTTTGTAAACAAGGGTACAGATGCTCTTCAATTTATACCAGGGTGCTATGCAACAATAAGCCCATTGTGATTTGAAAATATAGTAAGTTAAAAGTTCATTTAATACCATAATAGAACCATCTTTAAGTTAAAAAAATCACTGAGTTAGAGACTTAATGATATGAATTTGTGAAGCACATTCTGTGTACCCAGAGCTGTATACTAAGAATGGCAGGTTTTCATGAGATCAAAATGTGGCTTTTGGTTTTGGTTATGCATATTTTCTGGGTGGCGGAATTGCTAAAGTTGCAATGCTAGTCTCCACTGTCTGTTTTCACTCTCCTCCTCTTTCCTCTAGGGCCTGTGAAGCTCTAACTGTTTCGTCTCTCCAGCAATAGCAGACGTATATTCAGAATATATTTCTTTTATTATTTTATTACTTGACTGGCATATATACTTCCCAACTTTCATTGGTTCCTGGGAAAAATTATGCACTTTTAAATAGGACCCAATTTTACTTAATATCCTTTAATATTTTATGAATATATAAACTAAATTACATGTTACCTTTGTCTTCAGTAAAATTTTTCCTAACTTGCTTTTCTTAAAATTATTTTAAACTTTAAAATATATGTCATATGGAAATTGGGATTTATGACCTACTTGTATGCCATATTTTATTAAAACTCATAATCACAATATAACACAACAAGTCATTCTCAGGAAAAGGTAAGAATTTGCCCTGAAGAAAACACAGGACACAGTTGCATTTCAAATTCTTATCTGTCTCTTGCTTAATATTTCATAATGACTCCTCTTATTCTTTTGATATGCTCTATCAGTGATTTTCTCTTTTATCTTACCTTTTGCAATTACAGTATTACTTTCAATACAGCCTGTGTTTAAGAATATGTGGCTAATGAAGAACTAAAATGTATTAAAAGCTTAGTGGCCTATTCACTGCCATAATATGCAGTTCTAAAAAAACGAAAAAAAGAGAGAGAGAGAGAGAGAGAAAATAGAGATCAAATGTAATAATGGCAATAGTCAGGAATTAGAAACAATTACATCTGTTTGTTTTCCAAGCAATTATTGCACTCAAATTACAGTACCTTACTTTATAAGTGACTTTTCTTAATACTTCTAATAAAGCCTAGAGCATCCCTTCAAACAAATATGTTTACATACATACATACACATGATGAACCCGATTGAACAATGAAGGTTCAGTTATCTCAAAAACATTTTAAAATATTAGTTATCTGCAGATATGACACTGAAAATGTTTAACAACCAGCCTGGCATTTATTCACACCAATCAGAACAGTGGCTGACTGTACCTGCTGATACAGCTATACTGATGCATGCAACCCTGGTCATCTAGATAGGGTAACATTTGTTGCACTCTTGGACAGTAAAATACAAAATCAAATGATAATTTGTGTCTATGTGTAAGTATTTTATTTTCCTTTTTGTAATAAAGTGAATCATATATTTTCTATGATATTTTTCTTAAATAATTGTTCATCTTTTGCCTTTGAAACAAGCATAAGGCCAGGACTTTTCAAGGTCAAAGTACTTGGGGCGATGCTGGTAGGAATAGAAGGAAATAGTAGAACCCATGAGATCACAGTCATTGGTTGTTGATAGTATGTAGCTGTATGTAATTCTATGTTACTATTTCTTTCAATTTCTGATTTCAAGAGAGACATTGTAGTTAAAGGACTAAATATAGTTCATCCACAGGATTCTAATGATTCTACCTCCCTTATTTTCTAAAGATCGAATCACAAGATGGATATTATGCTAATATAATTACAACAAAAGCATATTACAAGTAACAGTCTTATTCTACCTTACTTAAATACAAATATTTTGTAAAGAAATTAAGTAGTGAATATTCAATTCACATTTATGTCTTTATATGTATATTCATATATATATTTATTAAATGCAAACAATTTATTATATATTTACAATTATATATCAAACTTAAATTATGACAAAATTAGTAAAAATCAATTTCAATAGAAATTATTTCTTGAATTTCATTTTCACTTTGTGCAGAAATATTGCACATGAAAAAGTATTGTTTTTAATTTCAGGTGTTTTGTTATATTTTATTTGAATTTCTAAGTATTAAAATGATGCTTTAATTATGAAAATATATTAATAAGGATAATTAATTTTGACAATCTTGTTTTGGATGTTTTATCTTGAGATAGTAGATGAAATTTCTTTCATTTATTCCTTGAACAAATATTTTTTGAAAGTCTATCATGTATGAAGCATTATTCTGTGTACTTGAAACAAATTCATGAATAAAAAATCTAGTTGATGTGGCACTTACAGAATAAAACAAGGGAGAAGATCACAAGCTGGCCTATACATTGTCAGATCATGTGTGGTCAGAGTGTAATTGGGCTTAAGACTGTTCATTCATTTCATTAAAGATAGTTACAATTATATCCTTCCTCCTCTTTTTTTTTCTTTCTTTAGTTACATTTTGTGAGTTTTGAAAAAGAAAGTCTTCACTCCTCTTTGACCAAAATTTATAAACTACTTTTGCTATTGAAAAAAAAGTGGGGTGGGTAGGAGAAAAAGCTCCACTTCAACTATTAACCAACAGCGGCTGTTACATTTCTAATCATTGACACTCACAAAATGAAAATATTTATAAACAGCAAACATTTTTTGAATTTAATTAAAAAAACTCTTCACCTTCAAGAGTAAACCAGATGGATTTTTTTATATTTAATTTTGCCCAATTTTCTTATTTTTACTAGAAAACTTATGTTTTGTGAGCATAATTTTCAAAGCACCATATTTTATATTCACACACTTATCACACTCTTTTCTGAAGTGGAATGCATTATGTGGCAGATAGCTTTACATTTTTCTCCAAATTAAACTTCTGTTTCTCATATCAACTTTAAGTGGGAGTCGTAAGTAGCTGGGAGATGGTGGTAAACACTACCTTATCTGAACAAAGGATGAATTGAAATTTGAAATAAAATGATCAGTTTCTACTTTGGCTTGTTACAAACACACATATAATAAACACAGAAATTACTACCTAGTGTAGCTGATGATGAAAAGATGATCAGGATCTCACATTTTTCTTCATGCTATCAATGTCCCTTTAAATAAGGCAGAAAGATTAGAAGAAAGGAATATAAAATAATAAAATATCAATTTGATAAAAATGACTTTGTTCAACAACATTTTATCTTTCAGTGTTCACTATGTAGTTAAATTAATATTTTTGGCTGAAGAAATGATGCTTTTTAAATATAGGAAATCTTAACAGGCTATTTTTTTCTCTCTTGTTGTCCATATATAATAATTTCTCCAAGGTAAACATCAAGAAAGAGATTGTTAATCTTTGTTAATGAACATATTCAAGATTATTCAGTATTTAAAGACTTTTCTGAAATGATTGTACAAATATTAACCAGATGTAGATGTGAGACGGGAGTTCTTTATGCTTTATAACTTTTCAAAAGTTGACGTTAGCATTTTATATCATTCTGAATGTAGCAGTGTGAAATTGATGCTAATTTTTTTAATTTAAAATTCTGAATACCAAAGGTTTGGAACATCTTTTCATATTTATGAGTCATGTGTTAATCAGTTTTTCTGTGATAGGTCATGATAACAAACCACACCCAAAAACCTCAGCAGCTTACAAGAACAAATATTACTTCTCACTAATTTTAGTCCTGACTCTGCTCTGAATTTATTTTAGGGTGTGGCTCTGTTTTGTGCTATAATTTGCCTGGGGGTACCCGCCACATAATTCCTTCATTCCTGTTTATAGGATGAGGGAGTAGCTTCTATTTGCAATATACTTTTTTATGAAAGAGGGAAAATGTAAGATAACTGACATAAACATTCAGTAGCTCTTAAACCGTCTGTTCATGTCACATAGATCATGTTCACTTACACATAATTGGTCAATGCAAGTAAAATGGACAAACCCAAAATTAGTAGCATGGAAGTGTATATACCCCACTACTTCAGTGACAATTAACATGGATGTTAATTGTGGATGCACAATCCTATTCTAAGGGAGGGAAAAGTACAAATATGTGAAAACACTAATACAATCAATGACAAGTCGTGTATTTTTTGGGGGGTAACATAAAAATTAACTGGGTAACATAAAAATTAGTTACCCAGTTTTCTTCATTGAGTAGAACAAAATATCAGATCAAATAATAAAAAATGCATAGCTCAAATAAAAATATAATTCTAGTTATATTCAATTGGAGAATCTCTAGAGCAAACGTAAGGACTTGTGCAGAAATATATTTTTCCTAAAATTATGATGCATATTTAACATGGGCTTCAAATAATTTTCTATTAAATTAAAATCATGTTTATAAAGGATAATTTCTTCTCATGAAACTAATAGTGACACACTATTTGTGTGAATTCTTAGAATTTCATTCAAAAGTCTTTATATCCTAATACATATAGTTTTATTTTTTGTGTGAATTAGTCTTTAAAAATTGTCACATGTAAAATATTCATATCAGGAAAAAATGTTGATTGAATAGGTTCATTTTTCTGCGTTGTCAGAATTTGCTGAACAGAATGCTGGCAACCTGGGTTAAAGAATGACTACAAGGTAAGTAAACCTTGGCTGTTAATGATAGACATCTCAGGGAAGATGTACAAGTTTATGTCTGCTGCAACTATTTGCTTACAGTCCAAAGTATAATGGACTTAGTGACTTTCCCCTCTTCCCTCCAGATAAGATTTATTTATATTTTAAAAAATTACATCTGTTTCTCTCTTTTTCCTCTTCCCTCTCTCTCTCTCTTACTCCCCTATCCCTTTCTCTTATTCGATTCTATCACTTTGATTCAGTAGAGTGCATTTATTATACATCATCTCTGTTTTGCGTATCTCAGCCTGGAAAATTTAAAGTGAAGTGAATATTGCCTTTCTGCATAACAAGTGGAGTACTGAAGATGAGTATTTCTGCAATTGAGTTATGCATTTGGGTTTTAAATTAGAAAAACATTTTGTCCTTATTTCAAATATCAGTGACTGTATAAGAATTGCTTGCCATCATCTTGAAGGTTCAAACTAAGCCAGACAGTTTTGAGAGCTTTAATCATTGGAATTGCAAGAAAATCAAGGCAAACAAACTTAATTACAGTTTTGTGTGGTTGGCTTTTGAAAACATCTTTTATACATATAAATTATTGACCTCTTGAATATGCAGACTCTGTCGATGTCAATATTATGAAATTCTAATGGTCTACGTTTGGGTTCAATATCATTTTCCATGTTTTTATCCTGCATTCATTCATGTCTTTTACCATTACTTTCAGCAGTGATGATTTTACACCTCAAGTAGAAAATAAAGTCAATATTTCATGTTCAAAAGTTGTTAGTGAAGAATTTTTAAAATTAACTCTTTAAGTAGAAAAAGTTGATGAAAGTTGGTGCTTTCAAGTTTCAGGGTATAATTTAGGTCGAAGTTAGATAATTCACTTTGAAGGTAAAATTTAAATTGCTGTTTTTAAAATTTCAGTTAGCTTAAGAATATTTATTTTTAAATGATTCATTATACTTCAGATTGTTTATGTTTCACTTTATATTTTATTTATCAAAAATTTAAACCTGTATTTCCTGATTTCCCAAAGAAAATTGAATGGCTGTTATAAAATTAGTCTGCAAGACTACTGAAATTAAATAAATAAGGTATAAAGAACTGGTGAAAAATCTTGATGAACAAACAGACCCATTGTTTAGAGTTCAGACAAATTTGGAGTGAAATCCTAGTTCTTTCACTTTTGGATTTGGGAATATTATTTAACCTAAGCCTTACAGTACTCATTTCTATAATGAGGATACAGCATCTTTCTTTATATTGTTTTTAAGTCCACTTGGAAGAAAATAAATGTGACATGCCTGGTACAATTTCTATGGTGTCACAGGAGCCAGATATATGGTAAACATGAGAAGTGGTATACTTGTAATATTAAAATCCTAGCAACAACAACATAGTGCCTTACTTTCCCTGTGTGTAAACAAGAAACAACAAAATGTGAGAAACATAATCTTCAACTATACCAGTCTGCTTGCTATTTCCAAAACTTTTCTTACAATTTCTTAATGTTTGCATTATTGTTAATTTTAATTTTAAAGCCTCTTCTCCAGTCCCTCCAATATTTTTGCATTTCATAAAGTGTAACTGTTCTTTGGCACAAATGTTACCTTCACCATAGAACATTTCTCAGTTCATGCTGGACATTTCCCTATTCCTGACTTACAGTCCATACTGTTAAAAGCTATTTGTATACATGTCTGCCTCATATTTAAGATTATAAACATTCTTATAGGCAGTGAAGAGATTCTGACAATAGAGAATATCAGAGCCCATGGAAGGAGACCAAGCAGGAATAATAATTCTATGGGCCAGAAATTATAAGGGGAAAGAAGGAAGTAGGTAAAGAAAGTATTTATTCAATAAACGTTTCCGGATAAAGAATAATATCTAACATTTTTTAGCATTTAATATGTGTAAGATACTGTTCTAAATATCTGAATATGTTAACTAATTTTTAACAGAAATTATATGAAGAAATTATCTTTATTTACTTTATTTTCTAGATGAGAGTTTAAGTAAATGTTACCAAAATTTTTTTTTTCTTTTTTCTCTTTTTTTTTTTATTATTGTACTTTAGGTTTTAGGGTACATGTGCACAATGTGCAGGTTTGTTACATATGTATCCATGTGCCATGTTGTTTTGCTGCACCCATTAACTCGTCATTTAGCATTAGGTATATCTCCTAATGCTGTCCCTCCCCCCTTCCCCCAAACCACAACAGTCCTCGGAGTATGATGTTCCCCCTCCTGTGTCCATGAGTTCTCATTGTTCAATTCCCACCTATGAGTGAGAACATGCGGTGTTTGGTTTTTTGTCCTTGCGATAGTTTACTAAGAATGATGTTTTCCAGTTTCATCCATGTCCCTACAAAGGATATGAACTCATCACTTTTTATGGCTGCATAGTATTCCATGGTGTATATGTGTCACATTTTCTTAATCCAGTCTATCATTGTTGGACATTTGGGTTGGTTCCAATTCTTTGCTATTGTGAATAGTGCCGCAATAAACATACGTGTGCATGTGTCTTTATAGCAGCATGATTTATAGTCCTTTGGGTATATACCCAGTAATGGGATGGCTGGGTCAAATGGTATTTCTAGTTCTAGATCCCTGAGGAATCGCCACACTGACTAGTTTAAAGTCCCACCAACAGTGTAAAATTGTTCCTATTTCTCCACATCTTCTCCAACACCTGTTGTTTCCTGACTTTTTAATGATGGCCATTCTAACTGGTGTGAGATGGTATCTCACTGTGGTTTTGCTTTGCATTTCTCTGATGGCCAGTGATGATGAGCATTTTTTCATGTGTTTTA